>NC_066625.1:89429074-89736974 GCF_025201925.1 Gopherus flavomarginatus | reverse complement strand
AATGGGTGTGAGTCTGTTTCACTGACTCTAGTTTAGCTCAAGTGTAACCGTCTGGAAGTCAGAGGGACTGCTCCATTTCTGCGTCAGTGAGAGAGCAGAAACAAGGCTCAACATGTTCATATTTCTATGTAGAAATGGGCCTGTAGCAGCGTGGTTACTCACTCCAATCACCCCTGGGAGAGGCCTGAGAGAAAAGCTGGGCTGATTGGGAGGCAGCCTCAGCTGGAGGACACGCCCCAGACAGACCCAGCTGACCCTATAAAGGTCAGGGCAGCCAAGAGTTCAGAGTCTCTCTCTGGATGTCGAGAGGGACGGGCCTGGCTGCTGGGTACCTAAAGTGGAGCAGGGCTGGGGAAAGGCCAGAGGAGCTGGGAGCTCCGGCCTGGAAAACCCCCAGGCTGCAGGCCTTGTTAAAGGTCAAGAAGGGTACAGAGGGGCAGCCCAAGGGTAGGCAGAGGCAGCAGGTCCAAGCCTTCCTTGCCAATGATGAGTGGCTTTTACACTGCAGTCCACCCCAGTGTGCGGGGGCTAGATGGTGACTGGCAGTAGCCAAAGACTGAGGTGAGGTGGGGATAGGGGATTGGGGGTTCCCCAGGGAGCAGAGACCCAGCGAGACCACAGAGTACTACAGGGGGAGAACCCCAAAAGAAGGGGCACTGAAGTCCTGGGAGGGACACAGGGGCCAGCAGTAAGGCAGATCACCAGCCTGCAGAGGGCGCTCCGGAAGCTGGACGAGCTAATTCACGACAGAGACCAGCATGAGGTGCCACAGCGGTGAGTCCACACGTCTACATGGCCGATTTAGAATTTTTTTGAGTGCTGTGAGTGTTCAGCTCAAATGCCGGATTGAATCCAATCACCAGAAAAGGCAAACGTCCATTTCCAGAGTTCAGAAGCGAAAATGAGACTGCACAGGACACTCACTAGTCTACTGCAGGGAATAATCCCGCACTTGCACGGAGATGGACCCTGTGACCGATGCTTTATTTTTTCATCACAGTTATCTCTCCAGCTCAGACCTGCAGTCCTTGCTCAGGCAAAACTCCCATTGACTTCACTGGAAGCTTTTTCTCTACCAGAGGGCTGCAGGAGTTTATGATTATGAATGAGGCTGGAAGGATAACAAAAATGTTAACAACAGGGTGTGTTTTTAAATTGGAAATTAGTCCTTCCATTTCAGATTTGTAAGAGTTCTAAACACGGTCCTACACCTTCTCCCCTTCAGCAGCTGTATCATATTCATGGCTGGTTAACTCACAGGCATGCATCAACAAGCCCGGCCGCCATTCCCCATCTCTCAGAAAGGATTTCATTTGGCCAGCTTTCGTCCAGAAAGTAACTGCAGCCTCCGAAAAATGCAATCATGTCTGGGAGGAAAAACGTCTACGAAAGCTCCCCAACTCTGGCAAACAATTCTTCCTGATTATTAGAGGAGAGAGAGAGAGATTGCTCACGGAAAATGGGAAAACTAATGAAGAAATTTCTATCTAATTAGCCCAGGCTAGAGTTTTAATCAGACAGAGCTTGCTCAGTGAAACCTGTTTACATGTTTGCCATCATTCAGGAAATGTGTTAATTAGGCAAAACACTATTAATGAAGCTCTCCATGTCAGAACATTTAAACAAAAATGGGGAAAATGACAGTCTGGAATGATTTTGTTTAGATCAGCAGAGAACTCTTCTTCAGTTTCCAAGCTCACTTGCTAGTATGAGGGATGTATGGGCAAAACTTCCAAACTGAGGGAGACTGAGAAGGCTGGGACAGTTTGCCTTAGAGAGCAGACAAATAAGAGGGGACATGATAAAAGTGCGGAATGGTACAGGGAAGGCAGACCAGGCACTTCCATCCATCCTTTCACACAAGATGGGAACAAGGACATGTTCAGTGACATTTAAAGGAAATGCTTTTTCATACAACACAGTTAGCCCAGAGAACTCACTGCCACATGATATAATTGAAGACAAGAGTTAGCGGGATTTGAAAAAGGGCTGGTATTTGTATGGATAGCTAGGTTATCCGGGAGGCATAATAAGGATTTTAAAAACAAAAGGCAAGAGTTTTGGAAAAGATACAACCTTTCACACATGAGGGAAGAAGACAGCCTCTCATGGGGCTGAGGAGGAAACAGCTGCCTACTGCACGGTCTCTAGTACCCATCTCTGAAGCAGCTGGTACGTTGCTGGAAACAGGAAACTGAACTAGTTGGACCCGGGTCTGATCCAATCTGGCAATTCCTATGTTACTAAATTCCAGATTAGTAAGGAAGGAAATACGGTGATCCAGGGGATGAAGGAAACTTTATTTTTGACGACTGTAACCCTCTCTTATATCATTGGTCATCTCCCATTGTAAGCACCTTAGAGCGGGGAGCTGGCATCCCATTGTGATTGTACAGCACCTACCACAATGAGTCACTTCCTGATAGAGCCTTGCCGAGTTGTGGCAGTGAAGTGTGCAGTGGAGCCATTGTGAACTGAACTGGGGTCACCCAGTGCTCTTCACGCAAGTCAACACTGTAACCAGTGAGGAACAGCTTTTCACCTCTACCCACCTGGGCTGCATTTAAACTGACAATGAGCAGGATACAGGCGCCGTATTCTGTTACCAGTCTCCTGAGCCAGCCAGTCCCCCAAGATCTATAGGGTGAATCAACAGAATGAAATGCCACCTTGCAATATGCTCTCACCGAGGCTATTTCCATATTAGTATATAGTTCATTAAATAGAGTAGGCTTGGATGGCCCCTCACTGTTTTCTAGCCTAATCCATTTCGGATTGCTGAGGCCTCTGAAACAAGACAGAGGGGGATATGTGCCTCTTACGCAGGATCCTTTATTATTCTGAATGAAGAATCTGATAGAATTCAGACCATGCCTCTACAGGCTGTGATCCTCCAGAGGTGCAGCGCTGAGCTGCAGCTATGGGGCCATTCGGGCTAAAGTTCTTGTCAAGATTCTGTTTGTATGACAAAAGCTTTCCACTAATAAGCATAATAAATTACTTTCCTACCTTCTATGGGCTAGCATTCCATGCAAATTCCTTTGAGCACGCCATCATTATCTTCATGTTCTAATTAGGTTTCATAGCACTGAGATCTGGACGGTACCCTTACAAGGCCATTTGTTATTCCTTAATGATGTCCTCTCTTCACACTTACAGCTAGGAGGAGTGGCTGGGTCTACAGACATAAAGGATAACTCATTTTGTTAAGTACAACCCTTGATCTTTCCTTTTGCAGCAAAGAAAATCTAGGACTCGCCTCACACTCAGGAATCATTCTTACCGTGATGTGTCTCAAAAAGGCTCATGCTACTAGCTGCTCAACAAGACGTTTAATCCCCCCCTGTATAGCTCACTAGAACAGGGGCAGCCCACACCTTATTCAATAACACAAGCCCATAACTTTGAAAAGGGAACATCACATTATATCTCTGTGATCTCAATGGTGGAAAAATACATCCTGATGTGATCACATGCATTACACATTCCTTGTTGCTGGCTTTTTGTTTGCATCAGCCTGGCACAGCCCTTTGCTAAAAGCTTTTCCAAGATGTTTATTTATTTAATATATTAAAAATGTATGATGTATGTTGCATACATAATTGGTCTTTTTTAAAAAAATGGTGTCCTTTTTCAAGTTCAGGGCAGCATCCTTGCACTAAAATGAGCAATGTGATAATATATTATGTTGGTGGTTTTTTCAAACTTGCCATTTTCGATGGATCTAAACACATTAACCCAAGTTAATTGTTTCATGCTAACCTACATTTGTTCTCTCCGTAAGTTGTCAATCATTTCTCAAACCCTCCAAACTGCTGAAAAGAATAAATCAAAATGAAACAATAGGGATACAAACAAGAAACTGTTTCTTCATATTGTGCAAAATGCTGTCATAAATAGAGGTAAAGGTAGATTAAGATTTATTTTCTTCCCCCAGCAAGAGGCTTAAAATGTGATTGAGAGAAGAGATAAATAAGGTGGCATTTATTCCAGAATGCACATATAGTTACAATGTACTTTTTCCTATGAACTCACTGCATTTCTAAAGGCCAATTATAAGATTAGTAAGCAAGCACCGTGAAACAAATGGGTGCTGTCCATGGTATCTCTCAAGCATTAATTTTGTAATTTGGCTCTGGAGCTGTAGCGCAATAAGAATAAACAAAACTTCAGAGTAATATTTTAAGTGAAAAAGCATAAATGATGCATATGTAAATTCTTTTAGTAATTAATGTTACCAGTTGTATGTCTGGGAAAGTTATGCTTCAGCTCTGCAAGATGTTCTGATAATTACACGCCTATTTTATTATGGGAAGCACAGTGTGTAAGATGTTTCACATGATCCAGTCTGATTTTTTATGACCCTGGGGCTCCAAGAAGTGAGTAGATGGATGGTTCTGTACCATGCAATGCTTATTAAATGTTAATCCAATGTGCCTTTCCATGCCTACATTTTGGAAGGCTACTAATCATTTTCCTAATAATTGCAGAAAGCATCTAGTCCCTTGTGAAAAAATCTTTATTGAAATTAATCCACAAAGACTATCATAGAGTTTCCTTCCATTTTACATAGGCCCTAATCTTTCAAACACGATGCACCTCTGCAACGCTATGCAGTTGAGCACTACCACTGGCTATTTTTCAGGATCAAAAATGAAAGGAACAGTCTATTATACCAAACCAAGGATGTTATTTGTTTTTAAAAAGTCTTATTCTTTAGTGCAAAAGAGAGTTTTATTGGTGCCAAACAAAAATTTCTGAAAACTATGAATGTACTGATGAGACTAAAAATAATTATGTAGCTTGCTATTCAGTTTACATTATTGCTTTAACAGTAAGTGAGGTCTCAGCTTGCAAAGCCTACACATTACTTTAGAAAGCACCCTCTGGAACCTTAGAAATTGGAAAGAGACAGCTTGAATGCAGCCAACATTTAATATGTTGTGCTGTTGCTAAGAGATTATAATGAATGGTGATGTTAGATAATTTTTCCTAATAATTACACTGGCAAAATACAGTTTGCAGATGAGATATCTAAAAGCCCAAATGTTCAAAAGTATGTGTTCCCAAATTATTTTTGCAAGGGTTAGAGGAGCACACAATTCACTGGTTTCAGCATGCACAGCCAGTGTCTTGCTTGTGCAAAAGTGTTCATAATTTTAAAGTTTTGCACCTAAGCAGTTTTAGGGTCAGAGTTTAAGGCCAGAAGGGCCCACTAGATCATACACTCTGACCTCCTGTACATCACAGGCCACCCACTCCACCCAGCACCTGTACCCTGAATCCAACAACTGGAAGGAGACCAAAGGAAATGAGACCCACAGAACACTGGACTATTACATGCCACAGGCAGAGAATAGGAGGGACCGAGGTGCACCAATGCCAGAAATCTCTGCAGTGTCCAGGAATTGATGAAGTGAGATATACCCGATAATCCCAGCAAGTCACCTGCACCCACATGCTGCAGAGGAAGGTGACACCCACCCTCCACTCCTGTCACTGCCAATCTGACCTGGGGGAAAATCCCTTCCTGACCCCACATATCATGATTCGTTAGACATGAATATGTGAGCAAGAACCAGCCAGCACTACCTCAGAGCCCTAGCTCTCCCCATCTAACGTCCCATCTCCAGCTATGACCTTCTCTGATGCTTCAGAGGAAGGAGATCACAAAAACCCCACAACTCATCAGTATGCTGTACTGTCAAGGCTCTGTAATAAGACAGCTAGACTCTTGATCCAAACTCATATACCAGTGTAAATCCAAACTCCTCTCACATATACCAGTGTAAATCCAGGGCAACTCCATTCATTTCAGTGGAGTCATTCCTGGTTTATATTGGTGGGAGTGAGAAGTAGTTTGGGCTTGAATAGTCTCCTGTTCATTTCTCCTTTATAACAACCTCACGCTACATCATCACCACCTTACATTTATACAACATCTTTCTTCCCAAAGGATCCCAAAGCACTTTAGTAATGTAAGGCCGGATCTCGCTGAAGATGCTGTGGGAGCTGAGTGCCTACTGGAAATGGCAGAGTGCAGTCAAAGGGAATTGCGTGTACCCAGCAACTCATGGGATAGGGCCCCTAAAGTATCCAGAGATCATTTCACCCACTGCTGAAATGCAGCCACCTCTGATTTGAAACAGCAACTATTTAACAGCTCACAGTTACAACAACCCACAGTAGTATGGGACAAAAAGTGGCATCTGCTTAAAACTGCTGGAGGAATTAAGTGAGCAGAGTGTAGGAGTAGAAGGATGTCCAGGAGTCATGGTGCTAGTCTAGGATGTGAGATGCCTGGCTCTGTCCACAGACTTCCTGTGACCTTGGGTAGTCTCTCTGACTCAGAGGCATTGCTGCACTTAACGAGGCAGTGCCTAAGTGATTTAGTATCCTAAATGTCATTTTAAAGGGGGATTTAGGAGCCAAAATCCCAATGACTGTCAACATGGCTAAATCCCTTTAGAAAATGACATGTAGGCTCCTAAATCAGTTTGGCATTGTGGTGCTAAGTGCAGCTATGCCTAGATCTAGGCCTTGGTTCTCCACTTGTCCACTAGAGGTGATAATACTGCCCTGCCTCGCGGGAGTGACGTGAGGATAAATCCATGAAAGTTGGCAATATTCTCAGATACTTGTGGGGGATGGACAGACAAACAGCTTAACAAGATAGGCTGTAAGTCCCCCCCATTTGAAATCTGACTAGGAACGAAGACTAACGAAGAGCTGCTGGGCTCTTTAAGGCTCCCAAATGGTCAGGGCAAATTTCACATCATACAAAAAGGGCATTTCCAGCAACACAGCACTGGGGTGTTTGTTTAGTTCTGATCCAGAGGGAAAAGCGCTATTACAGTCTGACTTCACTATTCCACTCCCAGCAGCAGCTGGGATGCTCCATGATGGTCTCCCATTCAACCCTGAGCCGACCTGGCGCTGCTTCTTTAATGAGAGAACAAGATGAAAACCCGGCAGAAATACAGAGCTTGACTGACGAAGAACAGCCTGTGATAGGGAGGGTAGACTCTGTCCACAGTCCCCTAAATTAAGGAGATATCCCTCCTTTTACCCTGCGCTGATTTCTTTACAACTTTATTGCCTCGTTCAGAGGCTGGCTGTTTTTCCGATTTGCCCCAACTTGCATATGCAGAACTGAATGGCTCCAGTGATGTAAATGAGCCTTCTGCAGATGGCGGAAATGCAGAAAATACCGATGCGCTCTTTAAATGGCCATATACCCCGCAGTGAACTCGTGCACATACAGCTTGCAAAAAATCTAACCACCACCAGTCTAAAAACATACTAAAAACAGAAAATTTATGTAGCATGACCCAAATTGAATTATACATTACAGCACTATAATTGATTTTTTAGAAGAGAGATTAAATTTATTTTATGCCTCACTAACTAACAGCTAGATTTACCTAATTGCTTAGAGTGCAGAGTTAGTATGATTCATTAAACGCCATACATGCTTGGGTACATTACACTGTGACTAAAGCTTCCCTGCTTAGAGCAATTAAAGCGGAGAAACTCTAGGCCTCAAAAGTAATTGAATATAACAATATCACTTGGAGTTGCTGTGGGTGTCTTATTAAGTTCTTCAAGCAAAAAAATAAAACACAAGTTCCCTCCATTCTCCAGTGAATCATTTTGTGAATTTTTTTTACGACTGATATTGTTTTTTCCTAGTGCAAAAAAAAAAAGGGTGGGGGTAGGATTCAAGCCTTGCCTCACAGTTTAATTTTATCAATCATAACATTTTTTATTTCAAGTCAATCTCTGACAGAATTGAGTAGAAGTCAGCACTTTTACAAGGAGAGAGACTTTGGGTAGAATCTAGTAACATTTGGTAATTATATACACATTGCAAAAATAAAGGTAGCAATTTAGTAAAACAGGAGTGAGGGAAAATGATAATTTTGGCTGGCAGGAGTAAATTAGAATCCTTCTGCACAATTTTTTAATAAAATCACATACACACAAGAAGAACATTACCCAGATTGCAAAGTCAAGCCACATCACCTTCTGGAAATTCCACCAGGCTTCTGGACGCCACTTGTGGTTGGAATTTGCCATGCCCATTGTCATCAGGAATGACTAATGCTGGGATCAAGAAAACACATCAAGCACTTTAAACTCTATGACCATGTTGTCCAGTTGCAGAAAAGGCAAGGTCAGGACTAAAACCAGAGGTCCATATTTTGCTATGGAAAGTGAGTGGCTGCTTAAGATCATATAGAAGCTGCAGATTGATCATCGACAGCCACTCCTCTAGCCTTTCTCCATCCAGATCAGGGTATCCCCATGGGGAATGGTGTGAATTAAAATTGTTGCAGTAGACTAAAGGACCTGAGAAGATGGGTTAGACAGGAGTTGGCCAGTTGACAGATGGAGGTTTGTACACATTGATAAGAGTCAGGTCCTCCTGCCATTTGATAACATCATTTGGACCATGAATATCTTCCTTGATGTATCATGCTATCCCATACAACCCACAATGGAGGCAAGACAACAGCAAAGCCCAGGAACTGATAGCTGAGTGTCAGTAGTAGAGGATGTTTCATGAAGCAAGATGACATGTGCTTCATGTTCTATGGCAGTCCTCAAGATTAACATGATTTACCAAAACCACATCTGGTGTTTACTGGCTGTAGGTTTTATTAATCCAACTGGAGACAGGGGAACCAAGGGCCATGGGCTACCTTCCTTTGTGTGCCACAGAAAGAAGTGATGGTATCAACTTAGTAGGAAAAGTGGAAGTCCATAGGAAGCAAAAGGGCTTCTGGTGGGAAAGGGTGACAGGGGATGGGTCACTTGATGATTACCAGTTCTGTTCATTCTCTCTGGGGCACGTGGCATTGACCACTGTCAGTAGACAGGATACTGGGCTAGATGGACCTTTGGTCTGGCCCAGTATGGCCATTCTTATGTTCTTATGATGCCATGCATTGTAGCAGTAACAGACATGGTAAGCAGGATTCCTGAAGCAAACGGGTGCGCTCATCACGGGTGATGAGTGCAGGATAAGAACCGTACCTGGGGGCAGCAGTGACACAGCGCAAAGCCGAGTGGCTGTAGCAAAGGGATCTCTGCACAGAAGCCCTGTTGGTGACTCACTGACACCTCCAAAGGGTTGCTATCCATTGCGTTGGGTGGTATGGCAAGGGGACTCTTTCCCATAGCCTTTGCTATACATGAGTACTATAGACAGCTACATATCTCTGTAACACACACAACACTTTCTGGCCACTTTAACTGCCTGGTACAACAATGAATGTGCAGACGTAAGGCTTGTTGTATATTTACATGGAAGGGCAACAAATATCCCTGTAGATGCCATGGCAAGAGACAGACAGAATCCCGTAGGAGAATATATGGTTTAAACACAATATTTTCAGAAGAAAGGAGCATTGGCTGTGGTGACATCTGACAGAATAGGTGAAACTGATGTGGAAAGAGAAGCTTGGAGCCACTTGTCAATGGTGGGTAAAATTCAGTGTATGTGGCTTTGAACAGGAGGCTAAGTCCAGTCCATTTACCCATAGGAACTGCTAGTGCAAATGAGTGTGTGCCTATAAAATGGTAGCTCCAAACACGTCCAGGATTACCTGTATGGAATGTATGTGAGTGATATATGCGACACACACACCCCATAGCATACTTCAAGTAAATTAGCTTACTGATTGATTTCCATGTTCAATAGGAAATCTTAGCTGCAGAAACATTATGAAAGAAAAACGGAATGGAGACCTTACTCTATACAATCAAAAGAGTTCACAGCATATTATTGTCTCTGACATAAAGATTAGTTGGCAGTACAGACAAATCTGATTCACCACTGAATGGAGAAACTGGAAGCATACATTCCACATCTACTGCTCACAGTGCTCAACATAATTGAAACCTGTTTTGCGATTGGAATGTAGATAAGCAATGTACTGAAACAACCTTTTAAAATTCTCAGGATCACTTTATTTTGTCCTTCAAACAGTGAGTGGAGCCCCAGCAATAAAGACATATAAATTGCCCCAATTTATCTCTTTCTAAAACCAACTTTTTTATTTTGCAGACACTCAGGTAAAATAAGTAATAATCCCAGTAGAAAGGGGGTATAGCAGACTCTGATGAATGCATGCAGGAAGTTAGACCTGGCTCTTGATAGGTAGGCAAGGCTGAGCACAGACATAGCTGAGACTTCAAGAGGGTTTTTATTGAATGCTTACTAATGAATGCTTTTAACGTGAAAACAGAGTGAGGTGTCAAAGCAAGGGAATAATCATTTCATCTATTTGGATAGATTTCCATGGGTTTCTATCTATAGAAAGGGACATACGTACAGCATTACTCACGGCGTTTGTTAACTCTGAGTCTGCTCTGAAATGTAATAAGAGCAGCAAATTGCATTGAGGAAAAAAACCCAATAACTCTGTGCAGTTGGAATGAATCATTTGCATCAAAGTCTAACATAAGTGCGACGTGTAGGCCATCAGAGACGGTGAGGTGAGGGGCACATTCTGCCCTGACACACCAGTTTTCCTTCTGCCCTGACTGAACCCAGCTCCCACTGAAGCCTGCTCCAGTAAGGAAGAGTGCCGAACCCATGAGACTCTCAGGGTTTGTACAGGTAGGTGTCGACACCGGGCTCCAGCATGCACTGTTCCAGCTAGCTGCAGAAGAACGTGGAGCTCAGGCTGCTGTTTCGCAGGGTAAAGGTTAGGACAAGACTCTCCTTTAACTCTTTACCTGCTGGAGCAGGCAGCCCTATCCACGGTGTATCTCCCTGACTGTCTGTGGGCTGGCAATGCAGAAAACACCAGTGTTTTACCTAACGTGACCGTTCATACCCTGTCACTGCCCACCAATCACTCACAGCTCTCAAGCCCTGGGCTAGGGGACTCAGGCAGGGACCATGGCCCTTGGAGGGAGGGTTGGGCTGCAGGGGAGGGGTGCAGCAAAGTCGGGTCAAGCAAATCTGGGGTCTCCTCTGTGCTTATTTGCTGGAACCACTCCACATGCTGCCTCTCCCTCCCTTCCCACCTGCCCAAAACTCCTGAGCCAAGCCCGCTGGGCGTGGGGAGACCACAGCAATGGACCTGGGGCCCGATTCGGAGCTCATTGACAGCAGGTGCCCTGATTCCTTGGGGGCTCCAGTTCCTCTCACTGCAGAGCTCTGTTGACACAATGTGGCTCACACTTCCTCCCTCGCTGCTCGTTGCTAGCTCTGCAATAGCCTCTCTTCTAGCCAGGCCACTGTGCAGTCTACCCCCTTTGGGGTTACAAAGTCCAGCAGGACCACTGCCAAAATGCTATTGCCAAGGTCGTTCAGCTCCTCCTGGGGCTCTGTACCACTATACCCATGGCTGGCAGGGGAACCCAGTACACTGGCTACACCGGGTTCCAGCCCAGGCTCCCCATCACCTGCAATCCAGGTTTGCTCATAACCCAGCCCTGTTGCTGTTTCCCTGGATGACTTCTTGCCAAGACTCTCTATGGTCTCTTCCCTGGTTTTGGGTTCACCACAGAAGCTTTCTCTTCTCCCTGGCCCTACTTCACCCCTCCTCCTGGACGCTTGCCAAACGGCTTACTCCAGGGCAGGCTCTCCCTCTGGACTTCCTCCTTGTCCCTGACAACCTCCCTCATCTCAAGCATGACTGCAGCTCCCTTCTGCTCTCAGCTTCCTGGCTTTACAGTGCTCTCCTAGGCCGCCCCCAGCTGGGCTTCACTCTCAATGAACACAGGCCCTCTCCTTCTCTCAGGGGAGAGACCTGGCAACCTAACTGGCCTCTCCGGCCCTCGTTAACCATATCTGGGCTGGTGTGGGGTGCACATCACATCACAGGCACCATGAACAGGAACTCAGCTGGGACTTCGGGTTTGATTTCTTGTGTCACAATTTATGGTGAATGCGCCTGTACTTCCCTTCAGTAATCCAGCTACAGCACCCACGCTCAGGCTTCTGGCTCCCCAGTTTTCATCTTCCTGGGTGGAGACCCACATCTCTCTCCCTTCTGACAGCCTTTTCCCAGGCTGCACAGTTCCCTGCTGGCTTTCTCTTCAGAGACGTTAACAGGTGCAATTGCTATTATAAGGTACACCACACAACACTTCTTATGTAAGCCCACTTTATTCTTCAGGTAAAAGCATTTCAGAGAAAACGTACTAAAAACTATAAAAGAACCTGTATGTATGCTAATAAGTTTACCAGAATTAATCCCAGTGCTAACCTGGATTCTGGCAGGAGCAGTCCTTATCCCCTCACCCCAGGGGATTCCTTGTGGTTAGCAGGTCATTACAGCTTCAGCTCTGAACGAGCATCCAATCTCATGGGATCTCAGTAGGCCCAGTCCTTTCAACCCTACCCTAAGGATTTGGGCCTGCCGTGCACTAGGGATCCTTTCCATTTGCTGGATCAGCACAAAGGCCCTGAGCCAATTCAAAACCAGGCTACTGCTCCACAAGTCCTTTCTTTGTCTTTTGATCCCTGGAGAACCCAGTTTGAACCAGCACAACCCTCTCTCTCCATGGTTGCAGAATGGGACTCGTGCACTGGGTTAGGGAGGTTTCTTGTGGTACTGAGCAGATGCAATAAAAGGACATTGTTCCCGATGCTACTGTGCATTAAACAGTGTAGGCAGGAATCTCTCTCCCACAGGAGATGAGTTAGGCCCACTTCAAGCAAAGTGAGCTGCCTGGAACTTGCAGAGGGAGTGGGAAGGGAAGAATTGGAGGCCTGAGCTATTTCAAACATACAGTTTCTCTCTCGGGCCCCAACTCAGCAAGCCATCTTTATTCAGCAAAGCACTTAAGCATATCCTTAAGCCTCATTGGCTTTAATGGGGCTTAAGAAGGTGCTTAAATGTTTTGCAGAATAGGGATAGATTTAAGCCCATACTTAAGTGGTTCCATGTATTGTGGCTTCAAAGAGAAAGCCAAAGACATGATAAATTTGTACAGAACTGTTCCTTAAATCTCCTCCTGACACAGTTTTATTGCGCAAGAAAACCAGTGGTAACCTTTAACATACAAACAGAAAATGGCTTAATCTTTTAATTAACCTCATTTCTCAATGAGTGATCCAGGCCTCACAGTTTACTAAAGCATTTCCTCTGGTTGTATTTATTTTTTGGTGGATTGTACCTAACCCTCTCTCCAGCTGCTTGAACTCATGCAAAACAAATTATCTCAGCCATTTTTATATTGTATCATATTCTAAAAGTCTCATTTTTGTACGAGATTGACAGATTTTCATGATTTGTACCTGCTCACTTTAAATATCTTTCCCAAATCATCTCCCATTTAATGGTTTTTCATATAGGTGCAAGAGCTCTTCAATTTCCCAACTGTATTGATTGGTCAAACACTAACCGTCCTCATTTGCAACCTTAACAGCTGCAAAAACTTGTGTGTTTCAAGAGGAAGTTTACCCAGAAATTTCTAAAACAAAGGCTAGGAGTGATTTTAAAAAAAAGATGTGTTCCACATGGAACGCATAGTGTTACACTCTATCTGGTTTCACTCATGAGAGAAGTGTTACTTAGCACCAATTCACCAACTACAGATTTTACTATTAAGTACAATCTCCAACTGAATAAATACAGTCCAAAGAAGCTATGCAAAGTACAATTGCAAAGCAATTTTAACCTGTTACCTACAGTGAATAGAACACTCCTCAGTGAGCCTAGTGGAATTTATTCCCTGTCTTGTGAGCTATACTCACAGGAGTGGGGGCGGGGGAGGGAAGGAAGCAGAACAGCATTAACATGAAAGTTGCACTTGTGAGGCAATATTCTAACCAATTTCCCAGAGGGCAAAGCTGAACTTAGCCCTCACTCATGCAAACCACACATGCTTTCTGGGTCTTTAAAAGCCTCATTTTTCATGCAAATCAAATGAGGTCCTCACTGGGTGGCCCAGAACTCTCCAGGGTGAGAGCTTAAAATAATCACTTTTGTCACATAACCGCCACTGAAATTCAACTGCTGTCCCCACTCATACACACATGCACAGCTGGTACAAACCTCCTCAAATGCCAATTCAGCCACCATAAAGGAATGGCAGAGTAACATGAACACATCCAGCTTTCACCCTGAGACGTGATTGTCAGGAAGTGAATGCTGAGGGGCAAGCCTTGTAATGAACTGCAAAACTGTATTAGACTGTTCAGCCAGGTAAAATACTTTATTTAAGCAACCCTCAACTACCAGGGAGAAATTCCAACCAATACATATAAGGTGTTGAAAAAGTCGTACCCCAGGAGAGGGTGCATGTCCATCCAAAGGGGTGCAGTGTAATACATGCATGAAACACAAGAGTTCTGCAGCTGTTGCCTCACCAAA
This sequence comes from Gopherus flavomarginatus, assembly GCF_025201925.1. Classification (NCBI taxonomy): domain Eukaryota; kingdom Metazoa; phylum Chordata; order Testudines; family Testudinidae; genus Gopherus; species Gopherus flavomarginatus. The sequence goes on along the minus strand of NC_066625.1, from coordinate 89,722,635 downwards.
GCAGTCAGGGTGTTGACTCATATGGCAGACAATCAAGAGCTGTTATTTCTGGGATCTAGTACTTGTGATGACACAGAACTTGCCTGAAGTGTGAAAGTGAATATTTATGGCAAGGCTTTGACATTAAAACAGACTCGGGAGCTGATGTCGCAGCCATCTCAGAAAAGTCTTACAATCACTTTCAATCCCTCCCAGAAATGAAGCTCTCCTGACGCAGCTCTACCTAGCCCCTGGAGGTATCTGAACTCCACAAGCCAGTTCACCACACAAACAACTTACATAGACAAAAGCTTTGTGTTCAGATTGCATGTGATCAAAAGATCACAGCCTTCTCAGCAGCAGCAGAGCAGGCGTGATGGGCCTAGTGAGAAAGATGGAAGAACTCAATGGAGTATTTGATGACACTGGACTTTTGAGAGGTGATCCAGTACAAATCAACTTAAGAGACAATGCTGAACCATACAGTGTACAAACAACTCTACCAGAGAGACCTTGGAAGAAACTAGCTGCGGACTTATGCAAATTCAGAGGACATCATTATCTGGTCATGGTGGACTATTTCCCCAGGTATATAGAAATAACATATTTGAAAGTAACAACGTGTTACATTGTTATTGAGAAACTGAAGTGCACTTTTGCTTACTTCAGTATTCCAGAACTAGTGACGGACAACAGACCACAATTCACAGCAGCAGAATGCAAGTCCTTCCGAACAAAATATTATTTTGATCATATAACTAGCCGTCCACATTACCCACAAGTGAATGGAGAGGCTGAAACAGCTATACAGATGGCCAAAAAAATTCTACAGCAGGAAGATCCATTCCTTGACCTTTTGAGTCACAGATCAAGACCAATAGCTACTGGATATAGGTCTAGATAATACTTAGTCCTGACTTGAGTGCAGGGGACTGGAGTAGAAGACCTCTCAAGGTCCCTTCCAGTTCTACACTTCTGTGATTCTATAATCCAGCACAGCTCCTGATGGAAAGGCAATTCAGAACTATTCTCCAACTTTGGAAAAGAATCTCCCTCCCAAGTGAACAGACATGGAGAGTGGCCAAATCAGATAAAAGGGCAAAAAGAGCCTACAAACACTTTTACAACAGATGATCCTCAGAAAACTTCCGGGTTTGAAACCTGGTGACCTTGTTTGTGTCAAACTGAATGGAGAAAAAGGACGGACAACTTGTAATGAAAAAAGAATCCAGCGCCCACATGATTTGTCATCAAAATCGACAGTGGAGAGTTCAGCAGAAACCATTGACATACCCAGTTTGTTCCTCAGAAAGAACGCTCAATAGAGCATATTCTACAGATGGCAGATGCAGAACATGAAGACAGCTCAGACCCCAAGCCAACAGCCAGTTGTTTCAACTAATGGGCACCCAGATGACCGAGTTGTCATGCATACGGGTTGTGTAATTAGAAAACCAGCAAAGGCAGAGACACTTAACAGACTGATAAGTACTGAACTTAAAAGACAATGTGATAGCGTAAATATTGTAAATGGTAGGAAGGTAGAACTTCAAGGAGAAGGTGTAACGAATGTTAAACTGTATTATACTGTTCAGCCGCTAGGTGGCATTGTATGGAAAATACCTTGGTTAAACTAAGCAGAGCCACACCTGGGGGAGCATTAAAGGATCGTATGATGAAAACATCGGGTTGCCAGTTTTGGTTGGATGTATTCCTGGAGGTTTCATCACATGATATAATCTTTAATTAAAGATTAATTTTTAATTCCTGGAGACTCCAGGCCAATCCTGGAGGACTGGCAACCTACCGCATGGCACATATAAGCAAGCTCTGTGCCCAGACCAAATCGGGTACAGAAGTACAGACAGGCCTCCTTTGGGGCTTGTGCTTCCTGATTTTCTGCATGCAAACGGAAGATTTTTGCATACGTTCATGGCCTGCAAGCCATACAATCTTCCCCACCTCCCGATGTACAAACAAGGGTGCTTTTTAAGTAAGGTCAATAAAGAACATTTTACTGGGTGGGGAGGGAGGGGAGTGCAGATTTTCTTAAACCAGAAATAGGGAGAATCATTTAATAACAAAGAAATATAAGAACAGAAATAAGCAAGGTTATTATATCATCACACATTAGATGAAGCAGAATAATAATAGTAAAATAATAGAGAAATGGTACAAATTTAGGCCCATGTGTTCTTAGCTGGGTACCTAAAATTAGGCTCTTTAATTCATATTTAAGCACCTAAATAAAAGTATCCTGATATTTCAAGGAGCTGAGCTCCTCCCAACCCTCTGAGAGCCAGTGGGAGTTGCAGGGACTCAGCACCTTTGTAAATGAAGCCGGTGCCTTTCAGGAGTCTTACTCGAGGCTCCTCTGTTTGAAAATATCAGCCTTAGACTTATGCTGGTGAAAAAGCTTCCTGGATCAGATATGAATTTACTCACTTTAAAAGTTGGGATAATTCTCTCACTGCAGACTAATAACAGCACCAGATGAAGCTGCGATCTCCCCATTTGAAGGAGTGAATGCTAGGCCAAGTGAAAGCCTGGGCTGGGCAGACAAGGAGACTCGGCTGTTCCTGTGGGCCAGTAAACTGCTTATCTGTTCCTTTTAACCACAGCCATTGACTTATTCAATCCCTATAGGGGGGCCTGGGATGTTCTTTCCTGCAGGGAATCCCTGACTTCCAATCCCCTTGCAATGGTTTCCAAACAGTGTCTAGCGTCCAGGAAGGTGGAATATTGTCTTGTGCTCTTTAGACTGTAGAATATGACTCCAAAGGCCTCTTCTCCCGTGGAAGTGACGGGGAGAGGTGCCCCAACCATGCTAGCAGGGCACTGACTACGTTTCACCTGAACCTCAGTGAAAGAGCTGCCACATAAATCTCTGTACTGGGCATGTCCATAAGGAAATGCTGAATAATGCTGGCAGTTGGTGAGTCCTCTCTCCGCCTGTCTCCCAAACTGCTGAGATGTCAGTCACACAGAAGGGCTCTGGGCCTGACTCTCTACTCACTTCCATGGGCTCTGCACTCGTGTCATGCTATTGCCTGCATTGGAATTACTCCCAATTTATACTGGTGCAAGTGAGAGGAGGCTCAGGCAGACGTAGTACAACTACTGCAAAAAGGATGTAACGGTCAGTAAAAATTCAGCTGACATGTCCTTTATTCCAGGTCACGGATGATTAAAGTGTGCTGGGATATGGGCTGAAATGTACTTGCGAGATCTGTTTTGATCCAACATTATCACTGAGACAACCATGCAGGAGATGCAAAACCTGTTCTCATTGTGTCACACTTATTCAATAAGGTGCAAGCTTTTTGGCATGCCAGCCTCAGCCCAGCGACAGCAGCACAGAATTTTCACTCCGCAGCCCAAATTACCAGCTTCACTAGCTCAGGTAGTAGGAGAGCATTTTGGTTTGCTAAGTGGAATAATCACAGTAATTAGGCTACTAATACATGCCATATTCTTTCAAAATGGTAGTTGCACAATTTTCTGACATGTTAGAATTGCCGAATATTTGCTTTCAAAGGAACCCATTACCTTCACCGCTGCTAGTAGACAGGGGAGCTTTGAGTCAGAGCTATAACAAATGAGAAATTAGAAGTGAATTAGTGCAAAATAATTGTTAAGTTCTCTAAGGTCTTAAACCCAGGCAGACTTTTTCCATTCTTTGATGTGACTAAGTTTTAATAAGCTCTAGAAAAGTTTCATCACCACAGGGTACGTGTAAGACATTTTTATATTTTACATACACACACACACACACACACACCCCACCCTTTAATAGCACGCCCAAAACTGATGTGATGCTAAATAGCATTTCTTGTCCTGGGATCCTATTTTCACACTAGCTGCAAATATGACCTTTGTGAATAGCTGCCAGCTGCTTATAATTTTGGCAGATGTAAGCACATTTCTGGGAAGCTGTATCCATTCAGTGGCTACAGATCAACAAGCTACACTCAGGGCTTTTGTAAAAGTGATTGGCTCAGGAGAATCCCATTTGCAGCACTAACAGAGAACAGGTTTACCATGGTGAAGTGCTAATGACTTTGCTATCAATGATCTAAATATGTCAACCTGTGACTCATGTCGGTATTAAAGAACACGATATTTATACAAAGCAGCAATTAGCAGACTGTAAACTAATGCGAAGCAGTTTCCAAGTAAATCTAGGATCTTCCAAGTGGTGTAATACTAGACTTTATTTTAATCTCTTTGGAATTTCAGGGTTACTATTGTGCCTGGTCAGTCCTCAGGATTATACAGATTTATTTTTGCTGATATTTCAGATACCACCCTCAGGGTAAGAATACCCGCTGCCAGCTCTCCCAGGGAAAGCACACCATGGAGTCAGGGGATTGGAGCCTCTGAGTATTTTGTAAATGCTCTTAAAATCTGGGGAAAGTTTAAACTGGACTGTAAGAGCCTAACCATGTTTCTGGCAAACAGGTTTTGATGCATACACACCCCTCTGCCTGCATGCACAGCACAGCTAAGGCAAACCCCTAGGAATGTTAGATTTAGTAAATTAATACAGTATTATATAAATCTTGGTAAAGGAGCAGATGTTATGGCACTAGCTCTTGTGCAAATGCTGAAGCCATATTGGAATTTTCCCAATGGAATAAGAACTGGCAGTTAGAAGGCCTATTCTTCAGCCTCCAGTTAATGCATCCATTTGCACACACTCACCTGCTGTTTTTCATGCAAATATGTGGATGCGGGCATATGCAAAACCCCAACAGTGCATGCACAGGAACTTACTTAGCCATACCGAGCCATGTGTGCAAGCAGATTAGGGATTTGTTTTCATCTATTCAACTAGGGAAGAACTCCGGCCCAAAATGTTCTCTTCTGAGGTATCACTGTTTATTGGACATGTGTTTTTCTTTAACTTCGAGTTTGTGAAAACATACTAGATCCACAGACTTAGACCATAGTCCTCTTCATCCACAAAATGGCTGCAGCAACATGCCTCAAACCCTGGTATGAATGGACCAGCTCCAGGGGTCAGTTTCAATCTCCACGTCCATTTGCTTCTTGTCCTTTACTGCAACTGCCAACAAGTTGCTAAGAAGCACCCGTCTGCTGGGAACGAAACAGACACTAACAACTCATCTCACCGGTCACTAGGCACCTATCGGATGGCAACCGCTTTTGCTCACTGCTGAGCCGCTAAGCTGAATGTGAAAGGTTCCACGCTCCCCTTTCCAGATCTGGAGCTGCTTTAAAGCCAGTATGATCATCTGTCAGTGAGGCACCTACACTGGAATCATCTCTACAGTCAAGGAGTCTGGCAACTTGACAAGGACGTCTGAAACATGCAGCTAGCAGATTGTTTGAGAATTGTGTGTGTGCTGTCACTGTACGCTGAAAAATTACCATTTGGGAGGCTCAGCAGAGGCTGGCAGAGCTCGTTAGCTGGAAGACCTGCCCAGTGATATTTAAATGGGAAAGTAACGCTCCACCTGTCGGCTACTGAAGTTATAAGAAAGCTGAGGTACATTCCCGAGGGCTCTGAGCCACGCTTTTCTGTGCAGACATCTCCCCAGAGGGTACTTTACATTGTTTGCCAGGGAGTTCAGTCCAGGGACAGAGCTGTTGTGGAGACATGCAGATCTGAGTATACTCATAATACAAGTTTGTTAATCAGTGCAAGAAACCTCTTTGCTTCATGATATCATGCATACCCAAGAAGAGGTTTCCCCAAGAGACCAAATAAGAAGTCTCATTTCCGGGGGCAAAGGGAAGACAGCAAAAGTCTTCTTGCTGAGATGGCATTAGCATTGCTTTTGTGTCACAGTTACTCATGCCGAAGCTGTTTGCACCACGCTGTGTGTGACAGACTCACTGTCCCAGAGTGCCCCCTTATGGTGAGACCAACATGGCCACGCAAAGGCCTCCTCTTGTCCTCAGGGCTCTTGCGGTTTTGTGACGTCTCTCTGGCCAGGTCACACTATAGTCCATCAATGTCCCATGCCAAGTGTCCCATATGACACTAACCATCTGTCCCTCCAGGGCTCCTCTTCCATCCCATTCTTCTTTCAGAGCAGAGGGGTTTCCAGACTTCTCTGAGGTGTCCCTCGCCAGCAGAACTCAAAACCCCCAAGCAGAGCCAAGCATCACGTAAACCGTACTGCGTATCCAGGCTTAAGCATTTAGTCTTTCTGGTGTCTCCCCAGCCCCATGCTGTTCTGCTGGTAGCCCAACGCAGAGGGCTGCCTGCTTGCAGTCTTGCCCCTCTGTCAAGGCCCATCATAGGAACTCTGTCCACTCCTGGAGCTTTCCAGCACCTGCCCTGTCCCTTCTCAGGGGAGGATCCTAAGGCCTACTCTCTCCTGGGTCTCCCACTCCACTGTTCTGAGCTCCTCCCTTTATAAAGGAGACCCAGCTCCTCTGCTAACAAATTGTCCTTCACACCCCCTCCAGGTGCCACCACGGGGGCTAATTGACCCCTTAGACTTCCATTAACACTTTCACTGCCAGCCTAGGGTTTATATACCCTGTCACACTCTGCGACACCAGGATGAGCAATGGAAACTGTGGCGAAGGAAAATCATGACCCTATAAGGTACCATACCACATACAGCACAATTAAAATTAGATGCGAGTCTGAGCCTCCAAAGTTTCACTCTTGATCCCAATTTGTTCAACATGCAGCAGTGATTGGGGTTTTACTTTAGACCCACCTCTAAAATAATACTCCAAAGGATTCCAGCAAGGAGGGACAATGCTAAAGGGCAGCTAAAGATCTGGTTGGTAATCGGGTCATTGTAGTTTACAAGAAATGCGCAATAGCTCCCTAGTTCGTGAATCATTGCATTGGTCATTTTCAATTTCAATTCTTTTCAAGTTTGACTCCCCAGTTACAAAGCAATAAAAAAAAGCCTTGCAAAACACTGAGACTCTACAGAAGCAAACGAATGATTGATCCGAGTCACTGTGCATTGATTACCTGCCCTCTTTAGCACCGGAAAAAATGTGAACTTAATGAGCTGGCTAAATAACTCTCGTCTGGTTCTGCTGGATGGTTAGCAAGCACTAAATACGGAACCTCTGAATACAGAGGAGTTTTCAGAACAGTAACTGAAGAAGGAGCCAGTTGTCTTCCAGTCACACACTTCCTAACTGTGGCATTAGTGACTCTAACCCCCTCAAACATTCCATTAAAATGAGTAGGATTACACCACATTGCCAAAAGCTACTCACGGATAATGCCTGCTCCAAAAATCTGAAAAATGAGAGCTCAGAGTCCATAATGCCTCCCAAGCAGAGCACCCTTGTGCATCTCTTATATATTTAGGCAGTTTGGATTCTCATCATAAAACCAATGAGACATAGGAGAGAAAAGAAATAAAAAGCAAATCCATAGCGTCGCAGAACACATTATATAGCAAATCACCTGAAAATGGGTACCAGCATGAAGATTAATGGAACAAAGCTGAGAAAACAAGAGAGGAAATGAAAACCAAGTAAACAAGAAAATATAACTGGTGAGGTGCTAAGGTGCCGAGTGAATAACTTGCCAAGCTGCCTGCCACTGTAAGACAGGAAGATTATAGATATTGGACGGAATTATCAATGGAGCCTAAAGGAATTTAGACACCCAAATCCTGTTGATTTAATTGGGTATGTAAACAGATAGCTGCCTCCCAAGTGCTTTGCAGCATCCTGCCGCAGTTTCCCCTCCTTGGGGAACTCCCTAGAGTTTTTCTTATGGTTAACCCAAGCCCTTTCTGGGGCTGGTTTATTAACAGAAACAGATCAAAACAAAGTCCCAAAATAAAGTCCATCACCACACCACCAAATCTCATACTCAGCTCTGGCATCTACCACCACACCTGGAGTCCTTCTGTCCAAGTCCACTCGCCACAATGCCGACACTCCCAGCCTTTCTTAGCTGGAGCTCATCTTTCTTCAGCTTTTGGGCTCTAGCTTCCAGACCCAAACCCTTCTCTCAGGCAGGGGTCTCCTGCTTACTGCAGCTTTTCTCCAGTCTCTGCTCCATCTTCCTCTTTAATAAGGCCCAGGTGCCTCCCCTTAAGTCCAACTAGACAGCAGATAACCATGTCCATGGTCCAGGGTCCATGTGCACTGAACCCCACTTCCTCTTCTAGGGGCCAGCACCCTGTGACGCAGTCCATGAAATTATTAACCCAGTTATTAGGGCCATTTTAAAAGCCCGTTTCCCCCTTAAAGAAAGGAATAACATCAATATTTAAAATAATGGGACAAAGAACAAAGCACTTGGATCCCATGGCTATGAGCGAAGCCACCCTTGGATACTTTGACCATTTACTTAACCTGGATTTTAAAACATTAACTCAGTCACACGACTAACTTCACTGGCTGATGCTCGGCTGTGCCATTCCTGTTCTGAGCTCACTGATATATGAGATTAGCTTTTTCATTGTAATAATGAAAAATTCAGTAGAACTTCAGGAAATACATTTGTCATCTCCCAAGATCACCTGTTCTGTTGAGATTTTTATTAGTTGAACAGATGAATTTGGGGAGGAAGGTGTTGGAAAATATACCAGACCCATAACAAATGAAGGATGCGACTGACAGTTCGTTTTCTAAGTACATACTGTATATCCTTACCAGGCAAATCTGGAGTGATGCTACCTTCAAACACACTGCAATGGCCCAGCTGGCTTCTTATTTAAATATCAGACTTCTCTTTTTTTAAGAGTCTGGATTGTTTATATGGCCCGAAGGGCTCCTGGAGAAACAGGACTTTGCTTGGCTTTAGTGATTTTTCATTCTGCCCATTACTAGACCCCACTATACACAGCCTTTATACCACATACCGTGGTAAGACACACACAACCGTTTCTACACAAAGGAGGAGAAGGCTGCCTTGTGCTAATTTTATCAATGTTCCAAAGTCACCCCAAGTAGGAATTATTGGTTTAATATTACAGCTCAGATGTTTCTCAAGGTCCCATTATATTAGGAAGAGGCTTCAGGTATTATGCTTGTATCTGACTGCAGGAAATATGCCAATGCACCAGCCACATATGATCCAAAAAAAAAAAAAAAGGTCATTCTATTTCCCCTGGGCACCTATTGACACATTGGATTTGATGGGTAACTGCTACTGCCCTGCCAGGACAAGCAGGATTTCCTTAACACTTTTGACAAGCTGCCAGCTGACTAAATACAGTAATCATTTCAGACTTACATCAAGAGGCTACATAAAGGGCAGAGTTCAGCACAGCACCAAAGGCATCTTATCCCAATTGCTGCACTAACCAGCTATAGTGAGAGAATTATTGGGTGGTAGATGAACTGGTCAACCATTTTACGAAACAAAGAAAACAGTCCATTTGCCTGCCTATTCTTCAAACAGAGGACCAGAGTCTTATGTTGCTTACACTGTGGTAAATATGGAGCAACTCCAGTGATGTTAATGCTGAGCAGAATCTGGGCCAAGTCCACAAAACATTACACTTTAACAGGTAGGGCCTGACTCCCACTCCCTTACACCACTCCCTTTGATTCTGGTCTAACCCATCGCCTTCAGTGGAGTTCTACTTATGTAAAGCCCGCCTAGTGGAGGCAAGCATCAGGCCCTAAGGAATGACAAACCCACAGCACTCAGCGATAAAGCTGAAATTCAGGGGTAAACTAAACACCAGGGTGCACTCACCCCTTCCACACACTAACTGCTATGTGATTGGTTCAAACAACGATCAGCTATTTGGCTTTTTTAAAACAGAGCAGAACAAATGTGTTCATTTCTGGACATCATCTGCAAAATCATTAAAAAAAACCAACAACCCTGAAATGAAAAAGGAGTTAATGCTGAGTCAAAGGAGCACCGAAAGTACCAAGGCACTTTAATACGGGGACAAAAACCAAACATTTGGATAACTCCAGTGTCATGGCCAAAAACAAATTAAAAATATTCATGAGAGTCTAATCTCTGCGTGTGAGCTAATATGCAGTGCATAATATCTGTCCATTGGCGGCTAATATTCTGATGCTATCATTAAAGCTCTTTGAGACACTGCGTATGGTTTTATAAATCCTAAATTCTATTTGGTTCAACTCCTGTGTCATTTGGGAACAAGGGGAAGAATGTGCTCTTGGGATCTGAAATGTGCAGTCCAAAAGTTTTCCTCCCAAATTGTGTGTTTTAAAGAAAGACCTTTTTGCTCTAGGATACTGGGCCAAACCCTTTGCTCGTATAGAGAAGATACTCCAGATAGTGCAGGGGGTGCAAAGAAGCCCAGGTTTCAGGTCATGATGTCACATCTTCACCCAAACATTGATAAACCGCACCTCCCAAATGAGAAATTCAGACCCAGCCTTCCCCTGCAACAACAGTCGTGCATATGATGCCATGCTAGGCCTGGCTAGGCTTCCAGAAACTAGGCATTGTTTGCAGCATAAGCCTGCTTTCACCATGTGGGGTTTGGCCACATGACAGCAACAGCTAAAACCCTGCCTGCTATCTGAAGGCAAGCTCAGGTTAGCAACACTTGTCATCGCTAAGATCATGTACAAAGGAGCTGCCTGTTCCAACATGATTTGCAGAAGGCGTCACTGCTTATATAGCCAGTGGCATGCATTGCTCTGCCTATCACCAGCACTCTGCAGAGCTGCTACAAATCTAACTGTAACTTTAGAAGAGCCAATTATCGCCCTTCTGTCTTAGCGGCCAAAGTGAATCAGACTTAAAACCTTTGACACAAGTGCTCTCTGCAGTTGAAATGGGTAAGTGAAGAATCCCACATAAATAATTAAAGGCAGAGAATCCTTATGGGAAAATGACAAGTAAGTACATTGTGAAAGGAAAGAGGGGAATTTTGCATATGTGCACAGTATACACACATGACTCTGCTTGTGTTGGCATGATGCCTGTAGGAAGAACTGCATCCTGAATGTTGGTGTTGCTTCTTTCAGCCCTGTGTGACAGAGACAGGCCTGGGGGAGGCTGCATTGTCTTGATTTCAGAGGCGAGTTGAATACTACAGACACTGTGTGTGTGCATGTGTATGTGTAGAAGGGACCCCATTGGTTTTCCCTCATTGTGGGTTTTCCAAAAGTTTCACACTTTCTTCTGCCCCCCAGCACTGGGAGGTTCTCAAACCGCTGCAGGTCCCTGTCACAGCACCAGGCAGTCTCGAAGAAACATGCACGGGGTTAGAACTCAGCTTAAGAAATTGTCTGTAGGGACCCATATGTTATTAGGAAATCTTGACCTCAAAGGCATTCCAAATGGAAGGCTTAGCCATAAATCTTGTGCTGTTCTACTGGTGCTCACCATGACCTAAATGTGCGTCTGTTTTCTCCTACCGCTGACATGACTACTGGCTGAAAGAAACAGCTGCTTCGTGCTGACTAGCTGCAAGATGGGAGAAACATCTGTCTTTGCTCAGCGCTCCAGCCCGGATATGAAAGGGGGGTGTCTGCTGCTTTTGTTTCAGCTGAGCTACAGCCTTAGAACACAGAGTGCCTGGAAAGCGTCTCACCCCGCGCCCCCCTTTCCATTCCACATAACATCCTGGAAGTAAAGAAAGCAGTTATCCTCTTGGATTTTGAAATGCCCAGCCTCAGCTAAGTCCCTGCTGCATTATTTGGTAAACACCACCTGCATGTGTCACACCTTCTGGGTGGGGTGTTCTGTCCCATCTAGTGGCACCAAGACCACTTAGAGAGAGAGTTAAATGAGTCTTCTCGACAGCCTTAGCTAAGAGCCAGTTGGCTTTTAGCTCATGCTGTAGGGCAGGGGTGGGTAACCTACGGCCTGTGGGCCGGGTCTGGCCCATTAGGGCTTTGGATCTGGACCACGGGATTGCAACCCCTGTGGCACAGCAGGCCCTGTGCCACTGCTGGAAGTGGCCGGCATCACATCCCTGTGGCCCCAGGGTGGGGGTGGGGGGGGGAAGGCTCTCTGTGCTGTCCTTGCCTGTAGGCTCTGCCCCCCGCAGCTTCCGTTGGCCGGGAATGGGGAAGTGCGGCCAATGGGAGCTTTGGGGGAGGTACCTGCAGGCTGCAGGGACGTGGTGCCAGCCACTTCTGGGAGTGGCGTGGGGCCAGGGCAGGCAGGCAGAGATCCTGTCTTAGACCTGATGGCACCCTGGAGCCACTCCAGGTAAATGGTGCCAGGCCAGAGCCCACATCCCAAACTCCTCCTACACCCCAACCCTCTGCCCTGAGCCCCCTTGCACACTCTGCACCCATCCTGCCCCCCAACCACTTGCCCCAAGCCCCTTCCTACACACCGCCGCCACCAATACCCTGCACTCCCTCCCACCCCTGCCCCAGCCCTGCATTCATGGCCCTGCATATAATTCCCCCACGCCCAGATGTGGCCCTCAGGACAAAAAGTTTGCCCAGCCCTGCTGTCGAGGCTCAGCCACTAAGCTCCAGAAGTTCCCGGTTTGATCCTGCCCACCGACAACAGGTGTCTGTTGGCATTACACATGCACAGCACTACCAGAAAACACAGGTAAAGGCTCAACAGAGCCGGGCAGCATGACCTAGAGGAATGAGCATGGGGTCTGGGAAGAGGTGGTTTTGAGTTGCAATCCTGGCTCTGACACTGGACTGACTGGCCTGAGTTAAGTCTTTTCACCATCCGTGACAAAGGGACAATCCCACCTACTTGGCAGGGGTGGGGTGAGGATTAATTAGTCAATGTGTGTTATCAGATCTCAGTCACAAGACTGGCAAAAGTCCTGTATTGCCAGATGTGGAGAAGACAGGTATGTAGGTAAATAAATAATATTCTACACCTGTGGAGTGCCTAGCATGATGTATGCTTTACATAACTGTATGTCCCCTACTTGTCACAGCCACAGGGATCTGAGACCACGGGAAGGTTGGTTACAGAAACTTGACAAAGTGGGAGAGGGACCCACCAGACCTAAAATACAAGGCAGCATTTTCAAAGAAGAGGTCCCGATAAGGTTATATTTTAACAAAGGCTACAAAAACGATTTAAATGGGAAGGTGGGTTTATAGAAGGTATACAGGCCTGTGAGTCACAGACCCTCACACAAAGATGCTTCCCCAAAAATACAGCAAGTGAGCTCCAGCCCAATATGACATGTGTCATTTGCAGTTTACACACATTTCGACTTATTTTTTAGTGTGCATATTCTAAAGCCAGCAAAGTCTCTTCTTCAAAGCTCATTGTCCTGGGCCGACAGTCCCTATCAGTGCTTAGTCTTATTCTTAAACAATGAAAGAACACTACCCTGTATCCCACCGGTTCTTCTCAATCACCAGGCACACCTGAATTAGAGAAATATGCTACCAGGAGAAACTAGTCCCCTCCACCATGAGACCCACATTTGAAGGTACATCTCTGGAGGTGTCTTTTTAGGGACACATCCTCAAGAGGCAAAGTATGGCACGAGGCAACAAAATGTGTGCTTAGAGGGGATTAAATCACTCTACAAAGACCAAAAGAAACAATGGAATTGCAATTATTTTCAGACAGTGTCACTCTTCCTGGAGAGCTGGTGATTCCATGTAGCATGAAATGGTGTAAATCAGGAATGACTCCTTTGAGGACTGTGGAGTTTCACACATGTAATATCTGAATCAGGATCAAAGTTAAACGTCTGGCAGATTGTTTTTTATAACACTGATCTGGAAAGTATCTGCTGAACCATCCATTACCCAAGCACAAGGCAAGTGAGGCCACTTAAAGCCACGTTGGTCCAACAACAACTGCAATGATAGCAATAATGGAAACAGTGGGCTAGATTCTGAGCTGGGATAAATCAACATAGCTCCATTGACTTCGACAAAGCTACACTGATTAACATGCACTGAGAGGTTTGTCCAATGAGCACTGGTAAACATCAAGGCTACTTCAGACCCTGATCATAATTCCATTGAAATCAGTGTGGGTCTCTCCATTGCTTTCAGCAGGCTTTGGATCTGGCTCTAAAGCAGTAACAACAAGATGAAGGAGCAAACACAACATGTAGCATTCTCAAATCTTGGAGGATCATCTAAGTTCTCACTGCAGCTATCCTGCAAAATCCACATGCAGAGGAGAAAGAAAAAGTGAGCTGTGAAATGGGAAAGAGAAATCCAACACCCTTGGAAGCAGAAGAAGCAGGTGGTCCTAACTTCTATTCCATGAACATCTCTTGACATGAACCTTTTCCTGGAACAATAGAGAGATATGAGGGAAACGATGAAAGCCACATTGACATTGTTGGAACTAGAGTCAGCATCAAAACCATTTCAGAGGTATAAAACGGCTAAATGTCACATGAGATGAATCGTTCGAGGGATACATAGTTAAAGTTTGAGGTTTTTAAAATACAGTTGTACTAGGTTAGTTACAGGGATAGCTGGAGAACATCACTTTGCCAGGATTCCCAGCTGGACTGTGGTCTCAGTTCAGCAAAACACAGCAGTATGTCCTTAATTTAATGCCCATCAACATAGGTTTATGGAAAATAAATCCTGTCAAACTAAACTTAGAATCTATTTTTTTCTAAAATGAGATTACAAGTTTGGTTGATAAAGATAATAGTGTTGATGTAATAGATTTCGGTAAGACATTTGACTTGGAATCACATGACATTTTGATTAAAAAGCTATAAAGATATAAAATGACACATATTAAATGGATTAAAAACGAGGTCTCAAAATGTAATTGTAAATGGGGAATAATCATCGAGCAGGTGTGTTTCTGGTGAGATCTTGCAGGGATTGGTTCTTGGCTTTACACTATTTAACATTTACCATTAAATGACCTGGAAGAAAACAAAATCATCACAGATCAAGTTTGCAAATTACACATAAATTGAGGGACTGGTAAATAATGAAGAGGACAGGATGTTGATCCAGAGCAATCTGAATCACTTGGCAAACTGGGTGCAAACAAACAATACCTATGTGTTTTAATATGCAAATATGTACATCTAGAAACAAAGAATAAAGGCTATACTTACAGGATGGGGGACTCTATCCTGGGAAGCAGTGACTCTGAAAAAGATTTGGGTGTCATGGTAGATTCAGCTGAACATGAGCTCCCAGTGCAATGCTGTGGCCAAAAGGGCTAATGCGATCCTGAGATGCATAAACGGGGGAATCTCGAGTAGGATTAGAGAGGTTATTTCACTTCTGTGAGACCTCTGCTGTGATACTGTGTCCAGTTCTGGTGTCCACAATTCAAGAAAGATGCTGAGGGGTTCAGACAAGAGCCACGAGAATGATTAAAGGATTCAAAAACATGCCTTGTAGTGATAGACTCAAAGAGACTCATCTATTTAGCTTAACAGAGGGAAGGTTGCGGGGGCATGATTGCAGTTTATAATCAAGAGTTTGATAGTGGGCTCTTCAATCTAGCAGAGAAAGGTAGGATGTGATCCAGGG
Source organism: Gopherus flavomarginatus (assembly GCF_025201925.1). NCBI lineage: Eukaryota > Metazoa > Chordata > Testudines > Testudinidae > Gopherus > Gopherus flavomarginatus. The sequence continues at coordinate 89,707,287 of NC_066625.1, read as the reverse complement.
GCTGGAAGTTGAAGCTAGACAAACAGACTGGAAATAAGGCACACGTTTTTAACAGTGAGAGTATTTAACCTTAGGAACAATTTATCAAGAGGTTTGGTGTATTGTCCACCACTGACTGGATGTTTTTCTAAAGGGTATCTCTAGTTCAAATAGAATTATTTTGGGGAAGTTCTATGGCCTGTGTTATATAGGAGGTCAGACTAAATAATCACAATGGTTCCTTCTGACCTTGGAATTGAAGAATCTATGTTCTTGGAGTATATGGAGTAGTCCAGATAAATTCAGTGTGGCTACCTATGCAGTTCAAGTGAAGTATATGCTGAAGTGCATGGCAGAATTCTGGCCAACAGAGATAAATCCCAAAAGAAAAGCACCAAAGCAATGAGACAGGAGGTTGATGCATTATTTGATGGCCCAGTCACCAGCAACCATCACAGAATCATAGAAACATAGGGCTGGAAGTGACCTCAAGGAGCCATCAAGTCCAGTCCCCTGTGCTGAGGCAGGACCAAGTTCATCTAGACCAGGCCTGGCAAGTGTTTGTCCAGCCTGTTCTTAAAAACCTCCATTGATGGTGATTCCACAACCTCCTGTGGAAGCCTATTTCAATGCTTAACCATCCTTATCATCAGAAAGTTTGTCCTAATATCGAACCTAAATCTCCCTTGCCACAGATTACTACCATCAGTGGACATGGACGACTCCCTGTAACAACCCTTAACACATTTGCAGACAGTTATCAGGTCCTCCCTCAGTCTTCTTTTCTCAAGACTAAACATACCCAGTTTCCTCACGTCAGGTTTTCTAAACCTTGATCATTTTGGTTGCTCCTCTGGAGTCTCTCCAATTTGTTCACATCTTTCCCAAAGATGCCCAGAATTTGCAGTTCTCCAGCCGAGGACCCACCAGTGCTGAGTAGAGCAGGACAATTCTCTGCTGTGTCTTACATACAGCAACTCCTGTTAATGCATCCCAGATTGATATTAACCTTTTCCACAACTATTCAGTTTGTGATCCACTATAACCTCCAGATCCTTTTCAGCAGGACTTCCACCCTGCCAGTTAGTTCCCATTTTGTAGTTGTGCATTTGACTTTTCATTCCTAAGTGAAGTACTTTGCACTTGTCCTTACTGAATGTCATCGTCTTGATTTCAGACCAATTCTCCAATGTGTCAAGACCATTTTGAATTCCAATCCTGGCCTCCAAAGTGCTTACATCCCCTCCCAGCTCTGCGTTGCCCATAAATTTTATAAGCACTCTCTCCACACCATTATCCAAGTCACAATAAAAATGCTGAATAGTACCAGACCCAGGACTGGTCTCTGTGGGATTCTTCTAGATACTTTCCCGCTCTCCCCCAGTTTGACAGAGAACCATTGATAAAAACACTGTACAGCCATTAATAGGATAAATATCACCATCTCCTTTTTATTAGGGGAGCTGCCCAAGGCCACATACAAGTGCCAGAATTAGAACCCCACGCTCTATCAACTAGGTCACATCACCACATCAGGCCAAATCCAGAAGCCACAGAAAATTGCATAAGAAAAAAGTATCTCATACATTTGCCAGTTATGAAGGGACTGAATAAGCATTGCATAAGCTTCTAACATTTTGGCTGCTTATCTTAATAGTCTCTCCAAATGTCAAGGTTCACCCATTGATTAGTATTGGTAGACCTGCTACTGATTCATCGAAATCATATGCGAAGCATATGGGTTTTGACAAAACTTTCATCACAAAGGTTTCAGGATGGAACTTCCATCAAACCAGAAAGAGAATGAGAACCAATAGCCTGGTTGTTAGGGCACATCTCTGAGACCTAGGTGACACTGTAGATTCAAGGAACTGGGTTTGAATCAGGTAGAGCAGGGATTTGAACCTCTGCATCCCATGTGAGTGACTGAATCTCCAGGTTAGCATCTATTCTGGGGTCACAGCCCTCTCTCTCTCAGTCTCATTTTTTCACAAAACATTTTGAAAGGTGTCAGTTTTGTTCTGCGTTGGAATGGAAAAAAATGTCGAAATCTCAAAATTTTTCTTTAAATGGAAATTTTGTTTTCTGGCCAGACCTAATTATCAGTGTCTTTTGGTAGCTTGGTTGCTATTAGCTTAAATCAATAAACACCTTCTTGTCTTGTACTGTGAATCGTAAGATGCGCTGGTTAATTTACAAAACACTTGTTTTCCTAATTGTCTCTCTGCTGTGTTTTCCTATCTGAGATGTCTAAAAGCAAATAATTGCAGCCAAGTAACTGATTAATCACTCAAATTAAATTAAAATTATTGAGAAAATGATTTTGCATATTTAGATAATGCACATGCAATATAGCAGAACTGGTAATCTTTCTTCCAAATTACCACTCTGTAGGGAAGAGATTCAATTAATTGTGAGGGAAGTATTTAGTACAGCAATATAAAGTTAGTGATTCAAATTATTGTGTAAGTTGTTGATACATTATGGTACTCCCTTGCTATTTAAATTAAAACCTCAACAAAATTTAACCAGACCAGTATTGAATTAATATGGCATAAATTATTTAATACCGAGGAGTAACAGATTCTAGGGACTGACTGCTTTTGAGAACTTTACTTATTAAGTTATTATGCCTCAATATGCTTTGGTTTCACAATCAACCTGAAAAAGATGGAGATCATTTACCAGCCAGAACCAGAACACCAGTGTCATGGGTACCATGATCCCATCATCACAATTGACAACACACCCCTTTACTCTTGGGCAATTCTACTATCTGGTAGCATACTTTACAAAGCAACATCATATTGGATGATGAGATCATCCAGCACCTGGCAAAGGCCACCTTGGCATTTGGCAGGCTCACTCACAGGCTCTGTAAGGAGTGTGGAGTTTGCCTCACGTCCAAGATAAAAATCTACCCTGCTGTTGTACTTATCCCCTTCCTCTACAGCTGCAAGACACAGACATCCTACTGATGCCACAAACAGCTGGAGAGCTTCCATATTCGCTGCTGACAGTGCATCTGCAACACCAAGTGGCAGGACAGGATCTCCAACACTGAAGTCCTTGAGAGGTGCCCAATCCCTGGCATCGAGAGCATGCTCATCGAGGCTTTACTTCATTGGGCCGGACACATGGTCTGCATGGAGGTTTCCAGTCTACTGAAGGGGATGCTCTACAGACAGCTGAGCATGGGAACCCGTTTGAAGCCTCGACCCATGCTCAGATATAGACACACCTTGCAGGCCAACCTCAAAGCAGGCAAGATAGACGTTAAAAGCTGGAATCATGTTGCACAGGATGGACCCAGAGGGAGAGGACTGTGCCATGAGTCCATGTGCACTTTTGAGGAGTAGTGTGTGAGGTCTCTGCAGAAGACAGCATGTCGTAAGGCCTAATGCTTCAAACTCTGCCCCCAACAATGTCTATACTTGCAAGACATGCGACTGCAATTGCAAATCCAAGATTGGACTTTGCTTCCCAGGTGAGAAGCCATAAAAACAAATAAATCCAGAGCTCAAGTCAATACCAGCTGAACACTCATCCATCGAAACTATGGGGAAAGCCATCGTCAGGGGCAATAGATTCTAGGGACTGACTCCTTGTGAGAACTTCAGTTATTAAGAACAGGACCATCTCATCTTGAATATTTTTTACAAACTTGGAGTTTTTTACTAAAATATCCTCAGGCACCAGTGCCTCATATCCTAATCAAGGCCTTGATCCTGCAAGTATGATCCATCCACAGAAATCAAAAATGAAGGATTGAGGCCTACAAAAGGTCAGAGTTCAAAGACTTTTGGACTTAAAGCTCACCTATTCATTTAATCAGACAAGTTTTCAGAGATGCATATTTGGATGATCCTAGACGAGACTCCAAATGCGTCCAAAGACATAACCAAATTTTGCGGTGAACTCCAAGAGATACCTACACGTGTGGAAAATCTATTGAGCTAAACACATAAACATGTATACAGATGAATGTTCATCAGCCCTTTAACTGTCAACAGCCCAGTGAGATGGCCTCACCTGAGGTCAGAGTTTAATTGTTAGGCATCCAGACTTACGAGCTATGCCAACCCACCCATTTGTTCCTTAGCAAATTAAATGTCCTTGTTATGTGCCAGCACACCTACCTACCACTCAGGGGATTCCTTTCTGTGCAGGGGAGGAATACATGGCTCTGATGGGGCATTTGAAAGACACAGACAAATATGTCAGCTAATTCAGGAGCCTTCCTGAGTTACATCTTGAGGCTGCTCTCCAGATCTAAGCACTCTGGAATAAGCCTGTGACGGTGCCACCTATTACATCTCAGTTAAAAATGGGTGCTTGAAAGCTTTACAAATATCCTATGAAGTGTACTTAGCAATGTACCCATGAGAACGGAAAATACCAGATGTCAAAATGGATCACAGATAGATAGATTTTATATGTTCCTTTCCTATAAATTCCATGCACTGTAAATTCCAGTTGAATACTTTGTAAAGCATTTATTTTTGTTATTTTTATTTAAAAAAAAACCCCTCAGACATATAAAAACAAACTGATGGGTGTTTTGTAGCATATTCTGTTATATGCAGGGGAATTATAATGTACCAACGCTGTTTCTTTAAATAACATATGATATCACTTAAGTATGTGGCAAAAAGTAACTCGATGCGACCCATTGCAATGAGACGCAACATCAGACATTTCAAAAAATAGCTTTAATGCTGGCTGCCCATGAAAAATGTAGATAGCAAACGGATGACCTCAGTTGCTGTAACAGCTAAAAACCAACATAAACAAACTTCTACCTGCTCTTCCCACAAGCTCTGGTTCATCAGCTGTTATCTGAAGTTTCACTGAACCCTCTGGTCTCTCTCTAAATATAATTCTTATGTTCCCGTCAAAGGCGTTTCACAATATACTAAGAGACATACTGGAATGTGAAACTATTCTGGAGTTGCTAAGATCGTCCCAACTTACCTACCACACTAGTGAGAGTTTCACCAGGAGGGGATTTAGTTTTTCTCTTTCCTCGCCACCAGTAGCACTGTCCTGAATGTGGAAGGGAAGGGGAAGGTGGCTGGCCAGGCCATTAGGGATTGGAGCTGAGCAGAAATGAAGCTGTTATTTGGCTGGAGCTTTGTGATCACAAAAAAATTTAAGTTTATTAGTGGTGGAATAACAAGGCTTTCCTCTTTCTATGGGAATCCCTTTCACAGTCCAATATTAGAGTAAGATTAATATATACCAAAGAATAAAAACCCAGAGTATGGCTCACAGTCCTTTTCTTACTCTTCTGGTCTTGTCCTGGCTGCTTAAGTTCCCAGTGTAAGGTTTCAGTCTAGGATAACCTCTTGCAAGCTGCTACAGACAGTAGCCCTGGACACCCATGCAAGCTGACAGCGCCCCTCTAGGGAGGGCCTGTAAGAAATGGAGGAGTTTTGCTCTATCCATTCACTTTTCAAACCAAACTGATTTGCATTCTTGAGGAAGCAGCCCTAAAACCCTTTCACGGATGAATAAACGGTGTCGTTAAAAAGTTTGATTCAAAATTGGAGAGTTATGCAAAGTAGGCTCTGATCTCGGTAAGTGCGGTCATTGCGCACGGCTTGCAATCCAGGCAGCGGCACAGAGTGGCAGGTGATGGAGGCTATCATCACACCGTGAACGAGGGGTGGGATTCCCCTGCTTGTGTACACATGCTTGTGCTAGCTCCCATTGAGCTAACGCGAGTACAAACAGCAGCGTAGCTGTGGTAGCCCGGGTAGCACCAGCAGAGGTGCGGCTTAGCCATGCGGAGTAGATATCCGCCGGTTTCAGGATGGTACATACCGTACTAAACCATGCCGCTGCTGCTACTACCCATTCTACTGCAGCTACCTTGTTATTGACAGTCTTGCTAGCCCAGAGGTGGCCAACCTGAGCCCTGCTGATCAGTGCTTACGCCTCCCGCCCTGCCCCTCCCGATCAGCTGTTTTGTGGTCTGCAGGAGGCTCGGAGAGGGAGGAGCGAGGGCACAGCAGGCTTAGGGGAGGGGGCAGGAAAGGGAGACATGGGGGCAGGGCCTGTGGCAGAGCCAGGGGTTGAGCAGTGACCCCCCCCTTGGCACACTGGAAAGTTGGCCTGTAGCTCCAGCCCCGGAGTTGGTGCCTGTACAAGGAGCCGCATATTAACTTCTGAAGAGCCACATGTGGCTCCAGAGCCCCAGGCTGGCCACCCCTGCACTAGCCCAGTGAGATCTAGCCCGAATGTGTGTACGCAGGCAGGGGAATCCCATCCCCAGCTTGTAGTGTACGTGCAGCCTACGAGGAGTGAAGGCAAGTATTACGGCCTGGTTTTCAGAGTGGCAGAGCACCGACTACCCTGTCAAAGTCCGTGGAGGTGCCAATTTCCCAGCTGCTATGAAAAACAGGCCTTAGGAGTTTATTTGGATAGATGCACATTCAAGGGAGGAGAAGGCAACAATTCTACCCACAGAAAGAAACAGAGAGAGCTGTAAAATGGCCAGTTAGCAACTACTAAGCCAACGTTCTTTAACTGTATTTAATTACAGCTTGTTCTAGTAACATTGAATCATACCCCAGTGACATCCGTGTGAATGTGAGGGCCACTGAATTAGACCTACTGAAATATTTGCTCTCATCAACTTTGCATGTGAATCTGGTCCAAAGCCTTCCCATATATAGCACCGGCTAGGAGCAAGGTGAGGAGCAGGTTTCCCACCAAACTGTGAATTGTTGTGGTGCCTGAAGGGCTCCACCCAGGATCGGGGCCCTGTTGTGCTGGGCACTGCACAGTCAGCTCCAGCCCCAACGAGCTCACTGTCTAACCAGATCAAGGGTAGGTGGGAAAACAGAGAGGGGAAGTGACTTTCCCAAGATCAGACAGCAGGTAAGTACATAGCCAGAAACAGAATCCAGATCTCCTAACTGCCCTATTCACCAATCACACTGCCTCTCAGATGTTGCTCTATGGGGATAGCAACTGACCTCCAAAAAGCATGTTAGGTCAGACACACCACGTCTAATACATTTGCGCTAAAAGTGAAGGACAATACGTATTTTCATTTGATCCAGGCGGCGTGTCCTGCTGGTGACAGAAGGGAAGGTAACACATGTTAGCAGAGCACTTGCAAACCATGAAATATATTTTAGATGTAAGAGCGGATAGAGAAGCCAAGCTCCAGATACTGCATGTGGACAATTAGTTAAGCAACCTGTTCACACAGGCACTAAATCAGTAACTCCCTCCACAATTAAAGAATCACAGCTTGGTATTTGTTATCCAGAGGAGAGGAGTAGACTCTTAATATTGTGAAATAATGAGGAAACATCTCATGCTATCAGAAACGATATATCATTATTGGACAACAAAATTTCTCAGGAACAAAGACCTGCAGGTCTTAACGTACCACCTTATCGGCAAACGGTTAGGTACCACTCCTTTATTCATAGTCTGAGTATTTCAGGCTTTCTGGCATATCTCCATTGTAGAGGTAGACGATCAGCAATTACAGGCTGTCAGTATTTGAAGTAACAGACAACTGCAAAAGTTCAAAGATGAATCAGATAAGCAGATGCCTAATGTTCTCTCGGCATCAGATGGATGATGCACAAAAATACATGCATCACTTTAATGTCATGATGCCTGACGGGAACATGCTGTACTGCTCTTGTAGTTGGGAACGGTTACCGGCACCTGTGCTTCCCGCAGTCAGAAGGCCACTTTCTTCCCAGCAGAAAATGAGAGGTTGATTCTGTAGGTCCCTGGGCTGGAACACACTCTCTTTCTGATGATCAGAGTGGCACCTATTTCTCTTTTCACCACTGAAAGCTGTACATGCTAGAGATGGGCCCAATCTAGCTCTGGCTCCACACATCCTCAAAGGTCAGTGGTGTTTGAATCCAGGTGTTTCCCATCACTAATACTGCATGTGTCTAGAACTGTTAGCAGAGACAGCAATTGCTAGAACTCAGGTAAGGTGCTCCACACATAGAGGTCCCTTCCTCACCTTGAACAGAACCATGCCCTGTGAGCACCTTACCATATAGATTTCAAAGGCCAGTTTTTCATTAGCTGTCAACACTGTCGAGGGACCTACTGTAAATCAGCGGAGAGCCAGTGAAGTCAATACAGTTAGCACTGATTTACATCAGCTGAAGAGCCAGCCTGAGGATTCCAATTCAAATTCTGACCTTGTTATTTCATTGGGGTTGCTAGTGGAATAAGGTCAGACCCAAGGTGAGTAAAGGTGGTAAAATCTAGCACTAAACAATGAAGGAATTTATAGAGCACTACAGCTAGATTATGGTGCCCTGGAATGGTGCAAAAGAAACTTGATAGATATGAGAAAGGTCTATAAATTTATGACTGGTATGGAAAAAGTTAATAGGGACGTGTTATTTACCTAAGTGTTCACGTAACACAAGAACCAGGGGTCACCCAATGAAATTAATAGGCATCAGGTTTAAAACAAATAAAAGGAAGTACTTCTTCACATAATACACATTCATCCTGTGGAACTCTTTGCCAGAGGATGTTGTGAAGGCCAAAAGTATAACTGGGTTCAAAAAAGAATTAGATAAATTCATGGAGGACAGGTCCACCAATGGCTATTAGCCCAGATGGCTAAGCCTGACTGCAGATGCTGGGACTGGATGACATGGGGTGGATCACTTGATAATTACCCTGTTATGTTCTTTCCTCTTGAAGCACCTGGCATTGACCACTGTTGGAAGACAGGCTGCTGGGCTGGATGGGCCATTAGTCTGACCCAGTATAGCTGTTCTTCTGTTTCTTATGACTTGCTTCTTCCCACCAGTCTTTGTATCCCTGAACAAAGGCCAATCACAGTCTCCCTGGACCCCAGGCACCACCACCAGTGAATTGTATCACCAGCTGCTTGTCCCTGCAGGCCAAGAGGAGGTCATGGGGAGTAGAGCCCCAGGGAATTTGCACCACTTACTTAAGGTGCTAGAAAGTACCAGTGTTAGAACCAGGACATGAATGCAGAAGTTCACGGCTTCCAGGCATCCACTCATACCATGCCTCTAACTATGTACAATGAATAGAGAATTCGGGGCACTGTAAAGTAATATGAGAAGCTAAAGCTTCTGGTGTGTTAACTATATAGACAGCTGCAGTGGAGAGACTCTCTTTCTCCCTGCCTTGGGGATGCCTGACAGTCCTTTAACAAAGCAGGCATTTTGAGGACTATGCCACTACTTTTCATCCATCTGCAAGAATGTGTCTCCAAGTGCCAAATCTGAAATTAGTGCTTCCAGGAAGGACACTGTAGCACTGGGACTACTGACTGGCCAACACAATTATGATGTCATTTCTGGAAGCATTTCCCCTCTTGGGAGACTTTGGGAAATGATATCACATTTGTTCCACTCCTGAGGTGTAAGTGTGGTGAATGGAGATTTCATTTCGTAGCTCTTCTCTAGCTCCTGGGAGCAGATGTTAATTTGAGCCACGTGAGATAGGCCTGACATCTTCAGCGAACCATCAGTCATCACGGGATTTGCTTTTGGCGACAGGCGTTTGTTGCACTGCAGAGACATCTCCTTTACCAAGCGGGTTACATTGTGGGATTTAGAATCCAAACAAGAGCACAACCTCACATTATGGGTGAGCCCAAGCCCATTACAAGGGCTCTCCTCCAGACAGAATGCGTGAGAATATGTTCCTGTCATACCAGCCCACATTCCCCTTCGCTCCCAAGCACAAGGTGGATATCCATCACTTAGCGCTGCTGCTTTCAAAATATGATTGTCAGCCTCTGTAATTTTCCAGTGACAGCTAGAAAAAGAAACAGCTGAGCCACAGTGCACCAGCACCACATGCCATCTATTTCTACTGTCAGTTCCAAAGAGATCTTAATTATAATGGCTTTTGGTGCTCATTGCTTCCTAATGCTGTAACAGGGAGATGACTGCAGCCATAAATGAGTGATCAGTCTATTCCCTGCTGGGTAGTAAAACTGGTTGTCAGGCTGGGGAGGGAAGGCAGGCAAGAAACAGCTCCCAAGTTACAGATCACTATGCACACTCAATTTAAAATTGAATTTAGTTTACTCATAGCCTCAAGTTACAGTGTATACATGGTAATTGTGCTAGGAATGGGGAGCGAGAGAAAGCTTTAATTGGTTTCACAGTCTTGGAAAGGTGAGTTTTGCATTAGCTATAAATACAAATTATGATTCCAAATCAAAGTCTCGGACTTTCCAAGTAACGGGTCACTTTCATTGTTTCCTAGTCATTCTGCTAGCAGCTGCATGGGCTCAGTGACAGCAGATATTTACTGTAGCAAAATTAAGACAAATTACTGCAAGGGTCAAATCATCTTTTCCTCTCCTTACAGATCACTAATGTAACATTCAAAATATTTCCAGCAAAAGCAGCCTTGGCTTCCAGAGTATGTCATAAACCTACTGTAAAGCAAGATATGTCTCTGCCAACTGGTAAGGTGTCCCATGCATCAGTGCTAGTGTGTCTGTGTAGAGATGGTAATCTATTTAACTATGGCAAAAGGTCCAGAACTGAAATTTCCAGAAGCAATGTGAACATATTTCTTTACAGGAAGTGATGCTGACCATTTGCGAAATACTATGCTAATCTCCCTAAAGGAAGAGGCACATACAAACACACTGAAGGAAAATTTAATAGAACTACATAAAATCCCGTTTATCACCATCCAAAATATACCAGCTGATTCTGAGGGAAAAAAATACGTTTTTCTTGTAATACGAACTATAAAAAGAACCAAGCTATTGATTGGGCCGGAGCTTCCTTGGCTTGAACTAAGACAGGGAATGAATGTATTTTGATTTTGACAGATTTCTTACCCTCTTATGCCCAATGCTGACTTCAGCAAATTCGAGGAGTTATGAGATACTTAGCACAAGTGAAGAGGATTATAGTATAGGCCAGTTTAAGTTATATTACTGTTACGATATTTGTGTTTAATGTTATTGGTGCTTAATACATACTAATATATGTATATGGGGCAGATTATTATTAATTAATTATTATTAATATGATATATATTCATATGTTACTCAGAGCATATTAGTCAACCAAGTTCAAACCACTGCCACCCTTGTATTATTAAATAGGAGATCATGTCATCATTAATAAGCTCTCCTCCCCTCCTGACGTTTTCTATAGTGCCATTTGAAAACATCTGGCCAGATTCAGAGATGACAAATCATTGCATAAGTGATATTTAGGTAACTAAGTGAAATGTACATGCATGGATTTCGGAAGGGTGGGACAGCGGCAGGAAAAACAACCAACAGGAAGGTGTAAAATAAAGCAGGGTTCAGCCATCTTATATTTCCCCTGCTCTGTTTCTGAATGGACTCTGATATTTCACTCTCCTAATGCATGCAGCTTTCACTCATGCATATTTAGAGAGCAGAATATGAGAGCAGATATCTACCATACAGATCAGTGCAACAGAATAAAACTGTCTCTATAATTATTGTAGTTTTATTATTATTCAACCAAACTATTTATTTTCATGGTGGAAAAGGATATTTGAATTAGAGGAAAGACATGTTAATAACTTTATCAGACAAGATGTAAGGATAGGCCAATGGTTGATAGATTGTTTCCTGTTAGGGAGAATATTTTGCATTCCTGGCAAAACATGCATTTGCTTCTCCGCCTGAAGAGAGGTCTGTCTAAACACGTTGCCCACAGATGAATTCTAACAACATTTTTACAGCCTTGTAGCATTCTATGATCCAGGAGAACGTATCTTAATTAAAGTCTTTCCTTCATCATAATATACATGCGCATGTGCACACATACACACATTCAAAAACAAGTTTTAGAATTATTTAAAAAACAGCTGAGGGGCTGGATTGCGCAAAGTGCTGGCTGGCCTCCACTTCAACTGAGCTGGTAATATCAGCATCTTCCAAAAGCCCTCACCTGGTAGCTGAAAGGCAAGAAATTGCTCCAGGCTTACTCTACTGTGTTCTCTTAAGTTAGGAGAGAATGTCCCTGGGACACTGCACCCCATATTCTTCACAGTGATATTATTATGATATGATTATGACAATTATAATGTATTTTATGCAAGACAGGTCATGTGAGGTGTCATTGGAAAGGTTAGGATTTGCCAAATATGATTACCCTATTTGTATGCATGTATCATTTTTGTATCTGAAGTTATGAATATTGACTATGTACTTGTATGTCAGTGTAGGTACACTTGGGTAATACCCACTGGACAAAATGCTTTCAGTCTAGATAGTGGGTTGGGAAGGGCCTATTCAGGGCAATGAGTCATCAGGAAAAAACAATAGGCCTTAGGAGAAGCTTATCTCCCACCTGGGGAGTAATGGCTGCTATGACTCTTCGACGACATGTGATGTGACTATACGTCTCTAGACTCCATTTTGGGATGCCCGTATTTTTCCACAGACCAACCTGGGAACCAAGGGTTCCCGCCATATGCAAAAGCTATGTAAGGCAGGGAGTGACATCATCTGGGGTTCTTCGCTCCCCACACAAGAAGACTCCTGAGGAACAAAGACTAAACTAGGGGAAGTGCTGCACCCAGACTAAAGGGATTTTTAGCCTGTGAATGAAACACGTGGGATTCCAAGCTGTAAAGCAAGAGCTGGCTGCCCCTTAAGATCTGCAGCCTGCTTGTATCATCTCTGAGGGTGAGAATCTGCTATTCATAGCCAATCTATTTAGTATATTAAGCTTAGTTTGCATTTTTTGTTTATTTACTAAGGTAATCTGCTTTGATCTGTTTGCTAACACTTATAATTACTTAAAAACTACCTTTTATAGTTAAGTATCAGAGGGTAGCCGTGTTAGTCTGGATCTGTAAAAGCAGCAAAGAATCCTGTGGCACCTTATAGACTAACAGACGTTTTGGAGCATGAGCTTTCGTGGGTGAATACCCACTTCCTCAGATGCAAGAGGAAGTGGGTATTCACCCACGAAAGCTCATGCTCCAAAACGTCTGTTAGTCTATAAGGTGCCACGGGATTCTTTGCTGCTTTTGTAGTTAATAAACTTGTTTTTGCTTTATCTAAACCAGCGTGTGTAAATCATAACTCAGGGGCAAAAGGCTGTTGCATATTCTGCTCCACATTGAGGGAGGAGGCAAATTTTATGAGCTTACTCTGTACAGTTCCCTGTGCAGCACAAGATGGTATAATTTTGGGTTTATACTCCAGTAGCGGTGCGTGCCTGAGGGGCTGGTCAGAGAGTCTGCTTGTAACTGGAGTTGGGTGGTCCCTACCTGTATGTAGGCTGGAGGGTTTTGTAGTTTGTCACAGCAGTACAGTACGAGAGGAAGCCCAGGCTCAGTGGTACCCCAGTTCCAGGTGGCACCTCAGGAGGAACCAATCACAGTCCCATCTATCTGTTGAAGAACCTGTTCATTTCTGATGAGGACACCAGATTGCATTAGTTTGACATTCACCACCGTGAATACTTTCACACTCAGCTCTCAAATTCAACACTAAACTCCATCCCTCAAATACTTGAAATAAGACATGTGAGAAAGGCCAAAGGGAACTCATTACAAACTAAAAGCAAATATCGGTGGATTGATTTTTCCATGGTCCATCCAGCTCTACACAGGAGCAGTTCTCTCTCTTTAATTGGAAACGCTCTAGCTATCTGCTTCACCCCGTAACAGCACATGCACCTGACCAAGTCTACCAGCAGTGCTGGGATTCTGAGGTAACATCTGTAGGGGGGCAGGGATGTGCCTTTATACTGGGCTTTTTAAAGTAATGTAAAAGGAATTCAGTTAAGTCATCCCTACAATAACTGCATGGCATTTTACAGATTATTTATAAACAACAGAAGAATTTATGTAGAGCATTACTTAGATGAATAGCCAACTGGGTGGTATATTTTTTGTAAGCATAAAATACAGCTCTCCTTATCGGGGCATTTTTCATCAGCTGTTTCTACTTTTTGCTGTGTGCAGTGCACACTTCGGTATGAAATTGACTAGTAAGAGCATGAAACCAAGTAAACAGAGTGAAATTCACCACTTTGCAGTGGGTTAATGCAAGGCTTTTGTGCTACTTAAGGCCCACTTATGTATGGAAAAGAAGGCTTAACTGAGATTCAAATGATGCATGAACTTCTGCCATGGAGAATATCACCCCAGAATTAGCAGCACATATATACACACACAGTCATTTTAAAATAATATTTACTAGTAACGTCCTTTTGCAGATAAACATTAGTCTAAACTGGACACTATATATAAAGGCAGCAAACTTGTTAGGGTTTTTTCTTTTTACTTGCTTCACTCTGACCATGAGGTAGAGTGTATGAAATTAGCACTGACGATATTCACCCAGGCTGGATCATACCACTGTGTGCTGTAGCCGGTTGGGAAAGTTTTTCAGACAAAGTCTGGGAACCGTGTAATCTCCAGTCCAAAAGGCATATCTAGTTTAGGGTGACCAGATATCCCAATAAAACAGGACTGTCTTGATATTTAACACTTTGTCCTGCATTCCGACTGATGTATGATCGGATGCCATTTGTCCTGATATTCAGATGGAGGCGGCAAGCGGTGGGGGAGGGGGGTCTGTTGAGGGAATGAGGTGGTGAGAGGGGGTGAGGATGTGAGCAGCTGATGGGGGACCGAGGAGGGATGCATCAAGCCAGTAGCAGGGGGCAGGAAAGGAGGAGGGATGCAGTGATGGAGGGGTGACTGGGGGTGGACCTAGGATGGAGTGGTGGTGGGGCTGCTGGCACCCCAATGTGTCCCAATATTTTACTGTTGTGATCTGGTCACCCTAATTTAGTTAAAGAAATCTGAGGTTTCAGCTGATGATCGGTGAATTCATAGCCATAAAAGTCACAGGTGCCAGATTCACTAATACCTTACGTTAGACACCAAGAGGGTTCTTTTGAAAATTCAAACACATCTCAGATTTGAAGGAGACGATATGAGGAAAGAAAGGACCCATAACGGGCTCAGCTCTCTCATGAATAGGGTCTTTGTTGTTCCACAGTGTTCTAAAGATGTTAACACTTTGGATGTGCTAAGTGATGTTGTCAATATCATTTATATTGGGAATAATAGAAAAAGTGCTTATGTCCACTACAGGCCAGTAGCAGGACAGGTATCAAAATATCCAGCAGACACACAAGCACCCAAACATCTTGCTGTTTGCAAACACCAACATTTCCAGCTGTGTGCATTTCAGTCCAAGACCAATTTCGTACTTCAAACTAATTTGAGGACCTGGACACTGGACACGTTTCGGATCAGCTTGCAAAGCGATAATCCTAGTTTAACTGGGACAATGAAGTTTACCTAGAAACCTAATAGGAATTGTAGTGCTCTTTCAAAATAATAAAACTACAGTCAAGTAGGTCTTTCAAGTCACAGAATTACTGTGTATTTTTATTATGCCTATTTCCTTAGAACAGCAGTTCTCAAACTGTGGGTCGGGACCCCAAAGTGGGTTGTGATCCCGTTTTAATGGAGTCACCAGGGCTGGCTTAAACTTGCTGGGGCTTGAGGCTGAAGCCAAAGCCTGAGACCCACCAGCCAGGGCCCCTGGGCATTGGGGCTGATTACAAGCCACCTGAGTGGGACTGAGCCCTTGGGCTTCGGCTTTGGCCCCCCATGGGGGGGGAGGCAGGGCTTGGGCAGGCTCAGGCTTCAGTCCCCTCTCCTGGGGTCATGCAGTTATTTTTGTTGTCAGAAGAGGGTCACGGTGCAACAAAGTTTGAGAGCCCCTGCCTTAGAATATCCCCTCTGCAGTCAAGGAATCACAGGAAAACATTGGGACAATGCTAATGAAACCTTCTTCTGTTGCCACATGCATTGGGTGTGGTACATCTGCATCCCTCTAAACATCACTGATCCATAGATCAAAAGAAAATGCTAACCCACCAATTACCAAGCACTCTGGCTCTTAGGGCAGGCAATACCTCCCACTTTGACAGGCAGGGCAGCTCCTGTCTCTTAGTGGAGCTGAAGCTATAAAGATTTCCTTTCACATTCCAAGCAGCACCGAATTTCCTGTGCACAACACTGAACATGATTCTCCTTATTGTAATGCTGGAGAGGACTGTGCCCAAGGCAAAATATTACTGTATGTGTGTGTATATTTCTACAAGAGTGAGAGAGCCAAGAGAACTCCAGGGTCTCTATGTCCAGGAACCTCAAAAAAGTCTTCTCCTTATACTTATTATAACTAATTCCTGTCTCTTCTCTACCATGGTGGATCAAAAGCCTGTTGATGTGGAAAAGATTCACATATCCCACTGCCGGCTAAAGCATGCTGACTGAACCTGAAGTGGGGCTGATTTTCAGTGTGATGAAGGTTTGGGTCACATGTTCTCCCCAGCTGTGTTCTATATTCCTTCCTTCCCTCTCTCTTCAGTAACAGACTTGTTTGTTTTCATCTGCTTGATGCTAACATAAACAGCTACATGGATGATCATTGATTGTATTTAGTAATGCAGTGTTAATGCCTGATTCACAGTCAAATTGCTACTGACTGATAACAAGGACCTAATAATGTAGTTAGGTTATATGACACTTGTTTCATTAGGATTTTTCAAAGCTGCATATTTAGTCTTCCACCAGAATATACACTAACAAATGGGCCCAATTCTCCTCCTCACTACACTGGTTTTATAGGCAACTTGCTTAGCATCAGAGCAAACACTAGGAGACAATGGCAGATGCAGAGACAGAGCTAAGCCTTCTCATTCAGCCTTAACCACAAGCTCATCCCTGCTCTGCCTGCAGCCCCTGCCTTGTTCTCTACACACCTTCTGACATCTAGTGCAAGGGAAACAGAGATCAAGCAAACAGCCTCTCTCATTACACAAACCTGGCATGGATCCTATGGAAAGAAAGTAAGGTTTCACAAACCACCTACATTTTGGCATTTCGCAACTGATGAGTGCTTAGCTCCACAACCTACAAAAAATGTTCATTCCCCTTCTCCCCTTCCCCCCCACACCATTTCTTCATTTTGATTCAATGCCAGGAATGTCCCAAGAAGATGTTTCTCTAAGTAATAAAACAATTTGAAGTATCTCAAAGGATTTTTAAAATAATATGACTGATGGTCTCATCTTCTGGCCACTTTCCTGTCTTTGAGAGTCTGGCTAATCTTGAGCACTTCTAAAAAGGATAGGCCACTACTTAATCTTTTCACAGCTATTTCCATGGTATCTGCAAACTATTTAACTCCTCTCTTAAGATACCAACAAAATACGATCCCTGGCTTAGGCAGTCCTGCCACCTCTTCCCTGCTTGGAAAGACAGAAGCAATGTAACTGATTAACAAATATGTTATTTCCTTCCCTTCAATGACACTTTCATTACCTGGTGAATACTTTTTCTCTTTTACCCTTTGTCCATCAGGAATGTATTTGAAGAGATGTTCATTGTTTGTTCAGACATTCTCAACCATTCAACATTTACTTCTGCTCTTATTCCTGTAACATCCATCTGCTTATTTCACTAAAGTCCCCAGTTCTCCTTATTGATAATGCTTGTTACAAAGTTAAAAATGCTCTGCTTATCACGGTCATAATAGTCAATGATTCCATCATACTTTTCTCACTTAGCTTTAACCATCATAGCCATCAATTATAGCCTGGCTAGCTCCATCTTAAATACTTGCCTACTGCACGTCCTACCTCTTGTTGCAGTAGTTTTCCCCTTTATTACAGCACGTAAATCAAAGGACTTGGGGAACTTCGGGGCTATCCCATTTCAGATCTTCTACAACTTATGTTCCTTTAAAATTGAACATTGTTGATAGCTGCCTCTAAAGTTCATGGGATGGGTAACCTCCTGTTTATTCCAAAGACAAAGGCAATCAAATGTTAGGGTATGAGAGCCATGCAAGTGTCTAGATAGAAGGATATGTTCAAATTTATAGATGTCCGAGGCTCAACACGAGCCAAACTCAGCAAAATGCTCCCATCTGTAACAATGGCACTGGCATCAGCAGCCCTGATCATGGGTTTTCGTTCCACAGCTGATGGTGAATAATGTGGGGAAGAATTAGTTTGGTTTTTTTGGCCAGAGCTG
Organism: Gopherus flavomarginatus; assembly: GCF_025201925.1. Lineage (NCBI taxonomy): Eukaryota > Metazoa > Chordata > Testudines > Testudinidae > Gopherus > Gopherus flavomarginatus. The sequence goes on along the minus strand of NC_066625.1, from coordinate 89,689,245 downwards.
GTCACAGCTGACTGCAATCATTTTATAGATGAGAAGAAAGTTTTGAAGACCTCTCATGGGTCATACCCAGTTAGCCACGTTATGCCTATTTATGTTTCAGGGATGCCACAGGTTTATATCTTTGTCATTACATATTGCTAAAAAAAGGTATCTCCTCTGAGTTATAAAGTCAGAAGAGGGGCATTAAGAGCAGCTACTTGTGCAGATTCAGATTCAATCCTAGCCACACAACCAAAAATAATAGTTATTTCTCTGTCCTGCTGTGCTATTTCAAGCCACTACAGCGAGTGCAAATATTCCACATTCCACACAAAAGAATGATCTGCAAGTGTCAACCACAGCAATGCAGTAACCATTGAGAATAACAATTATACTGGTGCAGGAATGCACTCCCGCCTCCCAAATTGACTTTGTTAGTGTGGGGAACTTATCTTGAAACTGTGATGCTGAACTTTTCTATGTACTTCTCTTTTAAAATGCAAGGAACTAGGTTTGTCTGCAGATCACAGCAGTCATTTTGTTCTCAGAGTTGTTGCAAACTGTTAACAGAGGGGAAATCCACACTGTGCACTCTCGTAGAAATGTTACTTCTGTCCTTTCTTGCTGTGTTCTCTCCCTTTTTCCCAAATCCAATGTGTGTGAATCTGTTTTTTCCAGAGCTGCTAATTTGAACTGACCCAATTATTCACAGATTTTAAAGCCAGAAGAAACCATTGTGATCATCTGATCTGAATTCCTGAATAACACAGGCTATTGGGGTTCCCTGAATCAATTATTACTACTACAATTGCTGTGATTGAACTCAAGCATGTCTTTTAGAAAAACATCCAGTCTTGACTTTAAAAACGACCATTTGATGGAGAATCTACCACAACCCTGGGTAAGTCATTCACTGATTAATTACCTTTACAGTTAAATAGACTAGTTATGCAGTGAATTGTGAGTGTTATTATTTCACCACTGAAGAAGAACAAAGAATTACTGTAACAGCCCATCATCACATGAGCCCTCATCCTATTCCTATCAGAAACAATTGGAAAAATGCAATACCACACAATCTTACTCCATGGTTTAGCAAGAACAAAAGTACACGGTACCAACCCAACATCACATGGGCTCTCCTGCAATCAGGAGGTGAGACATCAGTTCATGTAGACATTCCCAAGCTTGCTTCAATCAAGCTAAACCAAAGGTAGTTTGAACAATAGCAGTGAAGCCAGGCAGCAAGGGCAGTGTGGCTGCGCAAGTGTGTACACAGGGTCCTTAGTGAGCAAGACTACCCCACGCAGCTAGCTAGATTGGGTACGTCTATGTGTGCTAGATAATATTTAGTCCTACTTTTGAGTTCAGGGGACGGGACTAGATGACCCCTCAGGTCCCTTCCAGTCCTACCATTCTATAATTCTGTGTGATTGCAGTGTAGACATAAGAACATCAGAACAGCCAGACTGGGTCAGACCAAAGGTCCATCCAGCCCACTATCCTGTCTTCTGACAGTGGCCAGTGCCTGGTGCCCAGAGGAAATGAACAGAACAGGGAATCATCAAGTGATCCATCCCCTGTCACCCATTCCCAGCTTCTGGCAAACAGAGGCTAGAGACACCATCCCTGCCCATCCTAGCTAATAGCCATATCTATCCAAAGACTCCTACTCAGTCCACTCCAAAACTCACTTTGAATGTCATCCAGTCAATATGCTGAACTGGGTTTCTGCATCAAGCCCAGGTTCATGATACAAAAACCATCAGAACAGCTCCATTTTAACCCTCCCCTACCTCTTGATGCAGTCCCCCTGACACAGTGCAGCTGTCCTTCCATGAAGCTGTCCTGGATACTCCAAGAATGGTTGCATTTTGAGGTTACGGGTGCAAGCAACACAATGATTAGATTTGAAATGGCCTTTTATTGTTGAAGGTGAGAGAGGGCTCTGAGACAACTTGCAGCACATTTACCCGCGTGTGTGTCTGTCTGTCTGTCTGTCTTTTCACAAACAGCTTGAAGAAGGCAGCAGGACCCGTGAATCAAATCAACATCTTGGAAAGGGCTGTCATAGGGGCTGCGGGGGGAGGATCAGAGAAGAGGGGTACTTAAACCCACGCCTTTTCTTTGACCTCAATTTGTGACTCCCATCCTCCTGCCTTGAACAGCTGCAGAAGAGAATCCCCTAAAACAGTGTTTCCCAAACTTGGGACGTCGCTTGTTCAAGGAAGGCCCTGGTAGGCCGGGCCAGTTTGTTTAGCTGCCACGTCTGCAGGCTCAGCTGATCGTGGCTACCGCTGGCCGCGGTTCGCTGCTCCAGGCCAATGGGGGCTGCAGGAAGCGGCACAGGCCAAACGAAGTACTGGCTGCTGCTTCCTGCAGCTCCCATTGGCCTGGAGCAGCGAACCGCGGCCAGCGGGAGCTGCAATCGGCTGGACCTGCAGATGCAGCAGGTAAACAAACCAGCCTGGCCTTCCAGGGGCTTTCCCTACACAAGCGGTGGCCCACGTTTGAGAAACACTGCCCTAAAAGGCTAGAGTACTAGAACAGTGAGTGACGCCCAAGACGTTCTTTGGGCTCCTGTTCTGCTCCTGCGACTCTGCTCTGTTTTGGTTTGTTAACCAATTACCACGGAGAGTGGGTCTCCAAAGTGGGTAATTATTGCCTACAAATGTTTCATGCCCTGGCTGCATTACTGCTGGCTGCACACCCTCATTTTCTGTCCATTTCTGGGGACTGGATCTTGCTTTTCATTAAAGCTTCCCCCCACTCACTATTTTTCAGCTTCTTGCTCTAAGGAAAGAGCATTTTAAACTATAGAGCTATTAGCTTCCAGCAAGGTACATTGGGAGAGTAAATAATGGAAAGAGAGTACCGCCAATGGACTGCAACGCTCTTCAAAGGTTAACAAAAGGGATACAAAATAGCATGACTCTCCTGATAGCGCATATATTTGTCTTGGGCTTTAGATGCAAGAACATCATGGAAAATAAAGACAACACTTTCCTTTATACCATGGGACTTTTTCTTTTCTATTGATTCATTGTAAAATTCTCAGGTTTGCCCATGGAAATGGAATACAGTGTTTCAGGACATTTAGACTCCGTTGCACTACTACAATGAATACATTAAAAGCCCTTTTGTACTATCGTATTTTATGACTTGTTGTCGGTGTTCTCATCATCTCATAATTTATAGAAATGGTTTGTTAGCCATACTTGGCTTCACCACAAGCTAGTAAATTGAGGTATTTAATTAAAAATAGCAATTTACCAGCTAGGGCCCAATTCGGAGGAAAATCACACATCATTTAAGCAGAATTTTCATATAGTTTACTTGGATAAAGTACAGAGAAGACTTTAACAGAGCAAATAACATTTTTTGGCAACTCATGAAGCTGTTTATCCTCCTCTCCAAGCACATTATTGCCTCTCTGTTAAATTTCCAAAGGCTACACGAAACACTTCCCCCAAAAGTTGTGGGCTCCAGCTCCAAAGAGCAATGAAAGTTGGTCAAAAGACAGGATTCCATAAGTCAAGCTCCACCATGCACAGACTCCGATATAAACAGACTAGTTATGCAGTGAATTGTAAGGATGGTTATTCCACCATTGAAGAACAAAGAACTACTGTAACACCGCATCATCACATGAGCCCCTGCTCCTAGTCAGATAGGAAGTAACTGGAAAAACGCAATATCACACAATCTTACTCCATCATTCAGCAAGAATAGAAGTAGACTGTACCAAACCAACATCACATGGCACCTTCCGTAGTTGTGGCAAAAGTCATAGGGAAAAAAAATCACAAAATCTTGTACCGAAAAATGTCTTCCCTACTTATTTTCTTCTAATATCAATGTTATAAGATACGGCCAACAATGTTTGCAGCTATACAGTTCAAGCTAAAATACAAGGAAAACAAATCTCTTACTTACAGGGGTCAAGAGGCACCCAAACCCTGGTTTATACAATACCCTATCCACCATCTGGGACACTAGATCAGAAACCTGAAATCACCTAGGAAAAAGGGTATGAGGGAAAGCTTATGGGTGTCACCTGTCAAAAGTGGTATCCTGCGCATGGTGTCCTGAATGTCTGGTAAAAGGGTGGGCAGAAAATCAGGTACCAGGGGACATAACGTCTCCGCAAGGGGCACCATTCCTCTACCAACAGGACGCTGCTGTCGATCCGGTAGAAGGAGCATTCATATAATTTTGTCTTCTCTTTGTTAGGCTTCTGGAAAAAGGCATTCTGTGCTAATAGGAGACGCTGGTTTTAGAGGCTAACAGATCTTGGAGCACCTGCTGCAGAGCTTAATTTGTGATGAAAGAGCTGCCGGGGCTCTAGCAATTTTTTTTTATTTTCATAACTGACGTGGCAAGCCCCGAGATGCCAGGGCTATGAACTGCCATGCCCAGAGGTGCCGAGGCTTTGAACTGCCAAGCCCAGAGGTACGAGGGCTTTGAACTGCCAAGCCCAGAGCTGCGGGGAGTACGAGCTCTCAAGCCCGGAGGTGCCAGAGATCAGCCCTGGAACAAATTAAGCACTGACCTGTTGAGACTAACGAGAACATTGGCTGTATGGAAAGCTGTCATTCTATCCAGGCAATGCTGATTATGCTCATGAGATCCAGCAAGTGGAGTGTTGAGGTTTTGGACAAAATGTGGAGAAGGAAATACCCTGATTCCAGTGGAAAGCAGAACTGACTTTAGGCACAAAGTTTGGTTTAATCCCAAATATCACTGCACGAATGGTTCCTTGATAACTAGGTATCTCACAAGCACAGGCCAATTTCCATTATCATTACCCACGAGGCTACTTGTGGGGAGGGGAAAAAAACCCCAAACAACTCCCTCAGCCTCCTCCATGAGTTCAAACAGGAAATGGGACAGACCTCGGATTACCAAGGTGAGGATCCAGGCAGAAGCAGAAGATCCCATCAAAGGCCTGGATTTTGTGACTGCTCTTGGGAACTTAAGAGCTATGAAGGAAATGATCCAAACCCCACTGAATTCAATGGGAGTCTTTTCAAGGACTTCACTGGGATTTGGAGCAGCTCTGTGGGTGGATGAGAAGTTCATGGAAGCCTAAAAACGGGCATTTGAACCCAAATGGAGCTGAAGCATCCGCCTTTGCAGAACCCTCAAAGAAAAGGTAGTCAATTCGTCACTGAGGTCTCCTTCCAGTCCGTTGTGCTGGGATGTGCCCTGGTACCCACGCTGCTTCCCTGACAAAACACAAGCAGCTACACTTCACTGGACACGTAGCCTTTGATTAAGGAAGGGGCCCAGGTTGAGTGTTCCTACATGCTCCCTGGCCTCCTCCAGGTCCTGCTCTCTCTGACTCCTGCATGTGTGTGCAGTTAGGAGCAAATGACGCATGCAGGTGGAAACACAGATCGGCCCCCACAATATTTCCATTGTGGGGAAAAATTAGCCCCACACCACGAGGCCAGTTCTGCCACCCTCTGAAAGTGATAGCTCCTGAGCACATCCGAGCCCAGCAGCATGCAGAGAGTTTGCCCAAGTGCTGGGGTGTGGGACCCAGGATCTTCCCCAGGGCCCCAAGCCTGGCTGCAGCCACTGTGGGACCCATCAGCCTCTGCCCTGCCTGAGCAACCAGGGCCTGAGCTGCCTAACTCCAGGAATCAGGGTCCCAGGATTTCCCCTCTCCTGGGCAAGACCAACTGGGGGTGAGGCCAGCTCCTCCTGCCTATGGCACTGAGGAGCTCCCGGTGGAGGCAAAGGTACAGAGCTGTTGTTCCTGGAGCTGGGCAACACGGGCCTTGGCTGCCCAGGTGCAACTGGGACTAGCAGGTCCCACAGCAGCTGCAGTCGGTCTTGGGACCCTGGGAGAGCCAGGCTCGGGGTACCTGGCCCACTCCCTGCACGCTTTTGGGCCATGTGCCTGGGGTCACCATTTCCAGCAGCTGCTTCTCTGTCTCTGACCAAGGAGGGGGGCTGGGCCACCTGACCCCTGCCTCTTCCCCCTCCATTGCACCCTTGTTGGACAGGGGCTCAGAAGACCTGGGATCCATTCCTGGCTTTGCCAATGGCCTGCTGAGTGACCATGGACAAGTCCCTTCACCTCCCTGTGCCTCCATTTACCCAGCTGTAAAACAGGGACAATGATGCTCCCTTCCTTTGAGATGTACTTTGAAATCAAAGGTGAAAAGGTGCTGCATAAACGCTCGGCATTATTATGGGTGTCTCGCAGCATCTCACCCAGGCTTGTAAGTTCCTTCAGGCAACCGGCCCATGCACTTCACTAGCCATGGAAGCATGCACCATATATTGCTCTACGGAGGCGCACCTGTGCACTTGGGAAAATTCTCTACAGTACCAACTCAGAATGAAATCTTCAACCTCCCATCTCTTTGGTAAGAAAGCGTTAATAGTTTTCAAACCAAACAGAGTGGCAGTGGTAGATGATCATGGGGGATTAACTCCTGGACAAGTTTCAAGCTCCAGGTAATCAGCAACCTTGGCTGTAAAAAGTTTTTTTTTTTTTTAATGGTTGGATTTTTATTTAATTATTTATTTTAGACTAGGGAAAGTCTATTTTGTTTTGGCTTGTTTCAACTTTCCAGTAACATAAAAGCCAGTGGAAGGGGATTTTACTCAACTTCCCTCCCCCTCAAAACCTAAATAAAATTACCTTTGGGGAGAGTCAAACATGCCTATGTTAACCCCCAAGGGAAAGTTCCAGAGTGTGATGAACATGTAGGGTTATAATGGAAACTATTTTTCCTCTTATTGCTACCGAGCATGACCACTGCCACTATAATTTTTTGTCATACTGGTTTTTAATAACATCCAGCCCTACACCGGTCACACAGGTGCAGAGACATGCAGGACTAGATACAAATCTGTAGATTACATTTGAGCCTTAGCAATGTAACATACCAGTTCACCGTCAGTTAACAAGTACAAGACTTGTTTTTCAAATAGCTGTAAAGCTCAAACAACAGAACCAAGTAACACATGAAAACACCACATGCAACCACTTAAAGGTCAATTAATATCAGAGGGGAGGCCTTGTGTTGTTGAATTTTGCAGAAAGAATTATGGTTACATTTCCGGCACACTGGCTGACGTTTACTATTGGGTGTCATCAGGAACATTTTAAAGCTGTTTTGATTCAAGTTTCTTTTATCAACTTCTAATGAATTAATAGAGGACAGATTTTTGTAATGAGACCCCCATGTCTGAAAGACAAAGCTACAGTTTTTGGCCATATTACCGATATAATTTGGGATGTTTAGAAAAATAACTATGGTATAAGATTCATGCCTTAAAAAAAGCCGACAGCATTCATTGTAAAATAAACCTCTTGTCCTATGCAGCTTGTGGGAGTAAGTTAGGCCCTATAAAAGTGATAAGGCAATTTTAATTAAATCTTGATCGCGTGTGTTACATCTGGTATGTAGATAGTAAGCTCTCTGGGGCAGAGACTGGCTTTTTGCTTTCTGTTTGTACAGCACCCAGCACCCGGAGTCCCGGTCCACAACTCGGGCTCCTAAGTGCTATGCTGATACTAATAAATAACAACAATCGCAGAGTTCCTCTTCTGCTTGTGCAGTGCTCCTAGAACTCATTAGCCTGGCTGGAAGCGTACGTCTTTCTGCTGTGTGAAGGGACCATAAAAGCATATTATATTCACCGTTAAGTAAACAAACTCTGGAAACTGCCTTTGATTGATTCCATGCCACCATCTGCTTTGAAGGAGGAAAAAACCCTTCTCAGCCCCCCCTCCCTCCAACCCCGTGAAAATATTCTAAGGTTAGGAGCTGGCAGCGGCTCAGTATGGTTCAAAACCACCTAGTTTCCTTTGCGGTTAACAACACAGGAAAACGTCTAACTTTCATAGAAATGTTGGAGGCTTATTTGGTTCACCCATCTGGTAGCCAGCCTGTTCGGTGAAAATGAAAGATATACACATGCAAATATTCACAGTCTGCTTCCAAGATCTAAAGAATTTTTATGATGCAACCACAAAAAGAGGTTATTTAATGTTGACAATATGCAGCAGAGCAAAGGACTAGAACGCTGCATATGGTAACGTAACTTATGAAAACGAGGACTCCATGCCCTCCCAGAGCCATGAAAAGCAGGCGTCACCTTGAAGACTTTTTGAGCTGTTTAGCTGGTAATGACGGGGGGAGGGGGAAAACCCACTTATGTGACAATATAGCTTGCCACACAGCCACAGCAATCCCAGTCGGTTGCGAGTGGCACTGCAGGATCTCACTACATGGTTTATTTGTCTTTGCATGGTCAATTCGAGTATGTCTACACTGCAGGCATGGGGTGAGAGCAGCCCCACATGGAGCTTTAATCGAGCTAGTTCGGGTACCAGCGTGGTGAAGCCGCAGCAGGATAGGAGCCAGCATGGGATGGCCACCCAAGCCGTTACATTGAGCCATTCCCCAGGGTTCTGGATGGGCTTGTCCAGCTCAGGCTGAAGCCCGTTTTACCACAATTTCACTGCTCCAGTATGTGAGCTAGCTAGATTAAATACACTGTGATTGCAGTGTAGACAGACCCTTAGCTAGATTCCACTATGCCATGTAAATCTGAAGTAATGCCACTAAAATCAATGGGCCAGATTCATCATTGTCCTAGGCCCCCTTGTGCCTGCTAGCATAGCACAAAGTGGCTGTACTGCAGCCTAAAGTCCCCCCACTCAGGAATATCATATGCCAGGCACAGAACCGTCTCCATGGCAGCCCTGGATGAAGAGGCCAATCCAGAGGCGTGTGGAGAGGGTTGAAAGAGGGAAGGGGCACACTGGGGACCAGATGGGGTGTGATCAGAGCATACCTACACCCTGGCAATTCTGCGCCCTGGTGATGGTTCATGAGGGGTGCAAATCGAGGGCTGAGGAATGCTTTAGTAGTCCATGTCAGAAGCCAAGCTTTCAGCCCCAACCCATGAATAAGGCTAGAAAAAGCCACTCCCACTTTCTCCACGCACTGGCTCAGGGATAACTAGGACTCAGTGGTGCTACTGCAGATTTATACGGGTGTAACTGAAATCCAGTGTTGGCTCCGTCTTCCCTTTGAGCTGACCAGGCACCTTTGTGTCTCTAACATCGTTTCAACTGGCACGTTCTTCTTAGTAACACTTTTACCTGTAGTTCAAAGGGGAAAACCCAACACTGAAAACCTTAATCATTGGTCAATGTCTGGTATTCAAAGCGAGCGTGTAAAATCTCAGTTGCATTGGTCTGGGAATCTCATTCATACGGTCAACTAAAACAAGACAGCCCTTCTCATAGTGGCCAGTACAAATGACATAAGGACACACTGCAGTCAAACTTCAAAGTGTGTCAGGTTGACCCCAGCAACTGGGAAGCAACAGCCCATGACAGAGCAAGGTGATGGCAGTCTTGTCATGTTGCTGTTAGCCACTTTAAAGCAAGGCGCATTAATGCCTTATGTGAAAAACGTGACCAGTGCAAAAGAAAGATACAGGGGTCTGCAATGGTTGTGAACAATCTCGTCTTTCTGACATGTAACTGTGTTTGTGGTTCCCGCGTTGGTCTGACCTCGCATGTATGTGCTCACCTATAGAATTTGCTGAGTCCTCGTATGTCATCATAGACATGAGACTCCATCATCCAATGAATAAACTAGCCTTGCAAAACTCTAGCTGCCAATTCACCAGCAGAAGAGGGGCTTGTGACTCAAGAACCTCAAGACACCAAGTGGCAGAGGGCACAGGGGGCATACGGTAAACAGGAATCCCCAGGTCTGGCATTTACATTCTAGTTCACCAAGGGGCACCACGTAAGGTGTCTCCTGAAAGCCTGTGTCACACTGGTCATCATATCTTTGTGAAATGTATGTGTGGAGACTGGGGAAGGAACTATGTCTAAATGTGGGGCATTATGTTCCTATGGCCTTGTAGTTAATAGAAGGTCACTCAGAGGTAGGTGCCTTGAGACAGACTTCTTCAAACAGGTGGTGGAAGACACTAGCTGACCATTGCGTGTCAGGTGTCTTACAATAGAAGTCTATTAGTATATGGAGTAGAATGCTAGGGAAGAGCTTGTGGGGGACTGTAGAAAGAAAATGAACCAGAAGAGATAAACAGCGGGGCGGGGGGGAGAGGAAGGGGGCGAAGACGACAACCTTGTTTTCAGATGAAGATTTTAAAGGTCTGAGCTGATATAGCTGGGGTTCAGTAAGATGCCCTGGCATCCTACATCTGGGAGGACAAGTTGGCAGCAGGCTTGATCTCATGAAAGAAGGGTCTCAGCCTCCTGGCTGAAAAACGTGGTCAGAAGGACTTCGGTTGAGCAGGTCCTTGCCAGACAAGAAGGCATCTTGCTAATTATGTTCAAGCTCTAGAATTCATGCTACAATTTCATTTTCTAGGTAACCCTTTGTTTCCAGCATTTCTGCTTGCTGTTATTTGAATCTCTGTCCTTCATTAAATAGATTTGTATATCGAGAAAGCAAGTATAAGTGCCGTGCGCTGAGTAGGGCTGCATTCAGAGGTGTCATTAGTTTGTGGGGCTGGTCATTCTGTGAGTGACCACTGGATAGGGGGCTGGACACTGCAGGGGGATTCTTGGGGGCTCTGGGGCTGCAGTGTGCTTATCGCTAACCTGCAGAGAGACAGCATGATGCTCCCTGGGCTACTCCGGGATGATCCCTGGGGTATCCAGGCTGTGAAGGAACTACTTGAGTTACCTGTGGCTGGGGAAGTCAGGGAAGTGATTCCTGGCAGGCACAGATAAGCTCCTGCTCGCTAAGAGCAGGTGGTAGCAAGGTGCCTCACAGCCTGGGTTCCCCAGGGGGCATCACAGGGTGGGTAAAGGTTTTTGAAAGGTCAGTAAAATAGATTTTGTGCCTGCGCTGCTAAATTCTGCTGGTGGTTTTGCAAGGCTGGAAGGAGCCTGGGGTGCGTGAGATTGCAGTGAAGAACATTGTGCTGGCACTGTGCTGGACTGAATTGAACCCCCATTTCAAAGGCAGGACCAGAAATTCAGAGGGTGTACTTCAGCTACATTCATGCAAAAACCTCTGCCTTACAAGAGTAACGCAATGCCCAGCAGTGCAAAACAGACCATCTTTAAATGCTGCTCACCCCAATACAATTTGATTGCTTAGGCTGAGCTTGCTAGTTGCCTGTTCCTGTTTTGCAGCACTGCTGTGGGAGTATCGCGAGTCTCATACACACACGGAGGAACACACAAAAATAACACCTCTATTTGCCTGAGAACACAAGCAATCTTGTCGCTGGCTGGTTAAGCAGCTGGACACCACTGTAAATCTAACGTTTATATGGACTCTCACATAAAACGATATTATTTTAAAGAACTGCCTGGTGGATGATATAGAAACTTCTCCTAATAAATAACAGCCTGGGCTGACCTTGGGAAGGTATGCCAGCAAGCGTATCTCAGTGTTATTTTAAACCCTCCAGTGACAACGATTTTGATTTGATCTATTTTCAGCTGCTACAATCCTGGTGAGTAGATCTTGCTGCAGTTCTGGATCAGCACAAGCACCGTGTTCCTGGTGAGATGGGAGCGGGAATGTGCTCGCCCTTTCCAGAGAAGGGCTTTATTTTCACAGAAGGTGCAATCCCCATGCACAGCACCCAGCTCGCTGGCATCCCCATATGTGCAGGTATGCAGAGTAGGGTGGCTAGGGACTGGTCCAGATACCCTAATCCCTTCTTCCACATCTTCACAGAGACCATGGAGTCTACTCCGGTCCATCCACAAGGCTGAGCAGTGGCTGCAGAGAGGCTCTGAACATGCTCCATGGCATAGGAGGAGGAGTCCTTCCTTGCCTTCCAGGAGGGCCCCAGTGCACAGTGCAGTTACTTGGCCTCTGCTGGGGTGAAGATCAGGCCCTAGGTGTCTCTGCCACCTAAGCACACAATAGCTCTGACACCAAGCAGGTAAATTTGAACACACTGAATCATTGCAAAGACAATCCATTCTGGTATCAATTTGTCATGGTGTCTTACCTTGAATGGGTGCAGCCTTGTTAAAAACGTGTCCAAGGTTAGGTCCAACCTTGAGTGCTCTTGAATATGGGGGAAAATTTCAAGCTAAGACAAGGTTTAGGTATCAAATCTTTGAAAAGCAGGAGGACTTTGTTTCTCAGCAAACTGACTGCTCAGGGCTGACTTTACTTTTGCAGGTGATGCTGCTTTGTGAGAGTGGATGGTGTGGGCTGGCAAAGATAATACTTTCTGAAAGGCCAAGAAATGAGGAGTTTAAACTAGGTCTGTTACAAGACCTGCCCTTGGATTTTCTTAATCGGAAGCTGGTTTGTAGCGGAGCTTTAAACAAAATCTCCATGGAACAAACTCAGTAATTAGATAGGTTTAGCACATAGGGACGGTTGTTGTTGTTGTTTTAATAACATGCTGGTTAGAATCTGAGCAGTTTATACTTTCCAAGAGATGCAAAGAATCCTGTGGCACCTTATAGACTAACAGACGTTTTGGAGCATGAGCTTTCGTGGGTGAATACCCACTTCCTCAGATGCATGCATCTGAGGAAGTGGGTATTCACCCACGAAAGCTCATGCTCCAAAACGTCTGTTAGTCTATAAGGTGCCACAGGATTCTTTGCTGCTTTTACAGATCCAGACTAACACGGCTACCCTCTGATACTTGTTTCCAAGAGATGACAGTTGTGAATTTCACCTACTCAGCAGCTATCCTGGCATCCTTAGCATTTTGAAATCTCATCCGTGACCTCCAAAACTGATTATCCGATGATTCCTTAAACGTATCAATGAAGTGGCAATCAGAGACACTTAGTCAGGTTCTGTTTCCTGATGCTTCTTCAGACACCACATGTACTTTCTGCTACTGCTAAAATTAATTACCTCTCCCTCTATACCAAGCACCTCAATAGATTATGCAAGATTTTTGCCTGTCATCAACAGCCTTAGAGAAAGAGAAAGATGTTTGAATTAACAAAATATTACTGTGATATTCTCCCTGACAGCACAGAAGCAATAATATTTAGTGAGTAACTGAGTTCCCTTTAATAATTTAGTAGCCTGTAAAAACCTTGCTCATGCAGCTGACTCTGAGAACAAAATATTCAAGCTTTGTGCATCCTAAGCTAAGACAAAAACGTGCACAAACACAATAAAGGAAAATTAGAGGTTTAAAAATATAATTAAAAAGCAAATCAGGAACCCAGCCTGTATCAGGTAAGAAACGGGCCAAAGAAATTGTTGCAACTGTGGCAAAAAGTTTCCCATTAGTTCTTTGTCTCTTCCCCAAGAACAGAAAGGAAAGGTCACAGTAAGCCATCCTAAAGCTTGCTAAATGAGTATGGGGAATATGCAGAGCTGACAGGGGAGAAGATAATACACAGCACTTGGATAAGATGATAGGCACCATAGACCTATGGGGCCTGATCCAAAGTCTACTGAACTCAATGAGAGCCTTTCCACTGACTTCTTTGGATCAGACCCCTGGGGCCTCTGCCTGCAGTTTGTGAGCTGGGTAATGGGTACTTCCCTGGAGAGCAAAGCTCTTGAAGAGCTGACAGCCTCGAAGGGTTACCCTGAGAGGCCAGGTAAGCAGATAAAAAGGTCCAGAACAGACACCCTGGCCAAACCCCTGGCTAGCCTCAACCCAGCCTGTAGAAGTGCAGGCACAATTTTCTGCACTTACATTTCTGAGTGAGGAAAAACTCAGACTTCAGACACACAAAACCGGTGTCCTCTGTTACGATCCTAGCAGCAATACATCCAAGCAGCTGGAACAGACTGTCAGTGGTTGGTCGGGTGACCAGACAGCAAATGTGAAAAATTGGGATGGGGTGGGGGGTAATAGGAGCCTATATAAGAAAAAGACCCAAAAATCTTGACTGTCCCTATAAAATTGGGTCATGTGGTCACCCTCGTGGTTGGACATGCCTGAGTGGGCCATTCCAGAGCTTTGTCAGCTGGTATTATTACCAGCACTGGGTGGCATTAGGAATTTGTACTTTCTCCACCCTAGCAGATGAAGGTCACCAAGAAAAGTGTTTGTTGTCAAGAAACATTCCATTAAAATAAGTAGCCTGTTAATAATGCATCAAAGAAGAAAACATTATACATGTATGTCTCTCTCAGGACATGCTCTCAAATGATGGCAATCTCAGGGAAGCAGTGTTTGCCAAAGGCTGATGTACAGTATGATGATCAGGTGAGACACAGTACATCATGGTGCAGTATAAAGGCTTTATCAGTGTGCATCTGGGGATTATTTTATGTAACTCTACTTACTCAATATAACTCTGTCCCCCTCTAGTGGTTGGGCTGCAGAGAGGTTTATTAGTCTGATCCAGCCTTGAGCTGATTGACCCAAGACTTTCAGCCCAGGCTGTAGAGACAGAAATTTAGACTCAGAGGTCCCAGCTTTGATCCCCACAGGGCGTCACATTATATTTATTAGTAATTATTTCTCTTCTAATAGCACCCAGAAGTCCCAAAGAAGACCCAGGCCCCATTGTGCCTTATACCTTTTGGGGATTGGAAACTCTCAGCCACCCAAAGATATAAAGTGCATATTTCTAGCCCTGAGAGATCTCACAATACTGGATTTTACACCTGTCACTATCCAGAATTCAATATTGCCCCTCTGCACTTCAGGCAGGAGTAATTTTTGTGCCTGGGACAGTAAACAAAGACATTTTTCTCTGGTAAGTTGTTGTAAAATTGTGGTCATTTTTAAAGCTGCTCAGTGGTTTGCATTAGTTCCAGCAGCATGCAGGTGAGACAGCCGAAGGTGCAGGGTAAATGCATGTTATTGCATGCATTTTCCCACATGGTTCTCAGCACCACATATGTGGGATAGATTAGAGTCTGTCCAATAATAGAATATGTCTGATCAATTCACCCTAAAGGCCTCTTTCCGTTAGGAAGGGCAGGGGACTGAGGTGAGATCCATCCACCTTCAGTCTCCAATGATCACTGAGTCAGGTGTTATGGAAGGTCTCAAACTCTGCAACGACCAATACTGGACACAGACAATCAGTTGTTTAAGTTAGCATTTTTACAGCTGGGAATGCTGAGTCATTAAGGCACGTAATGTGTCAGAATGCATTTTAGAGCATCATTGGAATTCCTCAGCCTCTTGCACAGTTTGGTAAACAACACAGGCTGAGGAACATACCTTCCAGTGGAAGGAACTCTCAGTAGCTTTCTGGAAGGAAGTTTGAATGAAAAAAAGCTAAGTTTCTCTGACAGGGACAGAACTATTAAAAGAAAACGTAGACCCCTGAACATCTAGACATCTAGACAACATCAAAGAAGAAAACCAGATGAAAACAGATTCATTTGCCTGAGAGAAATCTCAGCTCTTTGATATGCTTCTTTCTCCAAATGCACGTTCACCGTGGATTGAAATGCCTGCAGGCTGGAAAACTGTTTTGTCTAAAATACATATTGGCAGAGGGCATTCTGAAGAGAGGTTTCTCAAGAAAAGGGGAATTGCACAGAGGCTTACAATAGCTGGCTTTCTATCTCATTGTCATGCAGAGCAAAAAACCCAAATCCATGATGATGAAAACTAGATTCTTTTTTAGATAAAGTGATGCACAAAAGCGACATCAGCGCTTAGCATATCAAAGGACTCAAAACCAGAGGTTCTGACAAGTAACAGAGACGTACACTGCCTGTGATTCCTTTGGGCTTGTCTTCACTATCGGGAGATCGACGTGGCTGCAATCGATGCAGCAGGTGTCCGTTTAGCGGGTGTAGTGAAGACCCGCTAAATCAATGGCAGAGTGCTCTCCAGTCGACTCTGGTACTCCAGCTCCCCGAGAAGAATAAAGGAAGTTGACAGGAGAGCGTCTCCCATCGACACAGCGCAGTCAAGACATCGCGGTAAGTTGACCTAAACTATGTCAACTCCACGTTATTCGTGTAGCAGGAATAGCATAACTAACCCCAGTAGTGTAGACAAGGCTGGAAACCAAAATGAGAAATCCACTCCAACATCTTCAGGTCTCAAGCTCAAGCAAACATCAGGATGGACAGGGTGATGGTCATGGAGAATTTTTCTTGCTGTGTTTCAGGAGGACGATGCCATGACAGGAGCTGTGCTATGCTGATTCCGTCAAACTGCCAAAGTTTTTATAGATAGTCCCTTCATCCCTGCCAACAGACTAGATGGCAACCCTAGCAAAGATGCTGAAGTGTCTGAGAACCGCCCGAGAATACAATGCCAGCAAAATACCCTGGGTTTTATGAAGTAGTGAGACTCTTATTGCTCTCATGATTCCCACTGCTGTCCACTGGTATGGGGGGCACTCAAGACCTTGCAGGAGTGAGCGCTATGGAAGCTCTCAGATTCAGTAACAGCTGACATTTATTGTGGACACTCCAGCTTCGAAGAGCCATTTATCTTGCTAAATGACTTTGAAACAGAGAGACAGGTACTACACGGTACCCTCATCACAGGCCTAAAGGAATGACATGCTATGCCTTGATTTAAAAGGTGCACTTGGGAGAAAAAAACGTCAGTCATGAGTACTATGCTAATAAGTGGCAAAACAAGGGGTAAGAGGCACCTTCAAAGCACAGTCAACAAACAGACGTATTTGTTCATTAGTGGCATGTCTTGAACATGTGTATGCTCCATGCTGGCTGTGAGCAGACTCTGGCAAGCAGTGTCAGGTTTATGCAGCCTTTAATGATTTTTAAATATCTCTGAGGAACCCATCAGAAACACACACACACGCACTCAAGCCCCTACACAATCCTAACCCAAATATTTATTGAAACCCTTGATTTTAAAACCCACCTCTATTTATTCCCCACCATAAAGTATGTGGTTGATGGAACACTGACACACAAACATCTGGGACTCATCTCAGCTCTTTTGTTGATCAGTGAGTCAACAGAAGGTGTGATGAGAGCCAGATGTTAGACTATACCAATACATCATAAGTGGAGTGGATTACAGTAAGGGGACAAATAAAGAGGAAGGCCTGTGAGTCTATGTGGAGACCCTGGAGGCCTTTAAAACTGATTTTAAAAATCCATTTCCCCGGATTCTGAAAGAATTTTATTGAGTAGCACTAACATAAAGCTGGATGTTTGTTGCTGCAAGTGCAGGCAACATGGAACCAGGACTTCAGGAAGGAATAAAAGCCCTTATTTCCGGAAAGGGGTAATGTTTGCCAGTTCCCCAAATCTAGCTGGAACAGGTCGCAATCACTATCTTTATAAACAGCTATCTAATTCAACACCAGGGGCTTTCTATGAGTTCCACATGGTGGGTGAATTATAAGCATAAAAAAAAGACGTACAAGGCGCAAACACATTGGGGATCAGATGGACGTTAACATCCAGTCTGGTGGGTTGTTTTTAATAAATCATATTCTGGCCCATCAAAATTTCAATGAATCATTTTAGCAAAGCACTGTTAACCCCAAACATAGGCAGATTTTGCCTGCCTGACCTAATACACACTTAGCGGTTGTTTCCACTTTGAGTATGATCACCCTGCCCTTCCCATCCCCTGAAAGGAGTGCAGAGGAGTGTAACGCCCGGCTACTGAAGCACTGTGCTCTCTTCACTCACACTGGCTGCCCTGACCACTGGGAGTGCTTGGTGACCTGGGGTGGAGTTTGCCGAAGAGCTCAGCACTACCCTAACCCTGTTCACATTGAAGTCACATGGAATAGTGAGCAATTGTAGTGGATTGAGAGACAAGAGACTCAGACACAACGGTACTGGCAAGCTAGAGCACAGAGTCCCAGTAACCAGACAAACTCTCAGGGATAGCACAGCTTCTGATTTTCTATTGTCCTTTCACTAAGCATGCACTCACTCTAACCCAAATGTATGCTGCAACTTACCCCTGCTGGTTGTTCTACGAGCTGTAAGTCTTCAAGTCTCGGGGACAAGGGATTCTTCCCAGCAAACCCATTATAAAAACACCTCAATCAGTAAATGGAGGAACTGGAAACTTGGCTTTTTCTTCCATGTGTGACAGGGCTCATCTCTGCCAAAAAAAAAGGAATCTGAGCAGATGAGATAAAGGAGAAGCTCCATTAGCTGGTAACAATAGTAGGATTTTATCCTCGATGTGGACCAACCACTAGAGGGGGACACAACACACGCAGCATATAACATATACTCCATAGGCTTGGTCTGATTGGCAGTACACACCAGCAACTTCTATTGAAGCCAACTGTACCCGTTACTATGCTGCAAATGCCAAATGGAACTGGCTGCTAGAAGAAAACATTAGCTCAGCTTTAATAGAGACTAAAAGGAAAGAGTTATCTAAGACAGTGGAGTGATTCTACCAGCATGAAACAGATCCTTTGGAGCAACAATCCCCACCCCAGGATGAGCCCTGGATTCAGGAAACCAGCCCTATTCAGGATAGCAATTAAGCATGTGCTTAACTTTAAGCATGTGGGCTTCAGTCCTCTTGAAGTGAATGAGACTTAAGTACATGCTTAAAATTAAGCACCTTCTCCACTACTGTACTGAATAGGGATAGACTTCATCACTAAAGTTCAATTTAAATGATTGCCACAGATTGGCGCTTATGCCAAGGAACTAGAAAAGACAGTCAATATGTTTGTTACACAAACAGGAAGAAAACTTGATAAGCAAAAATGGCCAACAGGTAGTTTATTGATATATAAAAGCACCCCAGGCAATATCTGGGGGGAAGAGCCATAGATAAGGCTGTCTGCATTTCTCAAAACTTTCATATCTATCATAAAGACAAACATTTTTATAAACTCTTAAAATATAGTAATAACAGTCAGATAAGTATTGATCTTTAAAGGTCAGTTTCCTGCATTAAGCACGTCCCAGAAACATTTATAATTTTCTCCATTCGTATTTTTAGCAACTAATTTCACCTTTTTCCCTTTGAGTCATTCTCACGCAGGGGACTGGGTTAGAGAGGGTTATGACTGGTGGTTTCATTTAAGTCTCTCTCAGGCGGGAATTTATAGCTCGAAAGAAACGCCTCACTAGCTGCACGGAATGACGACATACATGGCCAGGCTGCGCTGCTGCTGCTGCCTGCGGTCATGTAAGGCGGGGCCATAAGGGGAACAAGCAAGAATCCTCCCTCCTGTTTTCACAGCTACGCAAGGGCCTCTCACAGTGGCCATCCCTTTGCTCTGGGAGGAGAAGGGTCTGCTCCCCCTGGAGAGTCAATCACCGAAAAGAAGGCAGGGTCGCGGCCCTGCTCACCCTCCTCCAACATCATTCTGGGTCACACTCCTCCTTGGCTGGACACGTTTCCATGCTGCTCACAGAGCAGGACTGTGGTATCAAAGCCACAGCCTGACCCATAATAAAACGCAGTGACCTTAATGGCCTGGGCGTCTCCTGCCGGCTATTCTGCTGTCAGGGACAAGAGCGACCAGGAAGTTTGCTCTACTGGAGAGCGCTGGGAATTTTTGTATCCCCCACTTTCCAACCACCCCTGAGCAGGCGATACCAGGTCTTCGGCCTCAACGCCGCTGGGATCGCAGGGGACTCAGGGATGCCCAGAGCCAGCTCCTGCCATACATGCAGGGCGAGGACCCCCCACAGCACAAGAGGAAAAGACAAATTCTTAGCAGGCCCTTTAAAATCTTGTGGGGATGGGGAGTCAAGGCGGGAACTGCCACCAAGAGCTGCTGTCCAGCCACTTCTCCCCGGCCTGCCTGCTTCCGGCCCATGGAGCCCGATCCCAACAGCTCCCAGCAAAGGGGCTAGTGCACTGGGAAGGTGAAAGGCAGAGGCTGCACAGACAGCACCCCTCCCCATCCTGTGCTCTGCCAACCCACAGCCACCTGGCTCCTGTCTCCTCCATCCTTGGGTGCAGATGGAGCATGAGGGCCTAGGCGTAGGATACTGGTAGGATTCAGTTTACAGCTTGAATCCACTTTTCCCGGTGCCTCCTTGAAGAGCGGATTTCAAATGGAATAGAACATTGCCGCAGGATGTTTTCCTGTTGCTACATGAATGTTGAGGCTAAATCAAAACGTTAATCGGATGTAGACACTGCAGCAAATGCAAGAAGCTCTTGTAAAAACAGGAGACATTTGTTCAGTGACAGTCTCCTGTTCCAAGGGTTTAGTTCTACTCGACCGAATAATTACAAAAATAAAAGCAGAGCCATACATTAAAAGTATAGCAGGATGTCCCCCCGGTCCCCTTTTCCTTGCGCTGTACGGTTGCTCAGTGCACCGTAATTGAACAATTGCATTCTAATTAGCTTAGGCACTAAAGGATTGATTTGTTCTGTGCTTCCATCAATGAGAAACCAACTTGTTCATAAAAAAACCCGGCAGCCTATTAAAGTTTACTGCTGGGTACAGAAGGAGCTGTGCATTTTCCAAATGAATTAGGAAAAGCAGGGAGCCTTCTTCCTCCTGGAGACTAATATCGTCATTGTCTCCTTATTGTAGATATTAAGGGCCTGCTCTGCTGAGGGACTGGGTACCTCCTGAGAACAGTTTAGCTCCTTCAAGCCCTCTTGAGTTCAACATTGCAGAGAGGTAATCAGTGCAATATCTACTGCCTTATGGTCAGTATACCAGACTGGCCCTCAGGACTCTGAGGGTCAATTCCCTGCTCTGGCACAGACTTCCTGTCCAGCCTCAGAGACAAGTCACTTAGTCTCTGTGCCTCAGTTCCCAGCTGTATGATGGGGAGAACAGTGGGGGCCTCAGGGGGGCACTGGAAGGATAAATTCATTAACAATTGTCACATGCTCAGACATTGCAGGTTGTACAGGTACCAAGTCCGGATTCCTAATTTAGATTAAATTACCAGACACTTAACATAGGTGATAATCCCAAATTTTGCATCCCCCATCAGTGGATCCTAGCAATCACCTTAACAAAAGCTTGTGGCACCTTAGAGACTAAGAAATTTACTCCTGTTCTTTTTGCAGATACAGACTAACACAGCTGCTACTCTGAAACTTAACAAAAACTCTGCACTGATTTTATTCACCTTCCACCATGCCTTCCCCTTGTACAATACATTTAGTCAGGAGCCAGCTTCCCTGCTAAGCAAAGAAATTCAATGTTTTTTCTCATGCAGGCAGAGAAGACAAACTATTCTGAAATGGGTCCTCAGAACAAAAAATTGTAACATGAGACAGGACCTTGCAATTGGAACTAGAGCTCAGGAGCAGGTTAGTAAATTAAATCCAAAATAGCACTCCAGAGGGCATCATAAAATTTTGTTTCATTTCTGCCAGTGCTTACATAGCTCATGTGGGATTTCAACAGGGGATGTCAAACAAGAAAAACAGTGTATCAAACAGTTAGTTTTTTCTCTTTAATAACAAAGTTCATTGGAATTAAATTGCTGCGTTTCATACAGCTGCGGGTACACCTGATTCATGGCTGTTTACAATGATTTTCGTTTTCCATCTTTAAACGGACTTTGTGTCAACGAAAAATTCCAATACTGATAAACAATATTTGCTACATTAATTGTACAAAATATATTAGAATACTGTAGTGATTACTCTTGGGCAAGATGCAATTACTAGTGCCCCGATCACACAAAAGCACATGCAAAACTTTACACATATGTAGTCCCATATACTTCAACGACAGGGTAACTTTATACAAATGCCTGTGCACCATAAGGTCCTATTCACTACCGTGATCACTAAGATCAGTAACTGCAGAGAATAATCTTCTTCTTTTAAACAGCATGAAACCTAGGCACAGATAAATTCAGGAAAGTCAGTGAAGACTTTCCTACCGTTCACTGTTCTTGAATACAGCCTGATTGAAAATGATTGCTAAGTAATAACAGGCCCTGGAACTATTCCAAACAAGCATGCCAATGGGTGACTGGAACAATAGGAAGTTAAGAAGCGACTATGAAAGATAGCTGTACTAGATACATTTTATTAGCAGGTTGATTTTCTACTCCATGATACATTCTGCATTTCATAGGCACCACTCTATAAAGCTTTGGGCCCTAACAAATTCTATTATCCACATATGCTTAAAAATAAACAGATTGCCTAAAGTCTTCCTCTCATACTCCACGTTCATGATCCAAACATTTCCATGAATGTCATGAGCACCACATTTTCTCATCTTCACCCATAAAACAGGTAGTCCAGAAGTACTGCTACGAACCCAGGTGGGGAAAGAGGTTTTTGACTACAGAAACTCTGAGTTACAACAGAGGCCTAAAATATACACCCTTGATTTCAGATTATTTCTGATAAAGGTAAAAATTAAAGGAGAAAGGCAGGGAATTTAAAACTGATGACAGGAAAATACTTTTTCCCCCGACGCACAAAATGCATAATTAGCCTGTAAAACTCACTGACAAAGTACCACTGAGGCCAAGAATTTAGCAAGATTCAGGAAAGGACTGGACCCTTGTATGGATAATCAGAACACCCAGAGTTATAACAGGTTTCAGAGTGGCAGCCGTGTTACTCTGTATCAGTAAAAACAAGGAGGAGTCCTTGTGACACCTTAGAGACTAACAAATTTATTTGGACATAAGCTTTCGTGGGCTAGAACCCACTTCATCAGATGCATGGAGTGGAAAATACAGGCGCAGGTAACAGTAAGAATTTTTAACTGGCTTGCAAGGCTATAAACCCTCCTGCTTGAGGGCAGAATCTCTACTTGATAGAGTTAAGCAAGAAACTTTCCCTATGGGAAATTTATCCCATTGCTGCCCATTACAGGGCTTTTTGTACCTTTCTCTGAAGCAGCCAGTACCGGCCCTTGTTGGAAGACAGGATACTAGAGTAGATGGACAACAGTTCTGATCAAATATGGCTATTCACATATTCCTAAGAGCAGCCTGATCAGAGGTAAAGTAGTCCTGAGAGCTCTTGTAAGCTGTTCCTTTCAAGATGCAGGGTATGCCTGCACTGCAGTGTGACCCCGAGTTCTCCACATTCGAGTGAGAGCAGTTGCAGTGTGACAACACTTAAGCTGCTCTGTTCACAAGGGTGTGGCACTCACATGTGTGTGGCACCAGTGGCGCTGAAACACTGTTTATAGTGGGGGTGCTGAAAGCCAGCTAGCCAAACTGTCAAGCAGTGGTCCCTAAACTTTTTACCTCACAGTCCCCCTTACCCCTGTCTGCGCCCCACCACCCCCAAAAGCTTGGGCCAGGAACAGGGCCATGATTCTGGAAGGGAGGAAACATGGACGGGGTAAGGGGGCTGAGGCTAGGACCACAGCTGCAGGCAGATGCAGGGCTAGCAGCCAGGACCCCTGGCATGGGGCCGGCAGCCGGGACCCCACGTTCAGGTCCAGGAGCAGAGCCCCGAGTGTGGACCCCTAGTTCTCGTGCCTATGTGTGGCACTAGGACTTCTGGGGGCACATCTCCCTGATTCTTAAGGCTGCAGTAAAATGAGTCGCTCTAGGAATTCTTTCCCAGTGAATTGTGGGAGAACTTGTCTATCTTTTCTGGTACATGGTTTTCTCTGGTATCATGCACGGAGGATGCCATTTTGCAGAAAGTGCCACCCTGCCTCTGCCTTTGTGACCTCACATGCACCAGGCATGTGAGGTCATGGCAGTCGGAGCAGGGACAATCGAGGGGCCATCCTGTATTCTGGGGTTGCGTCAGAGGCCACCCCACTCACCAGTGATATTGCTTAGCAATGCACGTACACACATAAGCACACAGACTTCCCCTACTGTGCCCAGGCAGATGGGTGGGTTCCGTCTATAGCTGCTGTCAGTCAGAATATGGGAGTGCATATACGCTGCTTGCACATGCACCTGTTTGGGGTGAAATATATTCCTCTTAAAATATGCAGCTACATTGCATGCGCTATATTCCTATTCATCCCTTACCTTCTCTAGTGTCAGATATAATCTGGTTATATGATACTAAAGGTGCAGGGAACTGCCAGCCAGGAAATGGTCAATTAGCTCAATAAACCTGCTGTCTCTTTCAAGTTTCTCAACCTGACTTCTCTGATTTGCCAGTGTCCCTGCATAAAAATGTTTAGGTCTCTCCTAAACTCATTTATACCACTTCCTACCACTAGAGATGGAATTCGACAACACTCGACAGTGTAATTAGGCTCAAACGCATCAACAAGCTACTCCAAGTTTTGTTTTACTTCTTAATTATTCAGCAGGGTATTGCTCTAGTTGTAACCCCAATTAATTTGGTTTTCATGACCCATATCAGTTTAACTGAGCAGCAAGTATCATTAACACTGTTCTGATCGTGTTAGCTATTAAGAAATCCTGCCAAAATGAAAGGGGATACTAGATCATTTCCATCAGGATGACTTGCTTTTTCCACAGCAGCTAGGCCTGTTTTAGAGTGTAATATAAATTAAATGCAAAATAACCTGTCTTGATGGAGCTTTATGGTTGAGATTTTAAATTCAGAGAAATCAGGAAATGTAAATGCCTGGTTCCCGCAGCAGCCTCACTTGACCCCTGCATGAGCTAGCAGTTACTTTATTTATGCGTTAACGTATGTGCAATGTGGCACATTTACAGTTGCCATGGGAACAGTAACTGATTTCCCTGATTTCTTTGCATTTAAAATTCCAACCATACATTGGATGCACTGATTTTTTTTTTATTTATGCACAGGAATCTGCAGATCATCACCTTACCTGGTAGTGAGCAAACGTGGGGCCCTAGATCAGATGTATTAAAGGCAGGGAAGGGTCCTGGAAGCTATGAGCATCCTTGCTACTTTAAAGCCTTCCTTGCTAGATTCAGGCAGGCCTGTGGTACTGGGAACAGTGCCTTTAAGGGCTGAGCATCCCAGACAGAGACTCTGGGCAGAGCGCTGTGAAGTTCACTGAACACCACAAGGTCCAAACACCTCCTAGCTACTCATGCCATGCCCAGCACAGGGGAACCAGATTAACCATACTGAAATGGGTGTGCAAATCCAAAGGTCTCATTCACCACACATTAACAGAATCAAACTCTCCCTTGGCTGCTTACCTACTGGGATTACAGCAGCCAGGTGATAGCTTCCCCTGCACTGTGACAAGAACCAGGGCCAGTGGCAGTGGAAGGGACCCAAGAAGTGGTACGGAGTGTGGAATTGACTGGGGAAGAAGAAGAATTCATGTGTTGATTTGGAGGGCAGTACTGATTGGGTCATTTGTGTTAGTCTAAGAATTGGTTTTCAAATGCCTAGACATGCAGGAAGAATGGGTTCCAGTCCAACAGGGATGAATTTATTTGTTCATCTTTCCAAGGTACATAACTGGAATACTTTGCAGCTCAGTTGGTGGGGCTCATAGGGTCTTGAAAAGCAAGACCCTGTTTGCAATGGTGAGACATAAAGCAGAGACTTACCCCTGTCTTCAGTTACATGTCTACCTTGGCATATAGCATCGCCTTGACTGTGTATAGTATCAGAGGGGTAGCCGTGTTAGTCTGGATCTGTAAAAGCAGCCAAGAGTCCTGTGGCACCTTATAGACTAACAGACGTATTGGAGCATGAGCTTTCGTGGGCGAATACCCACTTCGTCAGACGCATGCTGATATTCACCCACGAAAGCTCATGCTACAATACGTCTGTTAGTCTACAAGGTGCCACAGGACTCTTTGCTGCTTTGACTGTGTATATGAATCAGGTATTTGAGAACCTCTCTGGGTGCCCCCAGGTGCCCAGAGTTTCTGGAAGATTGTCCATGGCAAAAAAATGTTGATGCACCATCAGTTAGGTGAAAAGCAGAACCACAATTGCCTTCCAGCTACTCTGCACCCACATGGCGGGAGGAGAAACCAGACTCAAACCCTATCCCTACATACACTGGATAGTACCTCACTCCATGCATAGTCCTACTGAAGTCAATGAGGCTGTTTGAGGAATAAGGTGTTACTCAATGTCCGTAAGAGTGTCACAAGCCAGTCTTTAATGATTCAAGCTTCCAGCATTAGAGTGGCTGACCCTGCTTTATTTTTAAAACTTAGTGAGATAAAGCTTAGAACTGCTTTTAAACTCTGAATTGCTCAAGCCTTTTTTATCTTTAAAAAGACAAGTGGCTTGGAGGGTTGGGATTTTTAGTGGGGGTTGTTTATCATAATGATCCCCGGTAGTTATTCTGTTGGAAATATGGCTGTTTTCAAGACTGTTGGGATGCATTCGGTGTTTTTCAGTCTCTGTTTCCTTAGTGTTGAGCTCTATTCAGATTGATTAAAGACACTGACTGCTCAGTTTTGATTAAATCCTAAATCATAACTTGCTTACCAAATGACTATGAAAGCTGACATTTATGAAGTTCAGCAAACTACTTGTAAGAACAGGAATATGAGATGGAAAAAACTAATAAAATCCCTCTCCAAACAAATAGCAGTTGACAGCAAATAGATGGTTAGAGGCTCTTACTTGTAAACTGGAAAAATTAAGATTTGGCAGGTTCCATTCAAAAATAGTTACAAAACATCTTAAAGTTTTCCCTTTCATATACTGGTGTTGCTCTGGGCATCATTTCAATATTTTCGTAGGCTACTGCACGGAAAAGGTTCTGAATGCATGAAAGCAGCTGGCATAAAAGGGCTAAGAAATACTAGTTACAATTTATAGGGAGCAAGACTGCCAGCATCCCAAAGATGCAATATTTAAAAACTCAGCTTCTCAAGCCACCAATAAATCATTATAACATAGCAGCATAGCCTCAGTTGCATCTCCAAAGGTGTGAGAAAAATGGCTAAGAAAAATAGTAGATTTTTCCACATTTGCTGACTTATCCAGCAGTAATGTTAAGCCAATATTGTGGTATAAGCAGAACTTATACAGAATTAAAACCTGCTTTAAAATAGGGCTTGCCTTCTACCAACAAGGCAGGGAAATTCACTCAAGATTCTGGGACAAATATGCCCTTTTACTGTGAGATGCAGAAGGGAGAAATGCCACAGAAACCAAGGAATGAAGGCCCACAAACCCAAGGAACATGGGGAGCAGCAGCTATGCCACCCCCTTCCCTTCCAGCTTCCTCTCTAACATTCAGAAGCCCTTCTGTATGAATGATGCCTGACTGTGGCTAGGTGGGATTTTGGAGGTCAGCTAAATGGTGTTAGAGCTGAGGATACTCATCCAAACCCATGGAATTCCAGGCAGCATGTAACATAAATGCTGCTCAGGTGCATCTTAGTTACCAATCAGAGCTGCTTCTTTCTTCCTCTTGGTGTGAGTGGAGAGCATAGTACCTAACCGCAGACCAATACCCAAAGCCAGCAGGGCTTTGCAGTGATGTGTTGCCAGAGGAAAGGGAGCCAGATAGGGATCACAGTGACAAGGCAGCAAAACCCTCCATGCAGGTGCTCCAAGATCCACAGACATCCCCAGTGGGGATGGGGGTGAGGGGATGAGTGAGTCCCTGCTCTCTCTGACAGCCCTTCAAACATGGCCATAAATCCAGAGGAATTATACTTCAGAAACTCCACATAGGTGACATTCTTCAAGAAACCATAACCCTGGGCCAAGCTACCTCATCTACCAGGAAAATCAGGCAAAACACACACCTTCAAGTTTTGCCTGACATACCAAACATGCTTCTTCCAAAATGCCAATGGTTCACCGGAACTCAGGGAGTGCCCACAAATTCCACTAGATCACAGCGGATGCAGCTGAAGTTGTCAACACAGAAAAGCCTATAAAAATGCCATGCTGACTGTGTCACTGGGCATACACTGCAGCTGATTTTCCAGGGTTAATAACTGAACCTTTAAAGAGAATCAAAGGGGCCTTGTCTACAATCTGAATTACTGGCCTGCAAATAACCACTTTAAAGTAAGCATCCAAATTCCCCTGCATCTCTAACTAAAACAGCCACCAAACCAATGCTCTAAACTGCTTTTGCCCTGCTTCTGTGGAGAGCTGAGAACTTGGACAGCGCACCTCACCGTGCTGCTAATAGTTACGGGAGAACTGTGCAGTAGCGAAAGCCTCTCTAAACAGTTATGTTTCCACATGAGGAGAGCAAAACTACTCTTGCAGCCTAAAAGTGATCAAAGAAAACAGTAGGAAGAAAGAACAGAGGAGAGCACAGAGTATGCCTCAGCTTGGTAACACGCTGCACCATCCCTGAGTGGCAGCTGAACTCTGCACACAGGGAGAGGGCTTGAAACACAAAGGTGCATGCACAGAAAACAAAATATTTCAAGTTACACTTCAATAACCAAAACAACATCTAATCGCTCTGAGGGATGCAGGGACAACTGTGTTCTCCTAGAGCATTAAAAACATGGTTTTACCTGAACAGGACCTACCTTATAAAAAGGGTAAACAGGTTGATCTGGGTAATTTATAGATCTGTCAGCTTGACATGGATCCTGGGCAAGATAATGGAGCGGCTGATACAGGACTCAATTAATAAAGAAATAAAGGAGAGTAATGTAATTTATGCAAATCAACATGGGTTTAAGGAAAATACATCCTGTCAAATTAATCTGATGTCTTGTTTTGATGAGATTACAAGTTTGGTTGATAAAGGTAATAGAGTTGACATAACAGACTTAGACTTCTGTAAGGCGTTTGACCTGGTACCGCACAACGTTTTGATTAAAAACTATATAGAATTAACACGGCTCACATTAAATGGATTAAAAGCTGTTTAACTAATAACTCTCAAACTTTAATTGAAAACAAGGATCGGTTCTAGGTCCTACACTATTTAACATTTTTACCAATGACCAGGAAGAAAACATGAAATCAGCACTGATTAAGTTTGCAGGTGACACAAAAATTGGGGGAGAGGTAAATAATGAAGAGTACAGGTCATACACAGCAATCGGGATCACATGGTAAACTGGACACAAGCAAATAATATGGCTAAATGTAAATGTGTACATCTAGGAACGAAGAACGTCGGCCATACTTACAGGATGGGGAACTCTATCCTGGGAAGCAGTGACTCTGAAAAAGATTTGGGGGTCGTGGTGGATAATCAGCTGAACAGGAACTCCCCATGTGATGCTGTGGCCAGAAGAACTAATGTGATCCTGGGATGCATAAACAAGGCTATCTCAAGAAGGAATAAAGAGGTTATTTTACCTCAATATTTGGAACCAGTGCAACCACTGCTGGAATCCTGTGTCCAGTACCCACAGCTCAAGAAGGCTGTTGATAAATTGGAGTGGGTTCAAAGAAGAGCCATGAGAATGATCAAAGGAATAGAAAACATGCCTTATAGTGAGACTGAAAGAGCCCAGTTTATTTAGCTTAATTTAGGGCTAAGGGA
Organism: Gopherus flavomarginatus; assembly: GCF_025201925.1. Classification (NCBI taxonomy): domain Eukaryota; kingdom Metazoa; phylum Chordata; order Testudines; family Testudinidae; genus Gopherus; species Gopherus flavomarginatus. Next base: position 89,660,093 of record NC_066625.1, on the reverse strand, counting down.
TGATTTGATGACAGTCTGTAAGTATCTACATGAGGAACAAATATTTAATAATAGGCTCTTCAGTCTAGCAGAGAAAGGTCTAACATGATCCAATGGCTGGAATGTAACACTAGACAAAATCAGACTGGACGTAAGGTTTAAATTTTTAACACAGAGAGTAATTAACCATTGGAACCTTTGGAACAATGGATCGTGGTGGATTCTCCATCACTGAGGAGAATTTTTAAATTAAGATTGGCTGTGTTTCTAAAAGCTCTGCTCTAGGGATTACATTGGTGCAGTTCTCTGGCCTGTGTCACCCAGCAGGTCAGACTAGATGCTCACCATGGTCCCTTCTGGCTTTGGAATCTCTGAATCTAAGAATCTGTCCCCAAATGGGAGAGAACAAGGCTGTAGAACAGGGATTCTCAAACTTCATTGCACTGCAATCCGCTTCTGACAACAAAAATTACTACATGACCCCAGAGGAGGGTACTGAAGCCTGAGCTCACCTGAGCCCTGCCACCTTGGGGAGGCGGGAGGCAAAGCCTGAGCCCCACTGTCCCAAGTGGGGGGACCAAAGCCACAGCCCGAGGGCTTCAGTCCCAGGCAGGGGGCCTATAACCTGAGCCCCACTGTCCTCGACTGAAGTCCTCAGGCTTTGGCTTCAGCCCTGGGCTTTGGCTCTTGGCCCCAGCAGGTCTAAGTGAACCCTGGTGACCCCATTAAAACAAGGTCAGGACTCACTTTGGGGTTCCAACCCACAGTTTGAGAACTGCTGCTATAGAACCATTTAGGACAAGTTTAAAATATAGTTAGGTGCCATCTACACTAGAAGTTTAAAGCATGGTTCAGCATGCCCCAGGGCCATGTAGTAACTGGGTCCACAAGCACAGCTGTTAGAGTTTAGGTGGACACTAGCTGGCTAGATGTTTAACCAAGTTTCCCTGGGCTGGAAAACTTCCCCAGACAAACTCCATGATGGGAATTCCAATACTTTTTAGCTGCAGCAATAAGGAAATTCCCTGATGAGGAGCTCTCTTATGCTGTTTCCTTATCTCTGTTTCCTTCCAGAGCAAATCATACAATGGAGGGGGAAGCATAAACAATTTAGAAGAAAAAATGTAATTAAACATTTTGAACCTTAAGAGAAGGGTTTGATCCACATTTAGGCAAGAAGTTATGGGTTGATTCTCTTTTGAGAAAAAACAAGTTCAGCCTTCCTTAATATAAATTCCATGACAAAATAGTCCATCTCATGAGACATTGAAAATAGATTGGCCGAGGTACCAAAAATTATTTGTCGTAGGGAACAATCCTGTGGGAAATGGGAAGATGAATTAATAGGTATCTTCCATCTCTAATTTCTATAGTTCTGCAAAAAACCCAAGATTAAGCCTTATGTTTACTTTCAAAATTAATTTCCCATTAGCTATAATCACCCGGAATACATATCTGTCCCTGCCTTGCAGAATAAAAATAGGAGTTGCCTCATTGTGTTGAAGCATCACAAGTGGCCACGGTTTATCTTTTCTTTATCTCCCTCTTTCGCTGTGATGGTTTTTTTCCCCTCTCTCATCGCTACTTTGAGCGAATGCTCACAGACCAAACATTTCACTGATTCCAGGGGACCATTTCAAGTTGCCAACTTTTCTCCCCATGAAGAATCCACTCCTCTGTGTGTTGAGCAGAGATAATAAATCAGGTGAGTAGGATGGCTGCTGCAGCTTCGGCCAACCACAGCAAATGATTCCTGATGCCGCCTCAGACAGGAGGGGAAAAGACTGAAAGATTTATTTTGTGGTTGTCTGTTTTGGAGATGTGCTGCATGGCGCGAACTGCATTCAAACTGGCAGATGCAAGACAGTTTATTTTTTCTTTTTAAAAAAATAACGTCAAGTGCATTTACAGCGTTGTCTCAATCCCCACTGGCTGTAAGGTGTCTGAAGGTTTGTTCCTTTGAGCCACAGCCATCAAGTTTGCAAGGTTTTTCCTACTTGGGAATGCCAGCAACCAACTAAGGCCTTCCCTACACTTGGGAATACGTCAAATTCAACTGTCACTGCATCTCCCAGAGTGTGGCCGTCAGAGGGTACAGCTACTCGCACTTGGAGAGGTGTGACTACACGTAGATATACGTGAGCTAGCGTTGATCTCTGTAGTACGAGTACTAATCAGAAGAGAAGTGGTCACCTTGTTAACGGTGTAAATCCTCCCTGGACCCTGGGTACTAAGTCCATGTGCTGCTGTGGCTTTACTGCTAGATTAAAGCTAGCTTGGGCCTGTCTAGTCGTGCTACAATCACACCTCTGATTGCAGTGTAGACATCTCCTACAAACCCTTACAGGGGTAACCCCACGGTTAGCTCACTTGATGCAAGGCCTGTCTTGCCCTTGTCTAGCCTTACTGGTCAGCACCAGTGCAGCTACACCAATTGCTAGCTGCACCTACTGAATCAGGGCAACACACAAGTGTTGACAAGGCCCAAGGAACCTACAGAGACCTTTATGACACAAAACACTACACAATCATATAGAATAGTACAAGCTACATTGTAACATTATTCAGAATCCTTACCTCAGTTCATTGTTCCCCATCCCAGTCTCTGATAGGTTTCAAAAAAGTAAAACCATTGCGGTTTATATAAAACACAAGAGGAGGCCTCATGTGACCCTAAAGGAAATAGGGGATGATGTGTTATAGGGTAGCTGTGATAATACACTCATTACAAACTTGGCACAGCCCTCCAAGAACACATCCAATGGACTGAAATAGAACGGCAGATGCTCAGTACCCTAGAGGTAAATAACCTTTCAGTTGACAAGACTGACTGCAATACAGCTACCCTGTCGGCCCAACTATTTGAATAACAGACCATAACAATCTGGAATAAAACTGAACAAAAGCAATAATCCTAGGAGTCACATTTCGTCCCTACATCTGTGGAGCTGTGAGAGCAAGAGAGATCAGTGGGTAATGCAAAAGGCTGGGATTAAATATTCAAAGGTTTCATTCCCAGCTCTGCTATGGGCCCAGCTTCTCTCCATAATCTCACAGGAGAGCACTGTCAGCTCTTCAGATGAGATCAATTATAATTATTACCTACTCTTCAACCTCGAACATGTAAGGGAGCCTGCATTGCTGGGATTCGCGCTGCACCCCTCTATGGATAAACATGAGATTTCATTCTAGCATTTTGACGCCATTAGCCATCACAAAACTGATTTACCGAAGAGAAAATTGGAGTGCCTTAAGGAAATTATTTGAGATCTAAAGCAAAGAAGCATTGAACACATTCTGCAGTGTTTTAAGGGCATTCAGTTCATCATGTTGGAAATTCTCCAGAACTAAAAAACAGTCCTTTCAGACAGGAATAAGATAGAACTGACATATACAAAGAAGTGACCTGTATATGCTAGAAGGGTCACATGCGTACAGCCTTGTGAAAAACTGAAGGACCAAGTAAATGAAATACCCAGACTATCCTCTACATTGATTTTTAGTTTTGGGAGAAAGTAGGAACTTTGATGAAAATACACTGTGGACAAACAGGATCAAACCTAAACTGGAGAAAATGTTAGGGAGACAGGTGCTACTTTACTTAATGTGCTGGCCAGCAGGACTCTATCCATTAATTACATAAAATACACTGGAGCACTGTTAGTTAAAAAAATAATCACAGCAGAATGTCCCACCTCATGAGGAACCCTCATATAGACCCTTCACTTACTTTGATTTTCAAACTTTTCATCTATTGTGACTTGATCATATGTAGATCAAGATTTTCAATATATGGCAAAAACACACCATGGTATGATCTGACTATACCACACAAGAGCAGAAAAATCACATATGGTTTTGCAAGGATTTTCTAAAGTAGTGATACTCAAAACATTGCTAACTTGGGAACCATAAAAAATGTTCATGGACACTTATAGCTGCAGCATCTGGAAGTAAAGGATAAAATCTACTTATGCACATTGACAAAATTTTCAAGAATAGAGCACATGCAAAATTCAGAGCTTAAATAGGAAATGGAGCGAGCAATGCACTGATGAAAAATACTCACATTCAGTCTGCAAAATTACCTCCAGATGGATTTGAAACTGCCTGGGGGCCCAAAGAAGCCATGTGTGCAGATGCCAGCCCTCTGTTCCACAAGCCAATGTGCTAGAAAACTTTTTCCCACTCCATCCAAAGACCATGCATCTCTGACAACCAGTGTTATCAATCAGGTCCAGATTTCAAATTCAAGTAATACTAAAAGTCTCTAGATCCCAGGATAAGAATACTGCATACATTCAATCCATAGGTGTATGTGTAGGGGCAATAGTGATCAGATACATCCAGGGGTGGCTCTAGACATTTCGCCGCCCCAAGCACGTCACTGAAGGCACCCTGCCTGCCGCCCTCCCGGCGACCGGCAGAGCGCCCTCCGCGGCATGCCGCCCCAAGCACATGCTTGGCGTGCTGGGGCCTGGAGCCACCCCTGGATACATCAGTGCTGTTGCATTCTACATTATTTTTATCCCATGTGGGTAGGTGAAGCAATTTACCAGAGGGGATGGGATGAGTGAGGGAACAGAGAACAAGAGAGAGTTGATCAAGAAAGACAGAAAGAAAGAAAACAAACATGTTTCTTGTAAGAACTTTCTTAGCTCAGATTGCTCTGGCAGATATCATGTAACCTGGACAAGGCTTAAAAGAAACAGTATAAAGGACAAACAAAAGACAGGCTGAAAAGAAGGAGCTCAGAGCTGTGTTACTGAAGCGTTTTTAAAGGAAGCATTTGAAAAGAAAGTTGCCTGTATTTCAAAATCTGCCATAGTCTTTCGCATTTCAGATTCTTCAACTCAACTCAGAATGAAGAGGAACAAGGAGAATTTTTAATAAGAAATCAAAAATATGCCCAAGGAGGAGCACTCGAGTGATCCAATGTCTAGCTCAGGAGACCATGCCTCTTGAAATCCTGTGGAGTGATAGTGTCTAATTACAAACTTTCAGTGGGAGAAAAAAGTCTGTTAGAAAACATTCACATCAAGCTAAGCTGCTGCATTGGCATGTTGCCCATTAGCCAATTTATCTTACATATAAATAGCATAATTAACCTATGCGGTATACATTGCGTACCAGTAGGATGGCTTTTAGCTGGAAAACAAATAAATCTTTAAAAGTTTAAAACCTATTTACAGAATTGCTGCTTTATAAATCATTCAGATCACCAAGGCTACTTTATTAACACCCTTCTGGCTGCACTCACACAGTAAGGAAAAGGCAAAGAGCTGTAAATAGTTGGTATAATAAATATTCCCCAATATGCGGCAACTGTCTTTTCAGCAGGTAGTGAAACATATGACATGTTCCTAATCTAGGACTGAAGGTGATTTCATGCTGGCTTCCTCCCAGTATGTACTTCCAGTTGTTTTCGGTGCTCACGTTGGAAATGAGATTGGGATATCTTCAATGTGCACAGAAGGGGAAAAGTGGGTTTGCTTGATTAGGTGCCAAGACTGATGTCATTTAGTTAAAAAAGCAGAGCTTTAACGCACGCTAAAGTAACTATTCCCTTCACGCTCACTCAAGCTTTGGAAACAAAGCACTGACACAATATAAGGACCTAGTGTAAGAGGCTCCAGCCCCCTCACCCAGCTCGGAGCATGCACATAGGGCAGAAAGACACCTCACTCAGTTTTATGCCATGTTTACCAAAGCCAAAGGATTTAGAAACACTAGCTAAGTGACTCGGGTACTGGAGAGCATGAACAGTAGGATGGGCCCAAGCTCCTAGGAACTGAATCTGAGTGGTTCTGACTTGGCCTATTAGAGGCAGGAGTCAGTGATGAGGTTCAGATCCAGAACTAGATCCAAACTTCCCCAGTGTTTTGGGGTTTTCAGTGGTGGAGTGTTGCTTCAGGCCCACGTCTAATAAACCCACACTTATCTAACAGACAAAGTTACACTCCCTAGAGGGCTTTCCATCTAAGGGCCTTCAACAGCCCTGTCATGGTACAATTCCCCACTCTGAACCTTAGCGTCCAAAAGATGGGGTACCAGCATGAATTCCTCTAAGCTGAATTACCAGGTTAGTACTTGCAGCACTGCCACCAACCAGGAATTCCAGTGTCTGGTACACTCTGGTCCCCCCAAAACCTTGCCCGGGGACCCCGGAAGACCCAGACCCTCTGGATCTTAACACAAGGAAAGCAAACCCTTTCCCCCACCGTTACCTCTCCCAGACTTCCCCTCCCTGGGTTACCCTGGAAGATCACTGTGTGATTCAAACTCCTTGAATCACAAAACAGAGAGGACAATTCACCTTCCTCCCTCCTTCTCTTTCCCCCTCCCAGACTCTTCCTGACAGAAAGTAATCCTGGCACAAAGAGAAATCAGCCTCTCTCTCTCTCTTCCCTCCTTTCTCCCCACCAATTCCCTGGTGAATCCAGACACCGTCCCCTGGGGTCTCACCAGAATAAAAAAAACAATTAGGTTCTTAAACAAGAAAAGCTTTTAATTAAAGAAAGAAAAAACAGTAAAAATTATCTTTGTAAATTTAAAAAAAAATGGAATATGTACAGGGTCTTTCAGCTATAGGCACTGGGAATACCCTCCCAGCCTAAGTATACAAGTACAAATTAAAATCTTTTCAGCAAAATACCAATTTGAACTCCTTTCAGCCAAATACACAATTAAACGCCTTTCAGCCAAATGCACATTTGCAAATAAAGAAAACAAACATAAGCCTAACTCGCTTTATTTATCTAGTACTCACTATTTTGAACTTATAAGAGCCTGTATCAGGGAGATTGGAGAGAAACCTGGTTGCACGTCTGGTCCCTCTGAGCCCTCAGAGTGAACAACAACCAAAAACAACAGCACACACACAAAACTTCCCTCCCTCATGATTTGAAAGTATCCTGTCCCCTGATTGATCCTCTGGTCAGGTGACAGCCAGGCTCACTGAACTTGTTAACCCTTTATAGTCAAAGAGATATAAAGTACTTCTGTGCTATTAACTTTTCTTATCTGTTTATGACAAGCCCTGTGCAAGCAGCAACCACCCCTACACATCTATGAGGTAAATCAGGATCCTCCCTCTTTCATGTACAGGGACAGCGGAACACAGGAAGACCACACGACTTGCACATGGTCACCCAAGAAGTATGTGGAAGAGCTGGAATTAGAATGGGCACCTCCCTATTCTCAACCCCGTGCCTTTATCAAAAGTCAATTCTTCATCACACATTTTTGCAGTGCAATTAATTGGGTGCACGAAAATGGATGAGCAAAAGCCATGGACTGAATTGAGTATTTGGCCTTAAAAATCTTTGACCTAGGGTATAATTTCTCCACTATGCAGAGGGCCTCTTGACTGAGGTTCCTCAATTCCTTCATCCTTGTAGTAACATTCTTCCTATATATATTTGGATGGTTTCACACAGTGTGCTAGGCATTTGTCCAGCTTCTTTTCAAATAAATTACCTATTGGATGGAGGAAGTGGTGTGGCCATGACTATAGAATAGAATTCAGCAGTTCTTAAACTGTGTGTCAGGACCCCAAAGTGGGTCACGACCCCATTTTAATGGGGTCACCAGGGCTGGTGTTAGACTTGATGGAACTCAGGGCTAAAACCAACATCTGAGTCCCACTGCCCAGGGCTGAAGCCCTCAAGCTTTGGCACCCCCCAGGGAGGCAGGGCTTTGTTTCTGGCCTTCCTGCTCTGGGCGGTGGGGCTCGGGCTTTGGTCCCCCTTCCTGGGGTCATGTAGTAATTTTTGTTGTCAGGAGGTGGTCGTGGTGCAATGAAGTTTGAAAACTCCTGGACTAGATGATGCTGTGCTTTATATATAGAACCCTGGGGCTATGACCAGCCAGGTCCAGGTAGACACTCCCTACAATTTACCAGTGGATTTCTCTAACCCTAACTGGGAAATCACTACATGCAGCAATAACCTCCTCTTGCTGCTCATGAATCATCGACAACGCCAACACCACACACACGAACCAGCTGATTCTTTAAAGAAAAATTCAGCTCATGTATTCCAGCTGTGGAAAACAACATCCAAATATGTCTTTATGAGCACCATGGTTTGGTTGTGTCCCTCAGTCTTCACACACTGCTGCTGTCATGCCTGCTGCCCCTACAAAAGCTCTCATCCTTTGGTGAAAAGCACATGAGCCTAACAGTAGCCCTTTAATTCACATGAAGTCTCAAACGATCCTAAATCTGTCTTGGTCGCCCATTTGGTAAGCAATGGTCAATCCCTTGTACATACACAGAGAGACACAAACATGAAAATCATCATTTTTTCCCCCCTCAGTCTATAGTTGTAGCAGAAAACAAAGTCAGGATTCTAGCCAGGCGTTATAACCAAGCAACCGCTTTGGAGTCACCTTGGCTAGCTCCCTCTCTGAGGGTATTTTCTGCACCATGTGTGATTTTTCAGTATGACAAAGAGGTTGCAATTCTAATGCTTAGATACCTTTTTTAACCCTATGCAGGTTTATGTGATACCTAGGTCTTCTGCTGGCCCATTCTGCATAGCGGCCAATGGAGCTAGGTTACAAATTTTAAGGGTAAGTATTCAGTTCCATCTTTTAATTTTGCACAGTCACTTTGGTGCACCCTATTAATTGCATCTGCAAAAGCTGAGCATGCCTCCAGTTCACATACTCAGATCAGGAAGCTGCGCATTATGCAGCCTGCTATTTATTTTGGCTTGAGCAGAACTGTGGCAAGCCTGTTTTTCTGAGCACAATCAGCTAGTTGTACACTTGATGCAAGTTCAGAAGCTGGCTTGTGGTTGTTTGAAAATCTACCCGTGAAGATTTTTACCACTGAGAGAACATGTCCTGCACAGGTATCACACCACGTTTTGTTTGCTTGGTTTAACATGTGGGACATGTCCACACATACAGTGCTGTAGCTGCGCCATTGCAACAAGTCGGATGAAGACGCTGTATGCTGTCGGGAGAGAACTCTTCCATCGGCATAATAAAATCACCCTGCATTCCCCAAGTTTCACCTCACTTAAAATCTACCTGCTTACAGAATCAGACATAACAATATTAACGTGTCACAGAGCACTATGACTACAAAATGGCTGACTTTCTCATTTTTACCCCATAATTATACAATAAATCAATTGGAATATAAAGACTGTACTTATATTTCTGCATGTAGTATATAGAGCAGTATAAACAAGTCCTTGTCTGTATGAAATTTTAGTTTGTATTGACTTTGCTAGTGCTTTTACTTTAGTCTGTTGTAAAACTAGGCAAATATATAGATTATTTGCTTTCCCCTCTGGAAAACCTCTGCGTGCCCCCAGGGGTATGCATACTCCTGATTGAGAACCACTGGGTTAGAGAGATTTGCTTGGTGGCAAAGGGCAAATTAGAACTCAGAATTCACTGACTCTCAGCTCTGTGCGTCTATCATTTTCCCACACTGTTCTCACAAAAACACCCTGTCAGAGATGTCATGTTGAACAGGGCTTCCTCTTCAAAAGAAAACTACTGCTGGAGAGATTCCCCATCAAAGACTACACCGTATGGGGGATTTCCACCTATAGAAATTCACATCTCCTTGGGATTATTTTATTTTGGGATTACAGTGGATTTGAGGGACAGGCTGCTTCCTCCTGGAAAGAGGTTATATGGCACAGGATGTCATTCCATTTGCTCCGTATCTCCTCAGAGCTTTCTACCTGCCTGATAAAACCCAAATGGAAGACCTTCTTCCCCAGACTTCTGGGTTTTCTTTTGCACTGCACCAGTCCAACGCTGCAACACTTTAAATGCTAGTGGTAATACCACCTATACGCACAGATATGCAGAATGTGAGGGCCTGCAGTCAGAACCCAGCAGGAAGGAGGACCCAGCTTCAAACCATTTGATTTTAAAATGTATTTGTAGTTTATAAATCTATGCATTTATCCTGCTCTTCAACAGTGTATTTACTCAAAAGCAGCATGGGACATTGTATTAGGAAATAGACATTCAATAATAATACAGCCATAAATATCCAAGTGCCAGGGAGTCCAAAAGACTCCTGGAGGACACTGGGCATCCCAAAGGAGAAGGATAATGAATAATAGGATCATTATGACCCTCTAGTCTGAGCTCCTGGATAATATAGGTCAGATAATTTCACCCAGTAAATGCTACACTGGACCCACAAGTATCCCAGCACTGCAGTAAGCCGGCTTTGTAGAGGTTTGATGTTCATCAATATTGGAAGGAATAGCCAAAGAACAGGGCAGAATTGAAGTGCTGCCTTAAAAATATTTCCTTATCCAGCTAGAATCATCAATTTTAGCCAACAGGGGCCATCCTAATGAGAGCAAAGAGCATTTCCTCTGGCGGTGTGTTCCCTCTTGCGAGGCTTCTATTGCTTTTAACAGAGTGCTGTAATATACTAATTACAACAGATAATGGTTTGCAGTTTGGTTTCCTTTAAAGCACATCATCAATATGTCACTTGTACTCAAGACCATCAGCCCTGACGTTCACACTCAGACTATCCAGAGTACAGTAAAGCAGGAGGCCGGCAGGAATTTCCTTGGAGAGAAATTCAACCCTCAGCAAACAGCTCAGACAACATTTCAACCCCCATCTGACAAGCAACGTTGGATGTAAGTGGTGCACAGACCGTGAGCTGGCCCTCTGCACAATTCCACTCTTTGAAGACACAGACTTTCGTACAACAACTTGACTTGGTCTGTCCCCTGCTTATCTCTTTTTTTCAACTCAGACTAGCTTCCAGGGAAGGTGAGGTTGCTCGGTACTCACCGGACTGGGACCTACGTGAGTGTCACCTTTATTATGAATGCTTCAGGACTTCTAGTAAATGTGGCTGCTGATTTCCTCAGAGGTGGTTAAGCACTTATCTGGAAAGGGAATACGAGTTTGCTCATTTAGAAATACTTGTTAGGTTGCCCCAGCCACAGAACCTTTTGAAAAGCCGTCACTGCTCGGTAGCTCCCACTACAGCCTCTGCCTTTATTTTTAGTTTATGAGATTTAGCATAAAATAGTGCTGCTGACCCAGCCGTAATTTCAAAAATTTGCAACTGACAGCTAGATCATCATGTGCCATATTTTTGACTTGCAAATAGCTTCCATGGATAGCAAGGGTATATTTATTAAACACAGCTAGTGTTGCATCTTTATTTAGCTCCTTCTGTTACCACACTGTATAATTCATGAAATTGCCTTATAAAGTTAAGGAGGAATTAAAATGTTGACCAGCCCATGAACTGGAGTTGACATTTTAATTATTTTAAAAGGGAAGCTGAGAGAAACTGAAACCTGACAAATAACCCAGTGCAATAGGAGAGATCATCAATGGAGCACGCCTCCATTTCAGAAGGCAAGAGACAAATTAAAGTCAACTCAAGAACGCCATATGCAGAAGAGTGAGACTCCTAAACAGGTCACAGTCCTGATGAGTGATGGGCAACATTTGACATAAATCTCCTTGTCAAATCACAAGATAAGTATTCTGGGCCTTTTTCCTTCACATTCAGAAAGAAACGGCACTTCCCACAAGGCTTCGCACCAGAGGAATGATCTTAAAGCCCTTGTATGGAAGACAACTTCTCCACAATAACCGTCCGACCTGGTAATGCAGCTGTACAACCTGTGGAGGATGGGGAAAGCCATTTAAGGGGGGTTCCAGACTTTTTTTGGAGATGGGATGGGGCTGAATGCCATTTGTCACAATCTGCTGCATTCCAAAGATATGGTTTCCATTTCCTCTTCCAAAGCATCAGAGCAGGCAGCTGAAAAGTGACAAAGCAAATAATGGGCAAGGATCTTCCCTCCATCCCTCCCCTGACAGACTAACCACAGAGAAATTAAATCACCTGGGTACCTATTCTGGAGAACGCAGCATGTTGCAACACTAAATTTTCTCTGGTAACATTTCTCTTAAATTCATCTGTCCCAAACCAGTTTCTTTATCTGCAACAGATGTTTTGCAGCAAGGTTTAACTCATAAATATCTAATTAATGCCTGGAGAATCTCCAACGGAAGAGAACTTGTCAATAGTCACAGAGTGACTCAACATCAGAGGTGGAATTAACATTTAGGAATCCCTGGCTCCCACAGTAGGACACTAGACAATACTGCCTCTCACTCGTCAATGAAACAGATTCATTTAGTTTCAGGCCAAAGCGATTCAGCAAACCATGGTCATTTCCTCACACTATGTCATAATGTAGCAGAGCTGGTCAGAAAGTGGAATTTCCATTTCATAGGGATTTCATACTTTGTTTTAATTCCAAATAAGACTGAAAAGGCAAAACTGAGAAATTTCCCATAAAACATATATTCCCAAACATTTAGATTCTGAACCATCAAAACATTTTGTCAAGGTAAAAGTGATTTGGTTCAATAAAGTCAACATTTTATAACGCAACATCCTACATACATGTCAGAATTGGCACAGGGCAACACCTCTATTTTGTTGCACCTTTTCGAGTTTTCAATTTGAGTCTCTCTCTCTCTCTGAGAGACAAGGTGGGTGGGGTAATTTCTTTTATTGGACCAACTTCTGTTGGTGAAAGAGACAAGCTTTCAAGCTTACGCACTGCTTCTCTTCTCTCTTTTTCTCTCTCTCATCACAGGTGACTAGAGAGCCCTGGACCTTAGCAATCTTCCCCCGGAAAACTTTGTCAAAACCAATGTCTCCACAAAACATTTCAGTGTTGCCAAAACAGCATATTTCAATGATAATACATTAGTCAAAGATGTTCCAACCAGCTCTATTATGTACGATATAAATAGGGTGACCAGATAGCAAGTGTGAAAAAATGGGACAGGGGGTCAGGGGTAATAGGCACCTGTATAAGAAAAAGGCCCAAAAAACAAGACTGTCTCATTAAAAATGGGACATCTGGTCACCCTAAATATAAATAAATATTATTTATACATTAATATAAAAATCTAAATAAATTAATCAGAATGACGACATCAAAACAAAATGGTTTTACTTTTATCAAAAGGAAACATAGACATTAATTAAATGAAATGGGAACGTCAGAATGATTCATTAAGATTTTTAACCACTGGAAAATTTTGTCATAAGCAACACTTTCCTACGAAACATTTCAGTTTAGAGGAAAATGTATTTTCTGATGCAAAACTGTTCCATCAAAATATGTTTCCACCAGCTCTATTCTAGAGAGTTGTCCAGAGAGATCATGTAATTTGCCTGTCACAATCTAGCTGTGACCAACGGGCTCTTAGATGTCAAACTGAAGCACTGAAGTGATGTAAATAACCACTGCTAGCTGTATAGTTCATAAAATTGCAGACTCAGGAACCTACACTGTAATTATAAACCAGAAAATTTCCTAGAAAAAATGGCAAATTTGGCTCCATTACAAGATGTTTTCCTTCTGCCTATCCTGCAACTCCCAGTACTGCCTCCACAGCCTAGGATTTGAAAAATGTGATTGCTTCCTGTCTGCCTCTTACATCACTGCCACAGAAACAAAGATTCTATTAGCGCCACAAGTCAACTGAAAATATTGATGATGATGTATGAGGCAGAATAGACTCTCCACCATTGTCCCATTGTACTAGTTCTGACATTCTAATTATAATGATAAAAACAATTAGTACAGCAAGCAGATATGATCTGAAGATTACGAGGGGCAGATATGTTAAGTAGAGCTGGGAAAATACTTTCTAACAAAAAATTGGTGAATTTCACCTCATTCTCTTTGTAAATGTGCAGACTGTAATTTTTCTCACATTTATCAGTTTTTCAAAGTTAGTTGCTATATGGCTTTTGTGAATGATTCTTGGTATTTGATTATGTGAGCAGCTCATTCTGAGTATTCATCATAAAGTCTAGTTGAATTTGATTAGCTTTGACTGGAGAGCTAGGTCACATGGTATGTTACTGTTCCCTGACTGGATGAACATAACTCAAGACTCATGTTTTCTGTGCGAATGCTCCAATTTACTCATTCATAATTTGATTTCTGCAATTATTCTCTGATATTTGCTTCACTAGAATATTTGGGAAAAACAAATACAAATGAGGTGTAAACACAGCTGAACTTAATTTGTTTCAAAACATGAATGAACATTTCTGGAAATTTTCCATTGAGCTCGAGCGACAGCTAAGACGTTTCTACATAGTTTACTAAGTCTACGTTTCTACATAGTCATTTTTCTAAACTTGACTGTAGTTCAGTTAGCCTGTTGGGAGTCACAGACATCCTTGGGCAAATGCAGACGGGTCAGGTACTTCATTTTACCTAAAAATTTTCTTTTATAAAATGAAACAAGTTTCTGCATGTATCAGAGAATTAAAAACTTCATTTAAAAACTGCTGACAACTGTTACTGCATTCATATTGAGAGGAAAAGTACTACCGCTAACACATTCATTTATTTTTTTCTAATAAGCTTGGTAGTTATGATCCAGTCAGTATAATCAGATACAGTAAGTACAGACTCCATCCCATAGGAAACCCAGGTTGCCATAAATAAATGGTCTCTAAGTGCCCTTGCAAAGGGAAAGGAGCAGTGTGGGTGTTAACATCACACTCAGTGTTTACTGCTGCTTAGGTTCGTTTCCTTTTAGCTATTCATGGCACCCCATGCCTGTAATAACTGATATTTTGACAGCTGCCGCCCTGTAATCGAACCAGGACTGTCAGGGAAATTTGTAGCTATTTGCTTCGCAGGGTTTCTTCTTTCCACACTGCAACGGCTAGCCCACACTGCATGGATATTGATGATAGGTGCTAATCACATAACAGATTCCTGGCATAAATCAGGAGGCAGTCGAAAATAAAGTTGCTTCACACTGAGGTCATTTTTAACCCCTCTCAAGTGTCCACAGAGGAGAGAACCACAAACATTTATTCTTGCTATTAATAAACCCCGAAGGAGGGGGATGGTGTCAGGCTGGGGTTCTAATTTTAAACTGCAGCTTTTGCAACTCAGTGTTATAAAATACACAAATGACCAGGTGACTTTGGGAGTTTTAGAAGTTGATTTGTGGAGTATCACAGATTTGTGACAGGGAACTTATAATATGCCTAATATATTGCTGAGATCAAGCAGTGGATCTTGCATATTGTAAGTGACAGCTTAAAGTACCTCAAGGGTGCTAATCCACCATGAAACTTCTTTTCCATCTTATCTTTAGGGAGCTGAAAATGGAATGCACTTCTCTCTTCTCCAGCCTGTCAGTCCTCAGCGTAAACAAATTTAGCCCCAGTTCAACATAGGATGATACAAATTCATTTGTAAGTTTTAGGATGTTGTTGTTGAGTTTCTGTTTTTGTTGTTTGCAGATGTCAGAGAAGCTGCTTTCTATCCGACCACTGTAATTGCACCAAAATGTCAGCATGTTGGATGTATCACGTACCGGACACAGCACTCAAGGTGTGGAACAGAAGAAAACAACAGAGTGCAGGAGGAATTTGTGTAATGAAAAGCGCTGCCCCTTCATTGTCAGAGCATTTCATTTTTCAAGCTGCATAAGCCTCAGCACCTTGTACAGACAGGAATGATAAGTGTATGGAGAGATTCCAATTCCAGCAGACCAGGGGGAAAGGCTACTATGTTAAATATGAGGATCCTTTTTTGTCAGTTATCAGCTGGTTTCCAAACCACCATCACCACCAGAGCCCTCATTGGCACTGCAAGCAGAGGCATGCAGGCTGAACTGGGTCTTGTCTACACGAGGAAATGGGTACCTTCTTAACTCGTGCTAAAATCCTAGGATAGGCAAGGCTGAGGCAGTAGAAATTTTAATACACGTTTCCTGCCTGAGGTAAACCCTAGCAAGAAGTCTAAGCCAGCTACAATTTACCTGAGTCTGCACTAGGACTGGAACACAAGTTAGTTAATACATGTTAACAACAAAGCTTGTTTTCCCAGCGATGACCAGCTGTAGTGGCTGCCTGTCCCTTTGGGCAGGGCTGAGACACGTCAGCCAGAAAGACGCTTATCCTGCTATACTGTACCTGGCTTTGTGGACAGAAGAGGCCAGTGCTGCCACAGGACTCCATTCATGAACACTGAATTCTTTTTAATGCCAGTTACACTTGGCAGTTGAAGCATTAAATTTCATGGTTCACCTTCCTCCTCCCGTACACATTTTGCTAGTTGAACCCCATAGCGGAGCTTCCCAACTCTTCATCCTGCCTTGAACAGGTGGCATGGCTCCTGATGGCTAAATTACACATCTATGAGATGCTAAGCCTGCTGCCTGGATTCTGGTACCTAAAATACACTCGCTGGTCACATTACAGAAGCGGAACATAAAGACATGCATGACTGGTACTGAAAAAGAGCCTCTGTGATGAACAATGCTCCAGAACGAAGATTACATCTTTAACACTGGCAAAAACAGCATCAGCATGAGTTATCAGACATGTAAGCACAGGTACAGCTGTCAACTCCTAAGCTATTCATTCAACAGTTCTTGCAACTTGCTTATTTCTGCCATAGCCTCACTTTTCCCTTTCCCTCACCCTATCCCCATATTTAGAAATATCTATAAAATAAACACTTGCCCACATTTCACATTTGAACAACAAAGTGAGAAGTTGACAAAAGCATTGACAAATCCAGGACTCATTCATTAGATGAGGTTTTGTTCCATCTATTGTACATTCCATGAGATAGCTCATTTGAAGGCCAAAGGTCCTCTCAGAATGGAGATATTAGGTTATCAGCACAACATAATCAAATGCAAGGACATCATTATATCAGAACAAGAAATTAATGTAAATCACACTGGTAGTATTCAAAAGGTAAAAGCGAGAGTCAAAACAACTACACTCATAGCTAAACCAGCTCTTAAACGTACAGTTACTAAATCACAAGTCTTAAAAGCTTGCTAATTAGCCATCAGAACCACAAACCTTCACCCTCATCGGCCACATCCTCAAGTTACCAAATCCAGCAAGCCATCAAGGCCTGCTTTTGCTGGAATCATTTAACTAACAGACTGTGAACGCTGCCACAGTTCTCCCTGGGCAGAGCTGGGTTACGAGAGCAGTGCTAGCAATGCAGTGATGAGGCTCTTCCCATTTCACATTGTTCAGTATCTAAATTCACATTCACAGCTGTTAGCTCTAGTTTGGCTGACAATGCGTTTTTGATGGTGATGGGACAGGCAGAACTTTGCTACTGATCTTTAGCTTGCAAAATTGGTGGGAAATCAATAGCTTTAAATAGCAGTGAAGAAGTAAACTAGAAGATATATAGCCAAGGCCTGCGCCACCCACCATGGCACCTACATGCACCTATTTTAATAGATGACACAAAGCCATCAACAATCTTTGCTCTATCGGAATCGAGTGCAATATCATGTTCTGATTAACTACATATCATTAACCACAAGGTGTTTAAAGTAAAATAAAGAACTTTTCGATCTAATTCCCACTCCAGGGTGAAGTGACAGAAGCATGTGCTTTCTTAAAAATATATTTAACCCAGAGCTGTGCAAACCCTTCCAATTTCAGTTCATACCAGGTTAGTGAATTTGTCTTTTGTTCAGACCAGCTCATAGTCCCTGAATTTAGAGACCGATGAGAGACCCAACAAACCCATTACATCATTCCCTAGACAAACTCTGCCCAGTTTATTGGCAGTCATGGTCGTGACAACTGATTAATGGACTCAGACCTGCTTAAAAGACAGAAGCATGCACCTTCCTGGTGCACCGTAAGTGTTGGACAGCCACATGCCCTATGAATCAGGAGTCCATTTTGCCTTGATACAGGAAGTCACTATAATTATAGAACTCAACCCCACTCCGCTGGTCAAAAGGGGCTCATAACGACCCCAGGCATTGTCCAGTCTTGGGCACAAACACAAAGCCTTCACTGAAAGAGGTTCATTGTCTGCCTAGGTCTTCCAGAGTCACCTGCACTCAATACAGCCCCAGCTTGTGGGGCTGGAGCCAGGCTGTATCTGGCTGCAGGGAAGGCTATGAATGGAGAAAAGCCCTAAAACCCTAAAGTCAGTCACAGAGCGTCCTCCATTCCAGCAGCCTCCTGGAAAGCAGATTTCAAAAACAGAGTTACCGGGCGAGACTAGCAGCAGAGGGAGTGAATCATTGAGAGATGGAGGGAGAGGAGTAAGCATGCTCCCCAACAAGGTACAGCGAGGTGTGTGTGTGTGTCAGCACGGCTGACAGAGTGCACACAAGGAACAGCCCAGTGTGTGTGTTACAAACATCAAGGGGACAGACACACAAACACTGTGCAGCAAGCACTGAGGCTGTGTATGAAACATGGAAATCTTGATTGGGGGGAAAGGAGCATAGCACCACAATAGCTAGCGGAATAAGGAAAACACTCCCCCAGCGCACCTGTCAACTCTGTTCCCCTCCCACCAGTGTGAATGGCCAATAGTCAAGTATGCAGTGCTGCTGTAGCTGTGTTAGTGCCAGGATATTAGAGAGACGAGGGGAGTGAGGTAATACCTTTTATTGGATCCACTTCTGTTGGTGAAAGAGAAGCTTTGAAAGGAGAGCTCTGTGCAGCTCGAAAGCTCGTCTCTCTCACCAACAGAAGTGGGTCCAATAAAAGATATTACCCACTAGGCAATTGTCCTTTACCCCTTGCTCTTTTTCCACTACACCCCACTCAAAGCTTGGTGTCAGTGGCAGCGCCGTCCCAGAATCCTGAGGTCCATGGGGGGAGGACTGTCTCCAGTCTCTTGGGAAGTGCTGCCTACTCCTGCCTCAAGGTGGTACCACCTGCCCCAGCTACAGGGGTTTCATCTTTCCGTAGTGGGTAGGTGGCGGGGTCTCTCCAGTGTTCACGCAGCTCTGCTGCTGCCCTCTGTGGCTTCAGTGAAGAGCCCTCTCTCTGTGCCATCTCATCACAGGGTCCCCCACGCCGGCTCACACAGTGAAGTCCTTCCAGCAGTGCAGGATCCTCAAGGGAGGGGAACACACAGGAGCCTTGAGAAGATGTCTTGCTACTCGGGGGGGGGGGGGCGGGGGGGCATTTCTTGCCTGTTAGACTCCCCAGTGTGGAAAAACTCCCCCTCCCCTTGCCAAACTATGCAAGTAGAATGCTGCATTGCAAGGCAGCTCCTGCAGGGAACACGGGGGCTGGACTTTGCCTTCCACCATCCTCAGAAGAGTGTGCCCATCCCCAAATATTGGACCCTTTTTTATTTTGGCAGAAATTCTCCCCCGCAACTCCCACCAAAAAGTCCAAATTTTTAACACACCACCACAGTGAAATTTGGAGCGGGGAGAGATGTTGCTTTGGGCTTCCCCCTTGAAAAAGAGAAGGGGGGAAAGAAAAAGGAAATGGAGAAAAAGGGAGGGTGACTCAAACTGGAAAAAATAACCCATTTTTTGTTGAAAAATACCAAATGTTCAGGTTTTTCTACACAGCACAGTTACTACTATTGTGATGAGCTCTATCAACTATCCCTCAAGCTGATCGAGCCAGCCCAAGGTTCCCTTCACAGTAAAGATGAAGCAGTCTCTCTTTTTGTTCTTCCCATTACTGAAATGAAAGTTTGGCCTGGGTAAAGGTTAATTACTGAATGTCTGGATGCTTTATATTAATATGCTCTCCAAAACCCATGCCGCTGTTCACATCAGAGCATCTGTCATGGCTTTGGCTAGGAAAGGACTGACTCCATTTCACTGTGTGATCCTCCCACCTGAACAGCCATAGAGATGGCACTGTGGTGCCAACTCAGGTCAGGCTACCTGGATGGTAGAGATATGTCAATGGGAAAAATCCATATGAGAACTGAAGGTGCTTGCTGTTAACAAATACATATGGATCACAGAGAAAGAAAGGATCCTATGTAAAAGTAAAGTACAAGGGTGAAAAGAAAATAGAAACATTCTGAGTAGAGCTGGGTGATTTTTCTTCATGCAAATAGGCTTTTTGGACAAAAAAATCTGATTTGGATCAAAACAAACTATTTGTAAATTCAGGTAGATTTCAACAAGTCGTTTCAATCTGCAACAGAAAATGCTGGCAATGTCAAAACAGTTTGTCCTGGAATTTCTGAAACAAAATGTTTTGACTTTCCATTTCAGAATGATATTTCATTTTGGAATTTTATAAAAAAAAGAAACAAGATTAAAATGTTTTTAAAAAAAACTGAAAACAAAACAAAATATTTGGGAGTTAACAAAATGTTTCATTCCACCCAAAATGCATTTATTGTTTTATTAACGTTTTCACTTTTCTGAGAAATTTGAAACATTTTTGGTTTAGTCTGATCCAAAGCAATTTTGCCTCTCTAATTTTTCAATTCAGCCACCAAACCAAAAGGTTGGTTATTCACCGGCCTCTAATTCCAAATTCCTCGCCATGCATAAAAGTGCTGGCAGCAGATCAGACATGGGTAAGGGTGCTTAGTGCCTTGCAGGATCAGGTCACAGGTCCTTGAAATCCATGGGAATGGTTCTCCCCTTTGCTACAGCCCTTATAAACCACAGAGCCAGTGTATGGGGTCCATAAAAGGCCCAAGTGACAAGGGATGAGATGGGACGGGACGTGTTGGACGTGAGAGAAGAATCACCGTAGCTGACTGTAAATTAAAAGAGAAATGCAGCACAAAATTCCAGCCCATATGTTTCTGCATAGCTTTGGGTCCCAAGGAGCAATACATCCCCTATCTGTCTTGGTTGCTTCAGTGCAGGGAATGAAACCATCTGTATACTTCTACCTCTTACTGCAAGTGGATGGATGAACTTCAAAATGTTGAGTCTTGTCTCAGATAAACCCATTTATCTCAATTTTCTGCCGTCTTCACCCTCCCTTTCCTTCACCTCACCATCAGCCAGGTCCTTCATCTGCCCTGTCCTCAACATGGCTGGAAAGTTTTAATTACTCACAAGTAGGGATAGGGAAGAAGGAATTTTGTGATGAACAGTTTCACAAGGATTATTCTCCTTTTTTCCAACCAGTGCTACCTTGGACACCACCTTTCTCTTCCCCTCAGCTCTCTTGACCCATTACTCAACCTGCTCTTCTCCATGGCGGGGCAATCCCAGTTTCTGACATGCACACAGTGACTCCCATGCATTGCAAGTAACTTCCTGTCCTCGAACTGGTGTCCTGCCTGATCAGAAGGCCCGCCAGCCTCTGCTGAGGCAGCAGATACATTTTCAAGCTGGGCTTGTTTTGAGGCTTGCAGGGTACCTCAAAGTACATTGGACACCTCAGAGACTGCAAAACTCCAGAAGCGACTCCAGCCGACTCCATGTACGTGTGTCTGTATGCTTGACACACCCACAACAAAACAAATACATAGTGGACGTGAGAGCACAACATGGCCATACACATATCAGGCTTAAACACCTCTGAGAAGCAGTGATTAATAGCAACCAGTGTAACAAGCACAAGTTCCAAGTGCAAATCTCATGTAATTAATATCAATTATAGCTGTGGCAGAATGTCCTGTGATGACAAAGAGGCCAAGCCAATCAGTACCGAACTCATACACAGTAAGTTACTAAAGCCTTTGAAAAGGAAAAGCGGTGCTGGCAAGAGTAAGGGTGTTCATAGATCAGTGCTCGCTATCCTCGCCTGGATTGTGCAAAGGCCCAGAAATTCATACAATCTGACATCCGACATCTAGGGGGCAGCCTAACATTAGAGCAGTTTGTCTCTATTAATCTAACCCATTAGTGCCACCCTCGGAACTGTTCTAGCGACATACGACGTATTGCGCTCAAGAAAGCAAAAGTGTGTCATTTTAATTATGCCAAAGAACATGTCTGTCTTTATTACAGTCACGGCCATCCAGCAAGTATTTAACGAAGTTCCCCATTTCCCCTGCTGCCTTCATCCATGGCTTGCAGGCACGCTCACAACGCACTCGATGATTCCCCCAAACTGCACGATTAATTTAGACCAGCAAGCAGAACTGATTTGCACCTCCTGCCTGTACATCATGCTAGGATACCCATGGAAACTATCAAGGGAAGCCTGTTAAAGTTAGTCTCATTGAGGAAGAAGGTCATAACGCAATGCTGGATTCTTACATGGGACTGAGATGCGAGTTTTCTGCCGGGGAAGAGCACAGTATGTGCTGTGGGTGGTGAAATTGTTACTTAACAGTATCCCAGAGATGGAAGTAGAGTTGCCAACTGTCTAATGGCACAAGCCCAAATACTATTCCCTTGCCCCTTCCACAAGGCCATGCCCTTGTCACGCCCCTTCTCCGAGGCCCCACCATCTGCTCGCTCCAACCCCCCTCCCTCTCTCCATCACTCGCTCTCCCCTACCCTCGCTCACTTTCACCAGGCTGGGACAGGGGGTTGAGGGTGCAGGCTCTGGCCTGGGGAGTGGGGCCGTGGGGTTTGGAGTGTGGGAGGGGGCTTTGGGCTGAGCCTGGGGCAGAGGATTGGGGTGCAGGAGAGGGTGCAGGCTCTGGAAGGGAGACTGGGCGCAGGTGGGGGCATGAGGCGCAGGATCTGGGAGGAAGTTTGGGTGCAGGGTGCAGGCTCTGGGCTGGGGCAGGGGTTTGGGGTGCAGGAGGTGGGCGGCGTTTACCTCAGGTGGCTCCTGAAAGCGACCAGCACATCCCTCTAGCAGCGGCTCCTGGGAGAGGGTTAGGGGCCTCCGTGTGCTGCCCCTGCCTGTAGGCTCCACCCCGCAGCTCCCATTGGGTGCAGTTGCCAGCCAATAGGAGCTGTGGAGTTGGTGCTTGAGGCAGGGGCAGCGTGCGGAGAACCCCACCCCCTACAGGGGCCACAGGTACATGCCAGCTGCTTCTAGGAGCAGTGCAGGGTCAGGGCAGGCAGGGAGCCTGTGTTAGCCCTGCTGTGCCACTAGACTTTTAGCGCCTAAAATCTCCTGGTTTGGCATCAGTAGCCTCCAGGAGATAGGGCCTGATTCCAGGAGACTCCTGGCAAAACCAGGAGGGTTGGCAGCCCTAGGTGGAAGTGACCCATCACGTCACCCCGTCCCATTCCCCCGGTCGCTGCATGATTCTTCCTAACAGTTTCTATTCCAGAGGTTCTGCCAGTCTAGCTTTAAACATCACCACGTGTGGTGGCTTCTTTCACCTCTTTGGGGAAAGCAAACCAGTCTAGCAGAGCTCACTGTAAGGAAGTTTCTAACCAATACTGAATTCACTGAATTCATCTCACTCGAATCGAAAGTGGCTTTGTTTAAAACTATCAGCCATTTGAGCTCTCCTCCAGCACACAAAATTGGTGAAGCCAGCCCTCTCTCGATCTCCTTGTTCTCTCCTGTCATCTCCATTGACTTCTCATTTTGCCTTTCCTCCCATTGCAATGTCACCTCCATTAAAATGTGCTGACATCAGCCCACCCTCCTTCATATCACAACATTGTCTCCCAAGACTTGTACTGACACCGTTTCCCCTTCATTTGTCTCTGCCCCCTCACCTTCACATCATCTTTTATTGAACGGGGCTTGACAGAGAGAGCATTTCCAAAGCTTCTTTCTGTATGTCAAATAAATGTGCACCCCTGTGAGATGGGAATGGAGCAGAGCCGGGAGAGCATGTCAGTGAGTAAATCACCAAGATCAGTGAAAGCCAGGCTGGTATTTCACCTCCAGAGATAGCCTGTCAGCCTGTCATGTGTTCTGACGGACTTTTCCAGAGTAACTCTGACCTTGCGGGGAGGTCTCGGGAGCGTTAGCACGACTGACCGTGAGTCAGGGTTGAGTTGGGCCCTGTCTGAAGATGGCACAAGTGAAGATGAGACATGGGGGTGCCGGAGAAATCAAAGGGGAGCCCAAGGGCAGAGGGAGATCACCACATGAGATAGGCTTTTGTGCATACTTCTTGCTCCAGACTGTGTGCGCACGGAATTTTAAAATTATCTCTCCTCAGTGTATCCAGGATGTCTCCACCCAGACCACGAACATGGACAAAGGTTTATAATCATTTTGTGCCTCGCTTCTGGTACTGAACCCCATTGGCACCAACCTTTACCCCTAACTATCTTTGAAGACTCAGCAGCAAACCCCACCATCCCTCACAGCTTCTCTCGCCACAAACACCCATGCCCCTCCCCCTTCCTCTCCCTAACCATCAAGCCCAGCTCTCTGTTCCTCAATCTGTCCCCAACAGCGCAGCATCCCCCACCTCCCTTCACTAGTTTGTGGCTGAAGTGATGTTACAAAGTGCACCTATGGGAGCCTCAGAAAGTCTTCATGGAAATGTCACCTGCTGCCCTTGCCATAAAGAGAACAATTTGGGGAAACAGTGATATTTTACTTGCCCATTAAAAAAATGACTTCCCACAGGCCAATGGAAGAGTCAAATTTCCCAGTGCTGACCTATGGCCTATGACCTAAATAATAGACAAGGAGGAGCAGCAGCAGAAAGGAAAGGTGGGAACAGTCCCACCAGCAGATAGTGAAGCTGATTAAGAAGATTTGGCATTTGAAAGCCATTTGTACAAGCCACACAGATAGGCCCCAGTCCTGCAATTGGATCCGCATTGGCTGACCTGTGCAGACCTCCCTGTTGATTTCACTGAGGCTCCGTGTTAGCACAGGGGTCAACTCACAAGCATTCAGTTGCAGGCTCGAACCCATGACCAGGGGGAGCAGGGAAACACACCTTCATCCCTGAGAACTGAACTGAACTGAGCAGGATTAGTTTGCATATGACTCTTTTCCCTCCCATGTTGGGAAACTGCTTCCACAAAGCAGCGGTAATCAGAGCTGATAGAAACATCTTGCCTACATGCTCAGGGTTTAGCTGATCGCCATATTTGGCATCAGGAAGGAATTTTCCTCTAGGGTAGATTGGCAGAGGCCCTGGAGGTTTTTCGCCTTCCCCTGCAGTGTGGGGCAAGGGTCACTTGCTGGAGGATTCTCTGCACCTTGAAGTCTTTAAACCATAATTTGAGGACTTCAATAGCTCAGACATAGGTTAGAGGTTTATTACAGGAGTGGATGGGTGAGATTCTGTGGCCTGCGTTGTGCAGGAGGTCAGACTAGATGATCATAATGGTCCCTTCTGACCTTAAAGTCTATGACTCTAAGCATCTTTCATAGAAACTGAACTGTTTGAAGGAGGCATATGAATTTTGATGGGAAGGTTTCTGAGGTCCAAGGTGGACTCTCTGGTCAGAGAAAGAAACCATCCTAATCAAAAACCTGACTGTTTCAATCTTCAAACCAAGGTCTCAGCACAATCCCACTTTACATAAATGCTTAGACAGTTTGGGGTTTCTTTCAATGTGGAATGAAAAGAAATTTCTAAACCTTGAAGTCTGTCAGGAAACTGAGGAGTTATCCTCTGGCCAGTCCCAGCGGTAATGTTGTCATGTGTTGATACTACCGTGCCTAGAGCCTAAAACCAATGCCTTATTGGGCGAGTCAGCACTGCTACTCAGTATGCACTTACATCACTCTGACATTAGGGAATTATTTTACAATTTACTTATTGGGCTAAGAAGGGTTTTCTGGCTAGGCAGAGTGTGAATCCCTGTTTTCTAGAGCCCCCTTTCTGCTCTCTTTGCTCAGGCCTCAAGGCAGGTTTGGCGTGACTTCCCGCAAGCCTGTGGTGAATCAGTCCCAGCGCTGAGATTGCTTAACTCCGACCACTAGCGAATATGACATAATACTATGTGCACAAATCTCCCCCACCTCCTTCTCTGAATTATCTCCCCTCCACCCCCAGCAGAATGATTTGGAAGCAAAATGGCAAGAAAGATTTCCAGCATCTATGAAACTGAAAATATCTTACCAGCTGGCAGGCATGGAGTCTGTTATTTGTGATGTCTAACTTAGTCTTGATGTACAATTTTCTGCTGTGTGTGTCAACAGGACTGAGTGCTCAGAGATTATTTTTTTTCCTAAATCTATTCTCTGTTCTGATAAAGAGTAAAAACTTTCATCACACACACACACACACTCCCCACTTCATGTCAAGCCGGTTAGCTGTGTTAGTAAAATGACTTTATATTATGGGGTTCTAACACCTCTTACAATGACACCACATTGTCTTCAGATAACTGCTGTCTAGCCATAAATTATCATACCTACTTCATCCTTTTCAGGTATAACCAGTAATTTAGCTTTTGGAATGAAAAAACTGTGGAGGGGGAAAAAAATCATCTTGAGCGAGGAGTAACTAAAAAATGTGCAAAACAGAATGAAAATGACACTTCAGCTTTAACATCACATCATTAGCAAGATATTTTATCATGCAATTCATCTGCCTACCTACCTGCTTCCCAAACCACAATGTTCCCCTCAGAGTTCTGTTCCTCTTTTGCAATGAACCATAAATTACATGCTGACAGCTTTAATTTGTGCAAAGTATGCTTGGTTGCTTCTGGCACAAGCAGCCGGCTGCTATAATAAGGTCAATATATATTCATTGTCGCATTGCTTGATGTGCCAGATAACACAAAAATGCAGAAATGTGGTAGTTTCTTTGGGGCTACAAAGTAGGAATGATAGAAAGCTAAGAATGCTGCATCTCATCAGGGCATCGCAAGCAGTTGGCTTATCATTTATGCATGGCATGAGCAACGTTATGATTTAACTAATCATCATCAGTTATTCATCCCATTGCTGTCAAGGGACCATGCAACACTTTCATTTCTTGCCAGTTCTAGATAATTTATATCCCCGTATCATTCATGAGTGGGGGGATTTTTTGTGGTTGACCATTAGCAAGTAAACATTAATGTTTCCTTTCAAGTGTGACGTTTCTGATGTACAACTAACCCTCTAAAGCGGAGCTTGTGGAAGTAAAGGCGATCCTTGTGTACTGAATGAAAGCAAAGCAGACACAGGATGGTGTTCTTGTGGAAAGCTGCCTCCTGAATAACCACAAAGACAGTATGAGGAAAAGCTGGGGATTCGGATACACTAAATCTAACTGGCATATACACGAGGGGTGGCCAATTTTGAGATAAGTTCCAAGTGGCTGCAGGTTGTATTAATGCCATATCTTCTTCATATGGCTGATGTGGATGTAGAGAAACAGCTATAATTTTGCATTTAGGTGGTCAAGCCAGATAATTGCATCGGACTAGCAGCATGCATGGCTGTGATGCTCCTTCGTATTTGTCAGTCGGGCACTGAGTAGTTCTATGTTCCATGGTCTGTTCTGGGCACACTCTGGAGAGTCTTTAAATTTCCCCGTGTGCAGCACGTATCCACATCTGCCATAGCTTGGGTGGATGCGGTTTAGGGTTGCCCAGGAGCTTCGTGGGAGATCAAAGCTGGGAATCCGCTACAGAAAAATTGCAGACTGGACCAATGCTGTTTGGAAACTTATCCTCGTATCTGAACCCACTGCTCTCAGTGAAATGAATGGAGCTGCTGGTGAGAGAGAACATGAAGATCACTTTTAAAAGGCTTCCAGAGCGCACACAATGTTTAAGTGCAGAGCACTCTTACTCAGAGGTGGGCCCAGGTTGCAATGGCAGATCCAGAGCCCCTGAAGGCTGTGGGGAAGATCCAAACTCTGCTGTTTGTGCTCTGTTCACAATTTACCCCGTCTCTTCCTCCTCTTTTGTGGGTTTCAAGGGACTGCATGTTATTGCACTTCCCTCTCTAATAAGATACTCCACAACACAGACGTAGAGAAAGAGGAAAGGGTCTTTATGAGCATGTTTTATAGTCGGCTGGTCCCGTACAGGCCTCTATAGTAGCTAGCAGTGATCTCCTGAGACACACTCATTCAACTGCTTGAAAATTTTTGGTTCCAATATTTCATTATCCCAAGTAAACAGAAGAAAGTCAAAGTAGCCCTGCCCCTCTCCTGAGATCAGAAACATGTGAGCGATTCACAGGTGTTAAGGCCAGGGGGTATTACTGTGATCATCCAATCCAATCTTCTGCATAGCACAGAGCAGAGAATTTCACCAAGCAATTCCTGCATCATGCCCACAACTTTCTAATAAGCTAGAGCAGATCTTTTAGAAAGACATCCCATCTTGATTGAAAGATGTCCAGTCACTACATCCTTAAGTAGATTGTGCAAATGGCTAATTATTCTACTTAGAAATTTGCCTCCTACTTCGAGTCCGAATTTATCTAGCTTCAGTTTCCAGCCACAGGATCTTGTTCAGTCTTTGTCTGCTTGATTAAAGAATCCTCTACTATCAGAAACCTTCTCCTCGGGTGGGTAATTATAGATCATGAGCAAGTCACCTCTTAGCCTTCTCTCAGATCATCTAAATGGATTGAGCTTCTTTATTGTCTCACAGTAAAGCAGGTAAGTGCATTTGGGGAAGATATCTGGACTCAGAAAACCCCTGCCCTGGCAATCATTTCCCACCCTTCTGGTTTCCACTGGCGGAACACAGCAAACAAAAAAGCCCGAGATCCAAACCCAACATTGCCAAATTGAGCTTTTGCCTTTTTAATTTTTTTTAAATGCAGATTAATGACAAAGGCAGCAGCTGATGAACATGGTGCCTAGATAAAGAAACAGAGGCAGTTTAGAAAACATTAGCAGGTCTGGAGCCAGTCAGAATGACGACATGTTTTCATATTACAACCTGATGTACTAACTCTAGAACACTGCACGACACAGGTGGAAATGTAAGTGAGAGGGCCATTGAACACCAAATTTTCCCAATGCATCACAATTACAGAAACACCTGCGCTAAACAGCTTCGTGCCGAGCCACTGACAACGCGTACCGTGTTCAATAGCCCTCGACATTCATAATCTCTTACCTGCGAAAATTATAAACAGTGAGGGGGATGGATGGTACAATTTTAAATGGGGATGAAAGAATGTGACTTGCTACCAGCTGCTCAGAGCTCAACAGCTGAATGTCTATTTGAGAAAGAACCACCACCTCTAATCCAAGCAGTAGCAATAACGCTGTAGGATGTTACTGGGAAGTAATAGGAACAAATTTATGGGTATCATCATTCAGGAAAACAACAAAGAATCCAGTGGCACCTTAAAGACTAACAGATTTATTTGGGCATAAGCTTTTGTGGGTAAAAAACCACTTCTTCAGATGCTTGCATGCAAGTGTTTTTTTTACCTATGAAAGCTTATGTCCAAATAAATCTGTTAGTCTGTAAGGTGCCACCGGACTCCTTGTTGTTTTTGTGGACACCGACTAACATGGTTACCCCCTGATACTTGACATCATTCAGGAAGTGCACATTTCCAGTCATCATAGCTTCCCACAGAGCCTACTACCCAGGGTGACAGGGCACGCATGGTGTTAAAGGACGGGGTGGTGGTGTTTCTTTTGGATATAGCACTCACACTACAGTAATGGGGCCATACAAACAGATTAGAGAGACAGATTAGAGCAAGGACACAGGCCCTAATTTCAGATCACTCCTGCCATTAAAGATCTCAAGGCATTCTTTGTAAGAGTCAGAGCATCACCCCAGCGTCTTAGCCAAATTCCAATATGGATATTTGTGTTCCATCTACCTCAGTTCTCCTCTGTAGCTTCAGTTGCACATTATTCTTCTTCCAGTGTGCTCTGAGCTTTTAAACAGATGTGGCTCCCCCCACTCCCTTGCCAATGGGGGACATTTCAGTGGTGGAAGAGGTAATCCTTATAAACATATCCTTTAATTACCTTGTGGGGTCAATGAAAGGCTTAATTAACTAACATTTGTGAAGATCTTTGAAATTCCCTGGAGGAAAGGTGCTACAACAGTGCATGGAACTATTCTTATGGTGATGATACTGCAGAGAATTAGGGTGGATATCATTGTCATAAGGCTGGTACAGTTTTGGCAGGAACTACTCAGTTTTAGCTCATTTACAATGGGTTTTTAATATCCGATCCTCAATGTTTCCCTGGCATAAACTGAATAAAACAAACATTTAAAAATAAATCCCACGTTACTATGTTCTTGCTCTTGTGAACATTTTCATAAAATACATATTTAAGAAACAGATTAGAGATAGCCTTTCACTGAGATCATAAGTATTTAAAAAGCAATAAGGCTTAATAACCTTCTTTTCTTTGTAAGGTGGTTGGGGATGATAAATGATGGGTAATTTCATGGTCGGAGTTTCAATTTCCGAAAATATGAGCACTATTCCCCGAGCTCCACTTCCAAGACAGATTCTTTTTGGCAGTCTTTCTAGTTGTCTCCTTATTCTCTGATTCTGAATTCACTTTGAGAATCAGGCATACATTTTATAGGCTTGGTATGAGATCTCCAGAAGTCCATTAGCCCTGCAAGTTTATATTCTCCACTTTCAGTTTCACCTTATTTCAGGGAAACGTGATGATTTTTGGTTTTGGTATTGCTTTGTGTCAGCATTCAGAGCAATGGCGCTTGTATTCCCCCTCCATGGTCTAGCAAGGGCCCATACGCTAGGTTTATGGCTCCCCAGCCAATACCTATCTTGGGTGAAGACATGTCTCCCTCCCCACTTCTGACCGGGGTATTTCCACACTACACAGTTCCCTGCCTATACTGTGACCTCCCCAGCCCAGTCAGGCAGCCTAAGAAGAAAAGTAAATCAGGTTGGCTTAGAGATTGTAAATGGCGTAATTGCCGCAGTTACGTTATCACACAGCTCTTACTAAGCATGCACATTTATTCTTAAGGTAAAAGCATTACAAAGAAAACACATAAAAACAAGAAAAGAACCTACATGCACACTAATAAGCTTACCAGCCAACACTCCCTGACTCCAACAAAGGGTCTGGCCAATGAACTGTCCTTCAACCCCCATTCAGGGGTTTTCCTGTAGCTACCAATTCTTCAGCGCTCATCAGTAAGTCAGCTACCCCTTTATACCATTTGTCTGTGAACTGTTCTCATGTAACAGAGGTGCAGCAGACAAAAGAATCTCTCTGAGGTGACACTTCAAAGGCTGACTCTGTAGGTGGGGGCTTGCAATTCCTTTCTCCCAAGTGCTTCCTAGGAATCCTATTTCACACATAGTCCCAAAAGATCATTTGTATCTCCTACATTGTGCAGCATAGTCTTGGGGCTCACAGTACTTCCCGGAGGTTGCATTAATACTGTCTTCCTCCTACAGGATTTCCATACAATCCCACAATAATATGGAAACATTTGCATTTTTAATTCAATGAGCTAAAAGCCACTTTGCTCAGAACTGACACCACCAAGTCAATCCAGACTTAAGGCCCTGCAGGTTGCTCAGGCAATATTTTCCCCTTCCCCATGCTTTATTCAGAAAGCTCTGGCTTTCATAAAAAATGATTAAGTGTTTAAAAGACAGAAGATGTTCTGCAGCATATACAACGGCCCCTGCCAGCTGGCGATACAGTGCCTTCTAAGAATCCCATCACTCCCATGATGTATTATTGAAACACATTAGACAGCCATCACCCTGACAGCATTATAAGGTAATATGTCAAGGCACCAACACTCTGATGATGTACTTACATAATATATCAAAGCACCATCATTCTGATTATATTCTAATACAATACATCAAAATGCCATTGTTCTGAAGATGTACTATTATAATACATCAAAGAACCAGAATCCTGTTGATGTGCTGTTACTGACCACGCACTCTTGTCAAGATGGTGATATGCTGTTCTGCCGGTGCCCACTCTGAAGGTTGTAATAAAATTAAGTTTATTCTTTAAAATTTATGTCTATGTCCATCTATATCAAATTATTGGAGGGCTGGGAGTGCCCAGGCAGGGGGTGGGGGGAAGCACATGATATGACTTTACTAGTTTTCAGCCTTTTGAAAACTAGGGAGAGCTTGATTCTACTATCAGATCTATGGGTCTCCAACGCCAACGAGTTAGCAGGACTGTCTATTTTGCAACCATGGGCATTCCTGGGTGTTTCAAGACATACACCACAATACGGACACCTAGGATAGAAGCGTGGCCTGATTGTGCTTCTGAGGATACAGACCAGAGAGCTACTTGCCCCCACACTACTTTCAAAATGTACAGTTTCTTGTTGAGGCCTTTTCTGAGAACAGGAGTAGTGCTCTGTTTCTTTGTATTTCCCTAACATGTTGGGTGTCCCACAGCCTGCTGGATTCTGTAACCTGAGAGGCAAATAACAATTCTACTACTGAGAAAAATCCAGCCCTTCCAGTGGGAGTGGTCTATCAGGCATCCGGCACCCCCCTCCTTATGTTTTCACACACAGAAAGACAAACAAACGGCCCACACAGATTTTATTACAGGTGAAAGACAACTAGGAATTGAAAAAGAACAAACAGTGCTGGAAGCTCAAACCTCTACCCTTAAACGGCCAACTCTAGTAAGTGGAAGACGTAGCAGACTCAAATGTAGACAAGCCATTAGAGTGGGACAAACCCACATGTTCCCCTAGTGGTGGGTTTCAGGTAGCTCAAGGGTGCTCTGATCAAAGTGGAGCACCTGGACACTATCATAATACAAATAAATAGTGACAAGAAGTATCTACGAGAGAGCATTGTGTGTAGCTCTCCTCAGGAACAGGCAGCAGTAACTGTGCATCTCAGAATGGCTGATGGCCTCTGTAGATGGCAGAATTCATTGAGATTTAAAGGTGCAGTACGCAAAACAAAGGCATAACAATTCCATGGCTAAATACTCCCTTTCCCCCTTCTTTACCCACCCCAAAAACAATGTCCAGAGGGTGCCAAAGAGGTTCTCCTGGTCAGCACCATCCCAGGGGAGAAGTTCTTACTGAAGGGTGAACAACTCAGCAATCTTGGTTCCCAGGGATCTGTGCAAACATTTTTTCCAGTTTCAGTTTGTGTGAGTTCACACCCCTTTGGTTTCACATGGAATTTCTAGTTCAAAAGGACCCAAAAAGTCTACATGAAGAGTGCCAAAGCCACAAAGTTCCATCATCCTTTAACATTAACGCGGGGCTAAACTCCTTGCACCGCTTTAAAAATATCACTCTTAGAGCCTCTCTTACTCATGCTGTTCCCACTGTCCCCTCAAAACCAGAAAAACTACTACTGGGCCGATGCTCACTGTTACAATCAACTAGTTTAGTACATTATCTGCCACTAATAACAAGAACACTTCAGCATTACCAACCCTGAACACTCAAATATCAGGGAGTCAGTCCCTCCCCCCCCCCCCCCCGCCAATAATGAAATTGGTTAGAAATAATGAGATTTTTAAAAAACACATTTGGATTTCTTTTTCATTTGCCGTCTTGTTCCTGAGCCTTCAGGGCACACTCAGGAAATATTGACAAGCTTTTCTCTGCCAACATGCAGGCTAGTAAATTTCATTAAAAAAATAAGCTGAGATTCTCATCAGATCTTGGAATTCCAGGAGCTGGGGTTTTAAAATAAACACCAAATATTTTGATACTTGCTGTAAAACTGGGAGTATTGGCAACACTTGTAGTAACAAAGCATCTTTTGCCAAATGATCTCAGAGAGCTTAGAAAAGGGTAAGTATTATCTCACCCCAGTTGAATGATAGGGAAGTTAAGGCATGGAGCAAAGGTCACGCACCAAGCCAGGGCAGAGTTTGAATTAGAACCCAAGTCTCCAGACTTCCAGTCCTATGCCCTGTTTTAGACCATTTACTGAGAACAGATAATTTGTTCGTGGTCCCTCCTGGTCCACCATGGACCAAGGTGGGAATTTGGCCATTCCTGGCACCTTCCACCAGGTCATCTGTCCCTTTGAACAGTGAGTTGCTCATCAGGAATAGTTTGTGGCATACAAAAACCTGAGTAACAACTATTAAAAGTAAAATTAAGGTGACTGGTCATTATGGGCCTTCTCTAAACCTGCATCGTCAACACACCTGACTGTGAGAATCTGTCCTGGTACAATACCGCCAAGTCTACATAATGTATTTTCTCCTGCTCCCTCCGGCAAGAGAGAAATCAATAAGATTCTCTCATGTGTTCCTCAAGCTAGTGTCCATGTAGAATTTCAAACAGGCAGAGACAAGTGCCTAATTTGCTCTCATTCCTTTCTCACGGTGGCTTGTGAGAGTCCTGCCCATGAGTCGTGCTGTTCCCCTTGTGCTCCCTGGAGGTGTTCTGTCTCCTCTCATTGACTCCACCAGATGGTTAGCTTTGAACCCAGGAGATTGTTGTCTCAGTAGGTAGTTGCAGGCAATAGTATGCGTAATCCTGCTCTCTCTCCTCTGCGGTTTCAGTTATCTGTGTATAACTCGTACAGTTTCAGAGCTGTGGAGATAGATACTAGTGATGGCAGAATGACCTACCAGGTGTTGCCCAGCCAGTTCCCAGCCCAATGTAATCACGTCCTTAAGCATTTTAATTGGCTTTTTTCATTTATATAGTTTTACTCACTCTGTTTTGATAAAAAGCAGATTCTCCATCAGCTCAGCTCCACCTCTGTGTTTTCATGCACCTACTAATAGCAATGAATGGATTTGTTTGTTGGCCTGCTTGTGCAGAGCTCGTGACCAGTCATAGCATGCACCATCTCACTACTCCATGCTCTTCATTAGATACACGTGATGCAGCAATGGGCAGAGCTGGGCACATCTCTGCACTTTTGTTCACTTAAAAAAATAAACAAACAACACCAGGAGAAAGTCCAACAACTTCCTCAGCCATCGAGCGACAAAGTGAACATTTACCTGATCTTGTTACATTTTTCATAATTTCAGGGAAGTCCTTGCAGAGTTTGCATTGATGCCCAGGAAATGGACTTTTTTCAAATGTTGGATAGTGTACAAGCCGCATGCGATTAAAGTAGCCAGGGAAGAATCTTGCTGCCATGGAAGCGGACAGCCAAACTCCTGTTGATTTCAGTGGAGGAGGAGGAGACTTAAGGGACCCAGTATCTGGCTAACTTTGGAGGACTCTTGGGTAGGCAAGTGACATATTCACCCTTTGTCTCAAATTCATTTAATTTAATAATCGGAGATATACTTATGTCCTAGAACTGGAAAGGACCTTGAAAGGTCATTGAGTCCAGCCCCTTGCCTTCATTAGCAGGACCAAGTACTGATTTTTGCCCCAGATCCCTAAGTGGCCTCCTCAAGGATTAAACTCACAACCCTGGGTTTAGCAGGCCCAAGCTCAAACCACTGAGCTATCCCTCCCTCACTCATGTAGGGCACAGAGATCAGGCAACACTCGTTCACGGGCAGGGGAAACTAAATTAGACCATTTAGCGTGGCAGGACCAAGGAATCGGACGTGCATAAGCCCCTCATAATAGTTTTCCAAACTGTCTAAAACTGATACTAAAGAGGGACACCAGGAAAGTGTATCCCTTCCATCAACCCCTGTGCACATTCACTAAAGCAAAACATCCAGTAAGTGAGCAGCTGGCACCTTAGGAGAGGCCTTTCGGTTTATTTCTTAGTGCTAGCAAACCACAATAGCTTTCTTCAATTATTTTTAATATTCGCAGTGTGTCAGCATGAAGAACTAGCTCAACACAACTGCAGATCAACGAGACCAGATCAAAATAATCAGCCACCTCAGCAACCATGACTGGACCTTGTGAGCTTGGGTTACATAGGACCTTCTATGGCACTGACCCAAAGGAAGACTGCAGGTATCTCTATGATCTTATTATGATTTATACTGTGGTCGCACCCAGGGACTCCAAGCAGGGATTGGGGCCCCACTGTATAGGCACAGTATAAACACAGAACAAAAAGACAGTCCCTCCCAGAGAAACTTGCAGTCTAAGTTTCCTTTAGTCTATACGTGCGTAATCACCAAATCTTTCTCTGCCTCCCTCGAGCTCTGGTTCTTCAAGAGCATTAGCAAGTCATTTAGCAGGCAAAGCCCACAGAAATGTATAGGTTACAGCAAGAAGTGCTTAATGGCATTAGCAGAATAGAGAAAAAACAGACAATGAAAGAATATATACACATTTTAACCTGACTATTGCAATCTGACACTAGCTAGCATCATAAACTTGAGCTGACAAGACTGCAAGGTGAAAGTTGGTCGAAAAGTGAAAAGAAAAATAATCACCAGTGATTTCTCAGTTGACTATAAAAACAGGAACAAACTGTCCAGGAATATTACTCCACCAGCTCTCTGTGTGCTTCAGCAGCTGCAGCAATGCAATCTGTGGCAATACAGCTGAGTGATGTGAGACCAGCGGTGCCCCAGCCTGGCCAGCCCTCTGGGGGCACACACTGCAGTCTCTCTGGGGCAAGTCTGTGTGCCCACCACAGAGAGGAGGAATGAAGGAGATGGGAAGATGCTGTAGAGTTTGTCTCTCTCCCTCCCTCTCTCGCCCCATGAAGGATCTTCAGCCTTCACAGAAGCAGCTCCCCGCCAGCTATTCAGGCTTGGCTCTGCCACAAGCTGATGGGCACCCGTGTAGGTGCTTCAGCTTCTCCTTTGTGCAGTTTCTGACGCAGGCAGGGAAGCCTGTGGCCACAACCGAGGCCAGAAGCTGGCAGTGATCAGCTGGCAGGCAGCTCTGCCCCAGGCAAAGTGTACTTTTAAAAAGGGACCAGGGCAGGGGGAGGGGAGAGGCCTAGAGAAGAAAGCAGACAGGTGACTGGAGAAGGAGGGGGTGAGCAAAGGGGAAATGGAGTCACTTTCCCAGCAGCCAAGGGGAATGTTACATTCTGGAATGTCCCTGGATTGTATCCTTTAGGCACACTCAGGGCCGGCTCCAGGCCACAGCGCGCCAAGCACGTGCTTGGGGCGGCACGCCGCAGGGGGCGCTCTGCCGGTGGCTGGGAGGGTGGCAGGCGGCTCCGGTGGAGCTGCCACAGGCATGGCTGCGGACGGTCCACTGGTCCCGTGGCTCAGGTGGACCTCCCGCAGACACGCCTGCGGGAGGTCCACAGGAGCCGTGGGACAGGCGAGCGGCAGAGCACCCCCTGCGGCGTGCCGCTGTGCTTGGGGCGGCGAAATTACTAGTGCCGGCCCTGGGAACACTTCCCCATCGGAAGGTGCTTCTGACCATCAACAAAGGCACCACATCACCCTAAATCAGGTCTGCGCATTCTCATGAATGCACAGTGAAACCTCAGGTTCCACATGCATGCACAGCAAAACATGGTGGGTTAGCAATCATTTGTTAGTTACAACCTGCAGTATCGTGCTGAAGGCTCCACATCCAAATTGCTGAAGTCTGTGGATTTATCCAAAGGCTGGGATCTACCAAAATACACAATCTTCAAACTCCTGTGAACACCTAATGTTACTGCAAACACCAATTACTTCTGAAGGATAAGAAATTAGCATATTTTGATTTTGCAGATAAGGGCGAATCCAGGCGCATTAAGTTGGCTGCAGCTTTTATACCCTTCTTTCTTT
Organism: Gopherus flavomarginatus; assembly: GCF_025201925.1. NCBI lineage: Eukaryota > Metazoa > Chordata > Testudines > Testudinidae > Gopherus > Gopherus flavomarginatus. Next base: position 89,622,972 of record NC_066625.1, on the reverse strand, counting down.
GAATTACTGTTAGTAACAACAACACCATCCTTATCTGACTCCAGCCCTTTTCTACTACAGAATGGTCATACTGGGTCAGACCAAAGGTTCATCTAGCCCAGTATCCTGTCTTCAGACAGTGGCCAGTGCCAGGTGCCCCAGAGGGAATGAACAGAACAGGTAACCATCAAGCGATCCATCCCCTGTCACCCATTCCCAGCTCCTGGCAAACAGAGGCTAGGGACACCATCCCATCTCATCCTGGTTAACAGTCATTGATGGACCTGTCCTCCATGAATTTATCTAGTTCTTTTTTGAACCCTGTTATGCAAAAAGATGACTGGAAAAACTCAGATGTGCCACAGGTCCCACTTAAACCCATAGCATGTTGTTTGCACAATGGCTCTGTGCACACCAAGCCTATATCTTATCAACTGGTGCTGGGTAGTCTATAGGACTGTAATTATTGCACTGTAAGAGCCTGTCAAATATTGCCCTCTACTGGATGGAATCATAACTGCTTAACTGTGTATCATAGGCTCTGTACTAGTACCCCCAGTGGAGATTTCTCCTTCAGCTGCAGTGGGTTTGAATAGTGCAACCCACGCCCTATCCCTGCCCACGCCATGAAGTCCTGAATAGTGAATGACGACACTATGAAGCCCTAAATCATTCCAATGTTCTTATCCAACTTTATAGTCTATGAATCTATGGATTTGTTATGATTGCTGGCACTTGAATAGTGCCATCCACAGTACTCTGCAAACATCCGGGACTAGCTGTGGAGTAAGAAGTTCAGAAAGCATTCCCGCTGACCTCTGTGTCACTATTACTCTGATCCGTGACACAGAGCAAGACTTCAGGGGAACGCTGTATCAGTGTGACATGGTTACACTGAACCCGCCACAAAGAACACCCACAGGCTGTATTTAGTAAGACAAACAATAAAAACAGATACCTTTCTGGTGGTGCTGGGGGGGGAAGTTGGTGTTATTTTTCACATAAATACAAACATCCAAGAGACGCACACCACTTTCTTTAAAGAGCCCCTTGCATTGTTTATTTTAATGTATCTTTGGGAAAATGGCATTGGTGAGTAATCATTGATATTTAATCAGTTTCATATTTACTCACAGAGCCATTGTGCAAACAACATGCTATGGGTAAATTAAACAAACACTGGTTATAAAGTCTATACAATCAGCTTAAATGCAAAGGATAATTACAAGAGTCAAAATCTACACTTATAGTAAAGATAGGCAGTCAAGGACTGGCTCCAGCACTTGACAGAAATATAAGTTAACTTTGAAAGATAACCTTGTGAGCTACAATTAAGTCTCAGGCTTTGACAGTTACCAAAAACCCTAAATGAAAATAGCCTGAGGAAAACAAATATAAGGTTTGGCACCCCTGAAGAAATTTAAACCTAATACAAACCAACATACAAATTAAAAGCACCTAGAGAGGCAGGGTGGGATTTTAATAACATAATATCTTCCATTCACTTGAAAGTAATTGACGCACAATAAAAAAAAAACACATTCTGCCAGCACAGGCAATGGGAAAATCCTCTGAGTGGCTGTGTAAATCGAACCCTTTCATGTAGGCTGCTTCTTTTTTTTTTTTTTTTTTTGCAATGACCTGACAGAAAAAAGCCTGGAGGAAAATGGCTGGTTTCAAGAGATGTTAACAGACAAAAGAGACTGAACCAGCCCAACCCACGCAGAATGCTGAGCGAAGCCAATGCTTATTATAGCAAGAAGCAACTATTCATTACTGTTAACAAATAAAAATAATCATCATAATTAATGTGGAAAATATGATCCTGCTGCTAGCCCCAAGGAAAGCTGGTTTATTAGATGTGCAATTATTGTGGCCTAAAAACGAGGAGCCATGAAGAGTCCCAACACACTGGAAGTAGGAGGAAGGGGTATTATAGAGGGCTCTCCATGACTGTCAGAGTTATTGGAGGTGAAAGGAGTTATTGGAAAGAACATGCAGGAGCAGAGTAGGTAATATGGGGAACAGGGCATGAGCTAAACTCAGAGTTTTTGCTGCCTGCTAGCAGGGCCGGCTCTAGCAATTTCGCTGCCCCAAGCACGGCGGCACGCCGCAAGGGGCACTCTGCCACTCACCGGTCCTGCGGCTCCGGTGGATCTCCCGCAGGCATTTCTGCGGAGGGTCCGATGGTCCTGCGGCTCTGGTGGAGCTGCCGCAGGCATGTCTGCAGGAGGTCCACTGGAGCCACCTGCCACCCTCCCAGCAACCGGCAGAGGGCCCCCTGTGGCGTGCCGCCCCAAGCACGTGCTTGGCGCACTGTGGCCTGGAGCCGGCCCTGCCTGCTAGCCTGCAGTATCTATCACCAAGACCAGTTTCAATACAGATTTTAAGACCATTTGTGAGCCTGCATAACACATGCCAGGAAATTTCACCCCATGATTTCTCTGTCGAACCCAGCAACGTGTGAACACCTCTTTAAGATGGACATCCAATCTTGGTTTAAAGACTCCAAGTGATGAAAATATTTGCGTGTCCCATGGCTAATTATCATATCCTGCAAAGAAAGGGTAAATTATCACTATGATGCATTATGGGTGGAACCAAACATGAAGTCCTCAAACCTATTTAGATATTTCCATGAAAAAGAGTTGTTAAGTGTGGTTGGGATCAGATCAGAGGAGGGTCATGGACTCCACACTAAAGATGCCTCTGGAACTACTCGGACTAGTTTTTCAGTTTGAGGAGTGATGGCAGGATACTGAAGTATTCCATTTTCAAAAGCAGCCCTTTAGGATTTCACCAACCTGCTCATTGAGGCTAGGTGTAGCTACAGCATCCTGGTGTCTACTAGCCACTTTTGTCAGAAAACCCAAAACTACACAGGACCGACCACAGAAGCTGTTTTTACATTGGGCTACTAAAGGAAACTTAGCTTGGGTTCTGTGCAAGGCTCGTGAATGGGGGCCCTGTCTGGACATAAAGCCAGATGAAACTCACCATTCCACATGGAGAAAACAGATGACACTTGGCCTTTGGTTCTGGGTTCTTGTGAACCAAAAGGCTCAAAGTGAAACTCAGTAAGGCCCAAATCCACCTCCCTGCTGTCAACATCTAAACAGACATAGAACTTGTGAGATTCCTTCTCTCATGAGGCATTGTGAGACAATGCAAGCAAGCACCATTCAAGATAGATTATTCAACTGAATCCCTCTCACAGGGACAAGCTATGTGATGTGCTTGTAGGGAATTTCATTACTTTTTCCAGCTTCTTCAGACATTCGGAAAATAAGGTTGGAGGATGTGTGGAAAGGCATTTATCAGTCTAGTCAAGCTATTCTTGGATGTTAACAGCCTTGCTGCAACGTAGCTTGTCAAAAAACAACGTACATCAAGTGATGTAACATATCACAAATGTGAAGCATCATTCAGCTTTACAGACAAGAAATGCACTAAAATTAGAGCACGACAAGCATTGCAGAATGCAACTGTTATCGTTCCAGTGGTAGTCCCCATTTTAAGTACAATCTCACCATCCACTCCTCATATTAAATATCAATTTGCTTCACAGCCACCATTTGTCCTGTCCTGATCATGTTAAAATGAGCGGGGAAGCCTGAAGCGGGAGGGCATGAGAAGCAGAACGTGTTGGCTTTTTTGGAATTTTTGAAGTTCAAAAACTAAACAGGAAAATTTTCAGCAACGTTTTCATGAAGGTTCCATTCCCCCTCTCCCCATGTTTTCACCAACTCCAGAGCTGGTCACCATTTTTTCAAATTAAAAAGCAAGGGAAACTTTTCACATTTTTTCCCCAGCTAGCTCTAATTTCACCTCTTCGATGCTGGCTCACAGCCAGTCTAGCTCAGTAATGAAAAAGATCTGTTGCCATCTGCTGCATGCTTGACGGCTTAGGTGAGACAAGCATGGTGGTTCTCAGCCCAATTCCCCCTGGACAGTCTCCTCATCATAAAAACAACGGCAACTGGCACTAATTGGCATGCTGGTTGGCAGTCTCAGCAGAAAGAAAAAAGCCAACATATTACTACTTACCACAAAGCTTCAGGGTGAAGCTGAGTTTCCTGTGAGATTGGAAAACAAATGCCTTTTAAAATAAAAACCGATAAACTGACAAGCTTGTGCCTCTTCTCAGTTATAAATCACAACAGTGTACTAACTAATGGTTCTGGCAATGGGAGTTCAAAGGAAAGAAGTAACCCAATTATAAAGTTTGTTAGATTTATTGTCAGCTAATAACAGCATTCTCAAAGCTGCTATGAGGAAGATCAATAGGTTTCACATGCCTTACGTATTTTTTCCACCCAGCATCTATTCTAGGCCAGACGTATTGTGTTATAGTTCTTTTCTCATCACACAGAGTGAGGACATCTACAAGCAAAGGTTTGCAATGTTGTGATTAGCATAATGAGGGTAGGTGCATATACTGTACTTCCTTTGGGGTTTTATTGGAGCAGAGAGTGAGAAGAGAAAGGTGTCAAGAGCTGCTGGCAAGTTTTGCAAATATTAAGGTAATGAAACAACTAGGAGACGTTGAATTATTAAATGTTCATCTTCTGCATTTCTGATATTTTATTCTTTTTATTTATTGTGTAAGTAAAATATAGAAAGTTTTTTTTATTCCCATGAAAGCAATGGTCCAAATTTATCCCTGGGGTAACTGCATTGACGGGGATGAAATTTACCTTGGTGGAGTTAATTTGGGCCAGTTTGCCTCAGTTCTCTTAATTCCCAGAATGCAACATAGGACAAGCTTGATGTTTAGACATGAAAGGGCTACACTGTGCATTCCCAACTTGCTCCATGTCTGCTGGGGCATATACCTGCCCCGGACCAGAGCACCCCAGGGAATGAAACTTGCTTCATAAAGGCACAAATCCTTCCTAGCTCCAGGGGATTTAATCTGCTATTGGCCCCAACCAGTATCCGAGTACTATGTCCTTTTCCCCTCCCATCGCTGATGACCCAGGACAGGTGGAAAAGGGATCAAGGCTCCTCCCACTTGGAGCAGGAGTAGCAGGTGCACAGTGCCCACTTAATGGGGACGTGAAAAGCGAGGTATAAGGAAGAGGCTTACTCTTTTCCACGGGGGCATGGCCCAGGCCATGATCTGGGCCAAAGTGGTAGTGAGCACAATCCCGTAAGATGCTGAGTGCCTCCTGCGAGGTGCTGTTGAGCAACCTCAACTCCCAGCATACACATCATTTTCCAGAATCGGGCCCATTATCTCTTGGGGCAAGATTATCTCTGGGTTATGCACCTGTGGAAGGGAATAAGAGAAATACGAGCAATGCTTAGCTTTCACATAGCACTTCATCAGGCGATGTCAAAACATTGCACAAGAGGGGCCCATGTCATTATCCTCATTTCACTGATGGGGAAACTGAGGCACAGAGCAGCAGTAAAGAGTGGCTTTTGCCTGGGACGTGATTCTAATGAGGAGATGGTATGGTTCTATTTGACGTGTCTGTGAGAACAGCCACTGTTTTCTATTGCATTTTGCACATGCAGAAAAAGCCTCTGCTCATGGGCCCATTTTATACATAAGAAATAAAATAAACACCAAAGCTGCATGGAGCGAAGGCCTTTGGGAGAAGGTCTTTCCCCGTAGATAAGGGGCTGCCTAAAAACCTCCTCAAAGCCTTTCAAGACAGTTTCTAAACATTAGGATGGCCAGCCTCAAGCATTTAAAAACCATTAATCAGACCCCAGATCATGAGTGTCACTTAAATAGCTTTATTTTTATATATAATATTGGGTGGGGGGTGTATATTTGCTTTCCGGCATTCGAGCCTTTAAGGAGCATGTTCAAGATTTTCTCTGCAACTATGAGGGCGAGAAACTTACTTTTGTTTTTACATGAAACCTCAGCTTCTCCTGGATTCACGACTCCAGGAGCAGGGGCTGCAAAAAACACCAAATATCACAACAAAGTCATGAGAGTTGGCAACCCTGGGAAGGAGGAGTGTTTTTTGAGACTAAAACATTTTTCAGTAGTACTTTAAGAAGGTGAGGCGAGTCACTGCCAGACTCAGTCAAACACCTGCTGAAATGGCAGTCAAAAGCACCAGTGTTACAGGGTTTGTCGACACTTCCAGCTGGCTCACTCTAGTCTCATCGAGCGAGCACACTAAACAGAGGAAGAGCTAGCCGTGCAAGTGGTGGGATGAGGTAGCTGCCCCATCTCTGATGGGCACACACTCAGCATGCCTAGCCCCTTGTGCTGCCATGGCCACACTGTTTCAGAGCTACCACAGAAACATCTGGTTGAACTGGGAAACCCTACCCCCAGGTCAAAGTGCAGACATTACCCTGTGATCTGCGTGGGTGAGGCAGATACTTCAAAGCCCAGAACATCCTTTAATTCAGCTTAAGGCCTGTGAAGCCAATTCAGCAGAGAAGCATGAGCTGCCGGATTGCTTGGCCCTTGACACCCTATAGGCAAAGGTGGCATTTATGACATCAAAGGCATAGTGATCAGGAGTGGGGTAACACTGCCAGAGGTTATGCTGCAGAAACCTATGAGCAGGAAACTGGGCTGCTCAGAGCTACTCACAATACGAGGCCATAGCTAGAAGAAGGATGGTTACTTACTTCACAGTAATTGTGGTTCATTGAGATGTTTTATCCCGGTGGATCCCACTGCCCGGCACACATGTGCCCCAGGCGTGGGGCGCCAAAAGGGGGAGCCACATGGACAAACACTCAATGGAGAAACTGATCTTTCATCAACGCTGAGCTGGGACGTAGGAATGTGATAGGAGTGCCTGTAATTCTCCCCAGGCACGACTCGCATCGGCAGATGGTTACACGATAACACTTCGCCTCCACTTTCTCTGGAGAAGCTAAATAATTCTGAGATGCTTCTCAGCTGGCAGGAGGGTGCCAAGGTTTTTATTTTTTTTCGAAAAGGGAGAGCACCGGGGTGAGCTTGAATGGCTGCCACTGAGCCTTGGGTTGGCAGCTGTCCTGCAAAGGTTCTCATCAACCCACTTCTTCCGGATCTGAGGAGGTTACCTGATACTGAGAATCCGAGTCTTCCCAGGGTCACTGGCTAGCCCAGCTAAGCGGCTTAATAATGCTGATTTTCTAGGTGACAAGGCTGTCACGGCAGGAAAACGGGGTGTTAAATGAATTCGTAAGTGGAAGGGATTTATCAGGTTACCACATTTACTGTAATGTTTCAGACTGCTTACGGCCACTTTTGGTGATCTGCTCTGAACCAGCGGAACGTACTGCCTTCCCCAGGGACAACAAAGAAGCACCACTTGTTTGAAATGTACAGTAGAGAAACATCCTCTGTGCCTTTCATTTACTTGTCACACTGCAGCAAAAGCCATTCCCCATGCTACAAGTCCAGATAATTCTTCAGTGTCCCCATCCTGATATGGCTGAAATGTGACCATGTGTTTAACACAAAGAGATCATCTGGATCACAGAGGCTGATGTTTTGTTGCCCCTCCAGGTCCTTCATGCTGGTCTGGCAATGTAAAGAGGATAAAATGGCCCCAAGGGAACACTTCCAGCAGAGAGAGGTGCTCTAGCTGGCATACAGCTGGGTCAAGAGCTCTGTGCCAGTCCCCTCCCAGCCAAGAGTAGGGAACATGTTGGTATGAGCTGCACGCAGACAGAGAGAAGGGACACAGCCAGAGTATTAAAGCACACCAGCTATTCTCTGCTTTCCATTGCTCATCAGGGACCATGGGAAGAGAAGTGCAAGTTACAGCAGCCCTGTGGTGGCTCCGATTTACACTTGGGAACTGGAAAGCCCCCAGCAGGATAGAGAACATAAGATGACCTATAGCCACCGTTGCTGCCCACCCCTTGCATTCCTGTGCCAAGTGCAAGAGCAGAGCAACACATCTGGAGTCATCCCTTTTCAATGATAAAGAGACTATGAAGAATCATAGCTAGATTTTTTTCTGGAAATATGAAATATATCTCTCCTGTCATATATTCCTCCCAGTGATTCTGGGAGTAAAGTAGCATTTTAGCAATGAGTAGAGGAGGATGGAGCAACTAAGCTCGATGCATTGCCAGTGCTGTTAAGAGTCAATGCGTTTCTGTTTTCCTGTAGCATTAACAAAAATATTGTGCATTAAGCACTCCAAAATAGGGGTAATATTCTGAGCTTAATTATCATTTAAATATAATAGGAGTCTGATGTTCCCATCAAGTGAACGTGTGCCAATCAGCCAGCCATAAGCACTGCATTTTCTAAACAAATGGTTATTACCTTTAATATAATGCAGATCTGTAGCAAGCTGGACCCAATTTTAAGTGAAAATTAATTGCAAATTCTTGTAATCACATTAGGAACCATCTTAGTTCATTTGAAATGAGTTAACATGAAAACAATATGAAAGCCATCTTGTGTGCTTGGAATATAAATATTTGTCTATTTCTTTGCCATAGCAGCAAGAAAGATTAGGAGACTGGCATGTAAGCGTTATATAAACATGCTTGCAAAGGGCTGATGTTTGATGGGTTAAACTTATTTGTCAATTTTTCCATTTTCTTCATCAAAAAGTAATTAAACATTAAGCAGATGTCAGAGTTTAACTGGTTTCAGAGAATGTTTCACCATAGAATTTATGGTGATTGTAAACTTTTTATTTACATGTCTGTAAAGAACCAACTAAATGCCAGAAGAGACTAGCTGAAGCCTTTATTTCTTTTGATTTTTAAAACTGTCAGAACTAGTGCAAGCCTCTCTTGAAAGCTGGCTGCTTGGTATATTATGATTAACATAGGAAACCTCAACGAAACACACTGTGAAACTAGTGAAATGGAGTGGAGAATTAGCTGTGCAATCATTGCTCACAGAGATGGGAGGGATTATGTAATTCTGCTCTCAGATCAGTGTAAATCACCCGCAACTCCCCTGAAGGTAAGGGAGTTACACCATTGTACTGAGATCTGAATCACGCCAGGCTGGGGAAATCTTTCATTCAATCAGTAAAAATGCTGAGCTAGGCACGCATCCAAACTGTTGTCAACAATTAATATTTCCTTTATTTCTATCATGGTAGCACCCAGAGGCCTCAACTGAGACCAGATGGCAGACTCTGTTGTGTTAGGCACTGTACACACATATAGTGAGAGACAGTTCCTGTGCTGAGGAGCTCACCATCTAAGACGGAGAAATCGTGAGAGGGGAAACAGATGCCCAGAGAGGTGAAGCAATTTGCCCAAAGTCACAGAGCAGGTCAGTGACCAAGCCGGGAATAGAACCGAGGTTCTGAGACCCAGGCTTGTACTTTGCCTGCTTGACCACACTAGTCATGTCTCTAAAAATGTTGCATTTTCCTCATGTCTATGACATTAAGAGAAATGAGTCTGTTCATATTCAGTATCACTGCTGCTCGGCTGAGTGGAAGCATAACATCTAACGCGTACTTTCTGAGCAATCTGGTCTCTAATATGACTGGTCAAAAGTATCATTTTAATTTTCACTGAAAATTTCTGAAGAAATGAAAATGTTTGTTTCATTTGAAGAGGTTGGTGTGTGTTTGTTTTTTCACCTTTTCTCCCTTTTCATAAATTCATAGATTCCAAAGCCAGAAGGGACCACTGGGATCATCTAGTCCAGGGTTCTCAGACTTCATTGCACCACGACCTCCTTCTGACAACAAAAATTACTACACGACCCCATGATGGGGGACCAAAGCCTGAGCTCACCCAAACCCTGGTGCCCCAGATCGGGGGGAGACAAAGCCCAAGGACTTCATCCTCAGGCAGGGGGCCTGTAACCTGAGAGAAGCCCTCAGGCTTTGGCTTTTCCCTGGGCGGTGTGGCTCAGGCTTTGGCCCCTACACCCCAGCAAGTCTAACACCAGGCCCGACGACACCCACTTTGGGGTTCTAACCCTCAATTTGAGAACCGCTGACCTAGTCTGACCTCCTGTAGGATATAGGCCAGAGAACTTCTCCAAAACAATTCCTATAGCAGATGTTTTAGAAAACATATCCTATCGTGATTTACAAATAATCAGGGATGGAAAATCCACCACGACCCTTGGTAAATTGTTCCAGTGGTTAACCCCTCTGACTGTTAAAAACGGGCACTTTATTTCCAGCCTGAGTTTGTCTAGCTTCAGCTTCCAGCCATTGGATTGAGTTAGACATTTCTCTGATAGACTGAAGAGCCCATTATTAAATATTTATTCCTGATATAGATATTATACACTGTAATCAAGTCATGCCTGAACCTTCCCTTTGTGAAGATAAACAGACTGAGCTCTTTGAGGCTATCACTAGAAGGCAGGTTTTCTATTCCTTTAATCATTCCTGTGGCTCTTGTATGAACCCTCTTATCAACACCTTTCTTGAATTGTGGATACCAGACTGGACATGGTATTCCAGCAGTGCCAAATACGAGGTAAAATATCCTCTCTATTCCAACTTGAGATGCCTCTGTTTATGCATCCCAGGATCACATTAGTTCTTTTGGCTACAGAATCACCTGTTGATTAACCACCACAACGCCCAAATCTTTTTCAGAGTCACTGTAAGCATGGCTGACATTCTTTGTACTGAGACGCATAGGTTTATGTATTAAAACGCATATTGTTTACTTGTGACCATTTACCAAGCGATCCACATTGCTCTGAATCAGTGAATGGGATTTTTTCCTATTTTCATTCCCTTTTTTCCCCACTGAAAAAGAATGGGAAGTAAAAACCACGTGAGAGAAAGGGGGGGGGGGGGGGAATCAAAATCAAGAGCAATTTTCTAAATGAAAATTTCCCAAAGCTTTGTCAAAAAATTAGGGTTTTTTTAACCCTAAATGCATTTTTTTACCACAAAGAAATTAGTTTTGATGGGAAAGTCATTTTTCATTGAAAAACCTTTTTATCCAGCTCTACTTACTAACCTTACAGGCCAAATATGAGATAGTGCCAGGGCAACAGCAGAGAAAACTTTTCCATCCAGCCCTATCAGTTAATACAGGACTTCCGAGCTGTAAGCCTGACACTTTTACAAGTCCTACATTTCACGTGGGAGAAGGAATATTTTTAAAAATCTCTCCAATTATTCAGACGATTCACAATGAAAATGTTACATTTAAAAACCACAAAGGTGGATTAATTTATGTCATCAGGTGTTTGAGCTAGACACAAACAATTCCTTGCATGTCATCTGAGCAGCTGTCATATGGCTCTAACCTCTTCAACTTATTACCTGCTGCAACTTGCTTTTACCCACCACTGTGAAAGTGCTTTTAAACACCCCCAAAGTCCAATGTATTGCGTTAATGTTGTGTCAGGGTTACAGCGGGTCACATTCTGTAACAAAGCCGCAGCAATGCTTTGGGGATGTTTATTGGAAGGCTGTCGTCAGCCTGAGGGGAGAGCATAGGAGACAGCTGAAAGAAAAAGGTCATTTTTCATCTTTATCCTAATAGCAGTAATTGGACTTGGGCATGTAAATCCTTGTGTATCGAGATGTGAACATGGCCTTTAGAGAAAAGCAAGCAGGAAACCAGGGAGGTCTACCATATTCTCTGCAGATACAGTGACTCGGGTAATTGACAAACTCCAGTGTCTGCCTGTTGGCCCTCAGGAGCTTAACTCTGGCTTTTGGTTCCCTTTCTAACATCTCCTTTGAAGATATTTGGCCCCTGATCCAAAGCAGGTAGGCCCTCATACCTGATCAGAACTCCATCAAGTCTGTGCAGGAAGGTGTAGGGATCCATGCAGGCAGATCGGATTGCGGGGTCAAGGCCAGAGTGTTCCATGAAGATAGCAGGCTGTGCATCACACACTGGCGTTAGCCAGAAAGACAGCACTCAAGGAGCTGTAAACACTCTGACTTCTGACCCTAGAGACTGGAATGAATACTAAGATAGCCAAAATAAAAAATACCCATAATTCTCTATTTAAATGTTGGCGTGGAGGAGACGAGAAAGCTGCAGGTTAGATATCCCCACCCCAGGAGTGCCGGATCAAGCCCCTTATCCCTTCAAGAGGCAAAGAACCCTTTCTGGAAGAAGACAGAACCATAGTTACCTGTGGTATGTTTGTGGTTTTTATTCTCTGAGCAATAAATGATCATCTTGGAACTACTGGCTCCGCTCAGAGTCTTTCCAGGGGATTTGTTTCTAAGTTGCACAGGATGGTCATGGTTAGCTCGATCTCTTTACCAGTGTTGTGACCTGCAGCCCCTTTGGACAGCACAGAGTTCTTGGATTCTTAGAATGATTTTCTTAGACATAACTGGCAAAGTAGTTTGTAGTTGGGATTAGGTATACTGGCGGAAATGCATTCCCATGGGCTATCGAGATGTTAATACATCTGTCTCTGTAGATTATTTTTCTGTTTGCCTTGAGAAAAGCCATAGTGACTTGTTTGTTTTTGTTGGACTGATAAGAGTCTGAAATGTAGGGAGTTTGTTTTCCAGAAGATGGCAATAGGTTTATGACCAATAAAACATTCTTAGAAAATGTTGACTCTGAAATATCCGTGATGCTAGTATCTGAAAACTCGCTGTGACTTCCTGCTTATAAGAATGCATGTAAAGGATAGCTCCTTGCTGGACTCGAAATCAACAACCTCAGGACCGGCGCTAGTGTTTTTAGCGCCCTAAGTGCACGACCATTTCGCCGCCCGCGTGCTGGTCCCGCAGCTCCGGTAGACCTGCCGCAGGCATTCCTGCGGAGGGTCCACTGGTCTGCGGCTCTGGTGGACCTGCCGCAGGCGTGCCTGCAGGAGGTCCACCGGAGCCGTGGAAGCAGCGGACCGTCCGCAGGAATGCCTGCGGCAGGTCCACTGGAGCCGCGGGACCAGGGGACCCTCCACAGGCACGCCTGTGGCAGGCCCACCGGAGCCGTCTGCCACCCCACAATAATCCTGGCGCCCTAGGCGATTGCCTAGGCCGCCTAAATGGAAGCACCGATCCTGAACAACCTGAATTACAATCCTGGTAGTGGCATGACTCAAGCTAGGACCATATCCATTAGCCAAGAGTACTAACAACATCTCTAGCCTCTTCTCAGGCCTCCACCCATAGACAGGGACTTTTCCTAGGTGACCTGGGCTGATATCCCAACTGTTGGAGGGTGCGGGAATCCAAGCCTGTGCCTGGGAGAAACTCCAAAGAAGTGACAAGGAGGCAGAAGAGAAACAGAGCTCCTACTGCCTTGGCCAGGGAGGAAGTCTGCTGTCAGATCACCACAGCCCTAGGTTAAGTCTTGGTTGCAGGAGAACACACAGGAAGTGCAGTTACAAACTGCAGAGCAGCAGCTCCCCTCTGTTCTAGTCTCCTTTGCAGCCCACGTGTAATGATCCGGTTTGCTCCGGCATTGGCTGTGCAGCCCAACAACACAAATGACGCAGGCGAGCAGGTTTGACGTGGAAAGCATTTACACACATGCCAGGGATGCCACGAGCCAGCACCTCCGGCAAGGCCATAACCATATGGGGGCCATGTGCACCACTGGTGACACGGCCGGAGTTGCACCTGCTTACCCAGCAGCCCAGAGCCTCGCTTGCTGCCCATTGTTAAGACAGCAGCTGCATGTTGCAGGGGACTCAGGCTAGCATTGTTGTCAGCTCGGTGTTCAGTGCTACCTGCCCCCGCAAGCGCTGACACTCAACCTTCCACCTCCCAGACCATCCTGCTACTTTGTCGCTTCCCTGCTGCACTGTCTGTGGGGGCTGGGCAGTGCCCTGGAGCAGCCCTTAGCAGGAACAGCTGTGGCAGAAATGCTGTTGTCAAACTGGCAGGGGCTCTCCTAGGCTTCAGACCCAGCCACAACCTGCCCTCGGTGAAAACAGAGAGGCTCCGGGGCCCATGAATGGCCTCCTTCGCCTGGCACGGCTCTGGGCCAGACAAAATGCAGTGTGGCCTAGTGGATAAAGCACCAGGCTACAACTCAGAAGACTTAGGGTCTATAGCCAGCTCTGCTGGTGGCTGACCTTGGGCAAGTCATTGCCCCTCTCCCTGCCTCAGTTTCCTCATCTGTAAGATGGAAATAATGATACCAACCTCCTTGGTAAAGCACTCCGAGAACCACTGATGAAAAGCACTAGATACCGGAGTCAGTGGTAGCAGCCTCACTTTAACCAAGCACTCCCATCTTGCTAACAGGCAAAACCTGATGTCTCATAAAGCAAGTGTCATGCAGGCTCTTTTCAGATCACCCTGGTTTGAAGCCTGAAAACCAGCTTTATGTGATGAGCCTTTCAAGGAACCTGAAAGCTAATGCACATTTCTCAGAATTGCCATAGCAACAGATTGACAGGTCATATCTTCCCAGGAAACCATGCAGAAACTTTTAAAAAGATCTCTTCAAAGAAGGAACAGCAGAAGGATCACCAGTGACTAACTGGTGCAGAATTCACTCCAACATATTGGCTAATTAAGAGTTAATACAACATCTTTCTAATACCCACTGGCTAGAGATAAGCTAGAGGAGCAGGAATCCTAATGATTTTCTTTTAGAGATGAAAAACAAGCAGCAAAATGATGCAGGCGATGGCACACAGTGGGCCAGTAAACTTTTACCCAAGGTGTTTCTGATTGCGTTATTCATACACTGCCAGAGAGCTAAGAAAGAAGCATAAGCTACAGCATGGTATCTCCACAGCCCAGCTGGACACAGGTCAATTGCAGGATTGCATAATAGAAGCAAAGCAGAAGTAATACTGTTCAGACAATGCTTGTTGAACAAACTTCTCCCCATAGGTTGGCACTGGTCACCTGTCAGGCTGATTCTGTTACTTAGCCTATACACAAGACGACAAGTCAATTCACTTCCATAACTTCTTCTTGAGAACTAAGAGGCTGGTCATGTCCCAACCAGTGAAGGAAGCCAGTTATATATTCATCTTCCCAGGTGCTTCTCTCCTGATCAGAGGCTGAGCCCTAAAGGCTCTGAGCTTTATCCTCAGCTGGTGTGAATCAGCATAGTTCCTTTGATTTCAATGAGACCAGTTTATAACAGCTGAGAATCCATCCCTCTCTGTTCAGAGAACCTTCTGCTCTCTAGGCAGCTCATGATATAGGAGCATGGGGGAGGGGGAAGTATCCTCTGCACAGCTGGTGGTGAGGAGTTCCTAGCTTCAGAATCCTGCAGGGTTCGAAGGAAAGCTCCATTCAATGCACTGTCCCCTTCAGGGCCTACAGAAATGATCTTCACTATTCATCTCTCTCCACTGAGGGCTGTTACTTTCAAAGAGAACAGGGCACTCAGTTGTGTCAGGTCCCGAGAGAGCTACAAAGCCTCAGCTACCGTTTGAGTTCACTTCTCTGAGGAGCAAGACCATTCTGCTCTTTTCGAACTATAAAAGCCTAATTTTAAGTTGGAAATGCACATGTTCAGATGGGAGTTTTTCAGTCAAAGTGAAGCTTATAAAAGTTGCAGAGCATCTGTGGGGGCTCTCGGCAGCCATCTTGGATTCCGGCAAGCCAGTCCATGCAGGTGTCTGAAGCCGTGAATTTTGGGTTGGAAAGGCTTGTGTGAAGCTTTGCCTTTAAGCATTTAAAAGGCTCCAGCTCTGCAAAGCAACAAATCCAAAACAGGCACTCGCGGCACCATGAGACATCGTTGTTCCCGAGTTGAGAGATGCCACGCTAGACTTTGTGATGGGACGGCTCAGTGCATACGTGAAATCTGGCTTACATCCGCAAAGCCTGCTCTCTCTTTCCACTCTGCCTAGGATTTCTCTCGCCCCGATTCTCCTATCCTCGCAGCAGCAGGAATTTCACTCCTCTCTGCTGACTGCTCCTGCTCGTGGCTTGTTGTGCCCTGGTGGGACCCTTTCACAGTTGTACACCTGTGCTGCCATGATCTGCCCTGCAAACATGATTTCTTGTACTCACTATACACATAAACATTCATTCCCTACACATAAACTAAAGCGGTTCTCAAACTGTGGGTTGCGACCCCAGGGCTGGCTTAGACTTGCTGAAGTCCGAGCCCCATAGGTGCCAACTTTTCCCGGTGCCACTGAGACCTCACGCACCACCCCGGCCCCAGCCCTGCCCTGACTCCACCCCTGCCCTGCCCCCATTCCAACTCCATCCCCAAAGTCCCTGCCCCAACTCTGCCCCCTCCCTGCTCTTATTGGACCCCTCCCCAAATCCCCGCCCTAGCCACACCTCTTCCCCTGAGCATGCTGCGTTCCCCCTCCTCCCTCCACCTTCCCAGCACTTGCGCTGCGAAACGGCTGTTTCACAGCGGCAAGCACTGGAAGCCAGGGGAAAAAGTGGGCACACGTGTGCCCAGGGAAGAGGTAGAGGTAAACTGAGGCAGGGTGGGGATCTGCCAGTGGGTGCAAAGCACCCACCAATTTTTCCCTGTGGGTGCTCCAGCCCCGGAGCACCCACAGAGTCGGTGCTTATGCCAAGCCCCACTGCCTGGGTCTGAAGCCAAAGCCAGAGGGCTTCAGCTTTGCGCCTGCCCGGAGCAGTGGGGCTCAGGCAGGCTCAGGCTTCATTCCCCCCTCCTGGGGTCATGTAGTAATTTTTGTTGTCAGAAGGGAGTTGTGGTGCAATAAAGTTAACAGGAGAGGGATCGCTCAGTGGGTTGAGTTTTAGCCTGCTAAACCCAGGGTTATGAGTTCAATCCTTGAGGGGGCCACTTAGGGATCTGGGGCAAAAATCAGTACTTGGTCCTGCTAGTGAAGGCAGGGGACTGGACTCAATGACTTTGCAGGGTCCCTTCCAGCTCTATGCAATAGGTATACCTCTGCATATATTATATTTAAGTTTGGGAACCTCTGGACTAGACTTACTGTATCGGTGCACAGTAACACAAGACAATGGCATTTAACCCAAAGGGCCCATCCATGCTGGCCTGAAAATCCAGCTAGTTCCATAGTCTGTATTCAGTCATCAACACATTCCTGATTAATTAGAAAGCCTGACACTTGTTACCTAAAATTGAACTCTGAACACAGAGGGAGCAACTGGGATGGCCATAATTTGCAATTGTCATTGTCCTGATTTTCAGATAAAGAACTAGGGGCTTTGCCTCTCAGACATCAATTTATCCTCTTTAACAAGGGACTGGTGATCTGTGGTAGAGACGAATCTCAAAAAGGGCATATGACAGACGTAGGTCTGCTCTGTAATAATTTATTAACACTATGTGGCCTGGTTGTTGGGATGTGCACTGTATTTAATATCAGAGGGGTAACCACGTTAGTCTGGATCTGTAAAAGCAGCAGAGAATTCTGTGGCACCTTATAGACTAACAGATGTATTGGAGCATGAGCTTTCGTGGGTGAATACCCACTTCGTCAGATGCATGTCCATTGTGCATTCACCCAGGAAAACTCATGCTCCAATACGTCTGTTAGTCTATAAAGTGCCACAGGACTCTTTGCTGCTTGTATTTAATATGTTGGTTTAGTTTAATAGCAAGCTACTGGAAAAGTAACCAGGAAACAAAAAACAATAGCTGGAGATAAGCTCACTCCTGGCAAACACTTCAGGTTGATTAAGACACAATCATAGAATCATATGACTGGAAGGGATCTCAAGAGGTCATCTAGTTCAACCCTCTGTACTCATGGCAGAACTAAGTATTATCTAGACCATTCCTTACAGGTGTTTGTCCAACCTGCTCTTAAAAATCTCCAATGATGGAGATTCCACAACCTCCCTAGGCCATTTATTCCAGTGCTTAACCACTCTGACAGGAAGATTTTCCTAATGTCTAACTTAAACCACCCTTGCTGAAATTTAAGCCCATTGCTTCTTGTCCTGTCCTCGGCAGTTAAGGAGAACAATTTTCCTCCCTCCTCCTTGTAACAACCTTTTATGTACTTGAAAACTGTTATGTCCCCTCTCAATCTTCTCTCCTCCAGACTAAACAAACCTAGGTTTTAAATTGTTCCCTCATAGGTCATGTTTTCTAGACCTTTAATCATTTTTGTTGCTCTTATCTAGACTTTCTCCAATTTGTCCACATCCTTCCTGAAATGTGGCACCCAGAACTTGACACAATACTCCAGTTGAGTCCTAATCAGCACGGAGTAGAGTGGAAGAATTCTCATGTCTTGCTTACAACAATCCTGCTAAAACATCCCAGAATGATGTTTGCTTTTTTTTGCAAGTGTTACACGGTCCGCTCATATTTGTGATCCGCTATGACTCCCAGACGCTGGAGTGGGGTTTGGGATTAGGGGCTTGGTGTACAGGAGGATGCTGTGGGCTGGGACTGCCCCCGGGCTGGCAGGGGGTTGGCGTGCAGGAGTAGGGTGAGGGCTCTGGGGCGGAAAACCTTTTTCCATCATGGGCCATTGACTCACATAAAAAAATTTATTGTGGGCCACTCACTCACCCACTGGCGGGAGGCGGGGGGCTCAGGGCTTCCCCCCGCAGCTGGATAAGCCAGTGCAGCGGCTCTTGCCCTGTAGGGGGCATGGGCCAGATTAAATTAACCACAGGGCCAGATCCAGCCCGCATAGGTTCCTCACCCCTTCCTGTGGGTAGGAGCCAGAGGGAGGGACATGCCAGCTCCTTCCCAGAAGCAGAACAGGATCCATTTTCCACCGGGGGTTCTGGTCAAAAACCAGACCCTTGGTCACCCTATCCCTGGACAGGAAGCCTGATATCTGCTGATGGGCACTCAGAGACCAGAGGGAGGACAGAGGTATAGCTAGCCCTGCAACTGTAGCAGTGAACAGACTGAACAAGCTTTCATGCGATGTTCATTTCTTCCCTTTCCAGTCAAGGAACCACCTTCCACGAGGGAATGGTTCAAACAAACTTGTAAATACCTATGAGGGACAGATTATATAATACACCAGAGAGTAAAGTCCTGGAACACAACCTGCTGTGGGATTGGGAACATTGTGGTGTCAACATCAAGATATTGTCAGAAAGAGATTACTATAGCCTAAAAACTCCTTGGACATAGACCATTAATGGGTGTTCTGCACTGCAATTAATGGACCAACGATGTGGCCCAGTTGCATATGGACTAATTAGAAGACCAAATGCTTGCTGTGTTTGTTCCAATTGGTTAGAAATGCCTGGAAAGAGACAAAGATGGTAACTAACTTTATTATAACTAACATTCTAAATTTCCCCTGTGCCTAATCTGGAGAGAGAACAGTGCAGCAGGGCAATGTGAGACGTGCTAACAAGAAAAGCATGCTGGCTTCTGAGCTGATGAGACTTGTTTTGCTTGGTCAACTGCTCAGTCAGCAAATCTCTGTTCGAACTCCAGCAAAGGCGAGTAAAAAGCAAACAAAACCCAACACATCCCCTACTGTGGTTGAAGGAAAACAATACTTTCCCCAAACATGCGCACGGTATTAACATCAACTGGCAACAGTGATATTATACTTTGTAATCTAACTACTGGAATAGTTTGTGAAAATTGAAGAAAAGAAAAGAAGCTTACCCATGATCAGAAATGCTACTGTTCATCGATAGTTTATAGTATGCAGCTCATCACCATGGCATCCAATCACCCCACGGACACTAACAAATTTATCCTCAGAACACCCCTGCAAAGCAGGTATGTGCTGTCCCTGTTTACAAATGGAGAACAGAGGCACTGACAGATTAAGGCTCCAATTCAGGAAAGCACCCCAGTCTAGCAAGATACTTAAGTGTGTGGTAATGGGATTTAAACAGCAGGTGGCTAGGGCTGGTGGGTGTTCAGCCCTTGCCAAATCTACCCACCAGCTCACCAATTGCCCGGCTGCCTCACCCTGCGTATGCCCAGCTCCACAGATGAAGACTTGACCCAACCCACATGATGCTCGGAGGAGGCTCGAGGTCCTGCCACAGCAGCGCGAGCCAATGAGCTGGAGCAGGAAGCTGGGCCCAGGCGAACACTTCTGGACAGAGCAGAGCTGGGATGAGGTCAGGGCAGACAGGTCAGGCTCACTCTGAAACCCCCACAGGACAGGAGCCACTGCTGCCCTCCACCTATGTAATAGGGACTGACTTAAGCACACGTCCAAGCAGAGCCATCCCTAGGGTACAGCAAATTGGGACAACTGCTCTGGGCCCCATGCTTCATAAGGGGGAGCCCCCCCAACCTCCCCCTCCTCTCTGCACCTCCTGCCCACCGGCAGCCCTGCTAATCAGCACTTCCCCCTCCCTCCTTCCCAGGGCCTACCACTGTTTTACAGCATCTGGAGGCGCTGGCGGGGGGGGGGGGGAGTGGGGGTGCAGTGTGCTCAGGGGAGGGTGTGGAACTGGGCAGAAAAGGGGTGGGGTGGGAGTGGGCAGAGCGGGGGTGGGAGGAGGCGCAGTGGGACCTTGGGGGAAGGGGTGGGGTGGATCCTGGAGCCTCGGAGCACCCCCGAGCAGATAGAAACTCAGGGTCTATGTCTCGGGCCCCACACCCCTCTAGGGATGGCCCTGTGTCTAAGTGCCTTCCTGTATCAGTACCTAAGTGCCTTACCAAAGGTCTGTGGGCAGAGGCAGGACTTGAACTCAAATCTCCTGAGTCCTTGTCCAGCACCCCAACCCCAAGCTCATCCTTCCTGGCCCGTTTATCACTGATATGCTAGTTACACGATTGCTTTTTCTGGGCCTAAGAGAGATAAGGTGGGTGAGGTGATATCTTTTATGGGACCAACTTCTGCTGTGGGGAGAGACAAGCTTTTGAGCGACTGTGGTGGGGTGCCTGCCCCACCCCCATGTGAGAGGGGGCTAGAGTAGGCCAGAGCGGCTGCGCAGGCCACCAGCCAATCAGGAAAGGGCTTACTGAGAGCCATTCAAGGCTGAGATTGGAGACAGCCAATCAGGGCTCAGCTTGGCCCTATATAAGGGCTGCCCAGGAGAGCAGCAGAGAGTCTGTCCCAGACTTCCATGGGGGAAGATGTGTCTCCAGAGCAGGAGACCAGCACCTCGGACAGAGCATTGCTGGGCAGGCTCAGGGGGAGCAGAGTAGGCCTCCAGCCCAGTACCTGCCAGACTGCGGACCTTGGTAGAAAGGGCCTAGAGGATGCAAGGGGCCAGAGGGGAAGTGGCCCAGGGACAGTTGGACAAGGGGAGAGAAGGAGAGCAGAGAGGTTGTCACTAAAGGGTCCCTGGGTTTAAAGCGTTTGTGCAGGTTTCCTCTGAGGATGAGGACTGACGGGTCAGACGCAGGGATCGCTCTGTGGGAAGTGTTCTCCTGCGGGCAGCTGGGTGTTTTTGTCATTTATTATTTTCCTGCGTGAGGTCACAGATTGTCTGGTTGCACCCACTTAGCTGCTTTGGGGGCATTTAGTGCAGTGCACGAGGTACAAACCTGTGAGCTCATGGGGCCCGATCCTGCTGCTGTTTAACTCAACAGCCACTGGCTTCAGTGGGAGCCGGCAGGCTCAGCACAGAGCTGTTATTTACCTTGCCGTTCATCCGCCTTATTTAATGAGAGACATTAAACAACAGCTACATGAGCTTTTGATCAAACCAGCCTCCACTGAAATCACACAGTGACCTGGCCAATATTTGTGTGCTTGATTGATGCCCTTTTCATGTTAAATATGCTACAGTAAACATAGTGTCCTAGGTGGAAGCACAACATTGACACAGGTTGTTTGTTCAAGGGGTCCACCTACTGGGTAAACGCCGGTAAGCCAAACAATCCTGTTTATTCTACGCCCACATCAAACAAGCCCCAATACCTAACTCCCCATTGAGGTAGCAGTGGGCAGAAGAAATCCATTTTCCCAAGAAAGTTAGAAAAAGCGGTGTAAGAAGAAGAAAAAGGTGGTTCCAAAAAGACTTTGGTCGTGATGTGCATCATACACTTGGCCCATGTCAGAGCCAAAACTGATTGGACGCAAGAGGTTAAACAGGAAATGCCCCTTCTGCCACTTCAGCCTGGAATGCAGTGCCCAGAGCTCTCCACTCTCGCTTGGTATGAGACTGAAAACACCGACAGGAGCCAGACCCAAGGCAAAGGCAACGGTCTGTGTGGCGATTAATTTCATTCCCAGCCAACAGACTGTCTGCGTCCTTTACCAACGGGCAGATTGTCCTTGGCCCTTAGGCGGGTGAGCAGCAGTAGACTCCCTCACATGCCCCTGGCATG
Organism: Gopherus flavomarginatus; assembly: GCF_025201925.1. NCBI lineage: Eukaryota > Metazoa > Chordata > Testudines > Testudinidae > Gopherus > Gopherus flavomarginatus. The sequence goes on along the minus strand of NC_066625.1, from coordinate 89,600,988 downwards.
GACCATACCAGGGCCAGGCAGAACTGCCGACTCTGCCCGTGGAGGGCTGCAATACACCACAGAACAGCGGCTCACCAACTTCCTCGGGCATCCCTGCCAAATGCACATAGGGAGCAGGTGTCTTCGGCATTCTGCTCTGCACTGGTTTCTCGTTGATTTCCAGCAGAAGAACAGGCTGGTTTTGACACTTGAGGCCCTGCTTGAAGGGGTCCCTCCTCTCACCAGGAGATACTGGGATGGAGGCAGACAGCCAAGGAACTCAAGCTCACAGGCACTAGGTTCCAAGACCTTCAGCTTGGAAACTCCGTTCCCATCTTGGCCTGCCAGAGTCTGGGCTCTGAGACTGCCGGGACACACTGCAAGTCCCCTGCTTTTCTCCAGTCCAGGGCATACCTTGGGGCTGCAGAGAGATGAGGGCAAGGGCTTTGTGTTGGGGCTGAGGTCTTTGCACCCTCAAAACTCATTTATCCCACAAGGGGTTTTGGCAGCAAGTTACTAGTTTTATCACTTAGGGGGCCCCCATGCTGGGCTTGTCGCTAAAGAAGCAGAGACTCAGTCCCTGCTCCATTTTATACCCAACAGAAAGAGCAAGATGAGGAACAGCAGCGAGGAGAGGCAACATGCAGGGGAAGGGCTCCATTCATCGAACCCCTCAGGTATTCAGTCCACGTGTGTACACTGGTGCCGCTGATTTCGGGGAGGGCAAGGTATAAGTTTGAATAGAGTCTCAGCTTTTTGGGGTAGGGATCCTCTTTTTGTTCTGTGTCCGCACAGCACCTGGCACAAAGGTGTCACAGTAACACAACTAATAACTAACAAGAAAGATGAAAAGAGAGACGTTAGTGATTGTTATTGGCTCCCTGTGGGCATCACAGACAAGGTAAGTTTTCAGGGGGCAATTAAATGAGGAAGAAGTAGTAAAGGCGTGCCAATGGGGTGGGGAGCATAGCACGGGAAGGAAATCCTAACTCTAGTGTGCATGCAGGGGCTAGACCTTTTCAAGGGCGTGTGAAGGTTTCTGCACACTGAAAATGCAAGTGCACATATAAGCACGTGCACAAATAGAGACTACATGCTGAAACATTACCTCATGAGTTGGACAATGTGTTTCCTGGTCTGCTTGGCTGTGAATACTTCTTGTGGTATTCTGGGCCAGGCTACAACACACACAGGGAATAAGACAGCCCAGACCATCCAACAGCTTGTCTCTCCTTGTGCAGGTAGAGCTCACCTGGTTACAATGTCTCCCCTTTCTTTTCTGTCAAGACAGTGTTTTCTAAAAGGCACATTATAATTTACAATAAAGAAGTTGGAACAGTGACATTTACTGCAGACCTTGTCCTCATTAAAACAGTCTCATTGCCTCATTAATTCCATTTTTCAGAAATTATGTTCATTTTTATGCACTCTGTTAGCTCCTCATGCATTTCACATGCTGCTGTTCCACATTTCAGGAATACGTCTCAAAGATGTTTACAGATCAGCAATCCCAGTGCCCTAGAAGCAAAATAATTACTTTTGCCATTGCTAGTTCCTGTTAACCCACTCAAGATAAATAAAAGTAATGCAACTACATTTGTCATGTGAACATAATTATCCCAAATGGCATTAGCTGAGGCTAGAATTGTACAGTATATGTGCTTCATGCTATCAAGACTCACGGAGCGGAATTTAGTAGCAGGCAGTTTTGTATTTTCAAAAGCTCCATAGAAGCACAGTACCTAAATTACAGGGTGAGAGTACTACATGTGGCATGGGTGTACCATTATAGACACCCACCAACCTGTGCGTAACTCTAAAACACCTGCACCACCTGCGCACAGACCCAGGGAACAACTGTTGGCAGAACAGAGATTTGACACAACAAACCGATCATGCAACAAGTCAAAGATTCAATGGCTGTGGAAAATTACAACAAACACACACACACCAATTTTCTGTTTAACTACATCATGGGATATTAAACTGTAGGACCAAATTCAATGCGGCAGTACTGGAGAAATCTGCTGCCTGCTTCCATTTCTGGCTTGTGAGGGAGGAAATAAACTTTAGTCCAGTGATGGTCAAATATAGGAGGTTTGTGTGGTTACCTAGCCAAGCCTTCTGCCATCTGCTTTTCCATCCATCATCCCTTTTCCTACCTCTTATCCTTCCCCGACTGCCTCTCAGTCCAACCATATCCTATTGCTTGTGCTCCCAAGCCCCATCCTACCTATCTTAGGGCTTCCTACCTCTGCCCATCATTGCGGTATCTGAGCACCTTACACATAGCTGATTGATGAGTAGCAACAGTGAAGTCTCTGGTGGCCTTCATTGAGAATTTCTAGCTCTCCTACCTTTTTGGGGTGCATAAACTCTGCCTGGGGTCAGGTTATTTCTGTTGGATTCATTTGTTTGTTACTTTGAGAGTATTGTTTGGTTTTAGGGTTTGTTTGCTTTTTCTTGTAAGGTGGAAAAGGGGGGTGGTGGTTCTGATGGAAAGGCTATTTTGAAGAGGAAAGTTTCGCAGCATTCCTAAAGACAGACTCTGTTCTCCTGCGGAGGATTGTTCCACAGCCAGATCCCTCGACAGAGAATGCTTTGTCCCTGGCCCTCCCACGCTTTGTAATCTGCATTGTCCCAGACAGGAGCACAGCTGTCAAAGGGCTTCATAGATCAAAACTTGGTTTTTAATGTAGCTGGGGCTTGATTCATTAATTGCCTGAAGATTTGGAGCCAAGCCTTAAACTGGCCTCAGAAGCTGCGTTGGAGCCAATGGAGGGAGATAAGCACATCCTAGGCCAGGGAGGATAGGGGCAGCCACATTCTGTATCACTGGAGCCTGTGCATTGTCTTCATATGTAGCTTCAAATACAGTGAACTGCAGTTGTTCCGCATGGAGGGGACAAATGCAGGGACCGCCAAACCTCACCTGCCACCAACAGCAGCAAGCCTAAGGTGACCAGATGTCCCAATTTTATAGGGACAGTTCCAATTTTTGGGTCTTTTTCTTATATAGGCTCCTATTACCACCACCCTCCTCCCCCGTCCTGATTTTTCACATTTGCTGTCTGGTCACCCTAAGTGAGCCCCACCACAGCACTGCAGCTGCAAGCTTTAAGACAAGACCGTGGTTTTCCAGCCAGTACCTGCCATGAGGAGACTTGCTCAGCAGCAGCTCCAGGAGGCACGAGACGCAAAGCAAGCTCAGTGCTTCTGGGATTGCTGGGCATGAGTGGCCCCATTCCAGTCCCTGACGAGCAACAGGCAGTCCAGCTTTCCAGCCCAGCCCAGCCCAGCTTACTCCAGAGGGCCAAGAGCCACTGTCAGCACAGGCCAAGGACAGTCTTCATGACAAGGGAGTGAAGGAAGGATAGTCTAGTGGGTCAGGCATTACTGGGCTGCAGGTGCCTCGGGTTCAGTTCCTTGCTCTGCCAGAGACTTCCTGCCTCAGCTTCCCCACTTGTAAAATGGGGATAATAAAATATTTCTCTACCCCGGAGGTCTGCTGTAAGAATAAAAGGCACTACACTCACAGGGTGAGGCAGAGAAGTACCTTGAGGGCAGGACTAAGCCTGGCTCACATTCTGGGACTCTTGTCCATGGCTAGCCATAGTTCAGCCTTGTGGGGACCCCCTGGGGCCCAGCCTGCCTGCAGCATTTCCCCCATCTCCTACAGCAGCCAGCCTGCTGCACAATTTACACCATCAGCAGTTCAGCTTTTGCACCTTTTGTTCTGCCTCTTGTAGGATGAGTGCACTTGGCAGGAGGGCCTTCCTTGGTACCGTCAGAGAAAGGAGTCTCTTCTCCCTCCCAGCCCTGCTTTGCTCATGTCAGAAAAGCTGCAGCATTCTCCCTCGGCCCCGCTTCTCCAGGGTGGAACATGGCCCGTGAGGAGTTCACTGCCAGCATTGAAGCCACCTGAAGCAGTAGCAGCAGCACTGCAGACTGTGCAGAAAGCAGGCTTTGCTGGCACCCCCACTCGGTGTCTTTTGTTTCTCTTGCAGGCAAAAGTGCCATCCCTCCCCCTCAGCTTCCCGGCTTTCAGAGAGTGGACAGCTGATTACCTGGGCAACTTAACTCATAGCAAGCAGAAGTCACACATCTCTCCCCGCCAATTTTTTCAGCTGAGCTCCCCGCTTGGCTGCACTGATGCACTGCATTTGGCTTTGCAAACTGAAAAGGACCTTCATTGCAAAGTTCCTGGAAATTGCTCCCGTCAAATCAGCCATGACAAAACCAGCAAGAAGGCAAGGACTGTGGATTCCAGAAAGTTCCCAGCCCCTTTATTTATTTTGCAAGACAGGATGCTCTGGGATCCATGTCCTCTCTCCCCATTTAGTCCCCGCCAGCTCACTCTGGGCTCCTCAAACAGCCTGCACAGCAGTGAGAATCGTTGCAGCCAGTAATGGCAGATGATAGAACAAGGAGTAATGGTCTCAAGTTGCAGTGAGGGAGGTTTAGGTTGGATATTAGGAAAAACCTTTTTCACTGGGAGGGTAGTGAAGCACTGGAATGGGTTACCTAGGGAGGTGGTGGAATCTCCTTCCTTAGAGGTTTTTAAGGTCAGGCTTGACAAAGCCCTGGCTGGGATGATTTAGTTGAGAATTGGTCCTGCTTTGAGCAGGGGGATGGACTAGATACCTCCTGAGGTCCCTTCCAACCCTGATAGTCTATGATTCTATGACACACACCCTGACTGAGCTTGTCATCTGTCTCTGCTTCCTCAGCCCCCTCCCACACAGCCTTGACACCGCCAGTGCAAGAGACTTCTTCTCTGCATCTCCCTCAATCTGGAACAGCCTCCCTGCATTCTCCCCGCCTCAGTGACTCTCCACCTTGCTTCCAATCTCAGCCCAAAACACTGTATATATTTTCTCCCTGGCCTATACTCCCTCACTTTTCTCTGCCTTTGGAATGAATTATTTAATTCTCTAACTGTATTATTTAGCTCTGCGAAGCATCCTGGGATGGTGTTTGAATGAAAGATGCTACATAAACTACAGTCATAATGTACTGTATCCTCCAGAGTCCAGCGGTGCCACTTCATCAGCTGGGAAGAGGGAAGGGGCCAGGGGAAGGCTCTTGAGATGAGAAATGTATTTTGAGCACATTGTCACTTCAAGGCTCCCAACTCAAGGAAGGAGACCAGGACTAGAGAGCCCTTACTGCTGTCACCAGACCCAGCTAGCCTGGCTTCCCACTTATATTTAACAGCATCTCATGTTAAGAAACAAACCACAAATCAAGACGGGTGACATCACCATCACTACCCTTTTTAACAGGCAACTTGGATGCATACATTGAGATACCCAATGTTAATGAAGGAATAGTTTATAGGGTTTTGTTCCCAGGGCTTCTCAAAGTGGCAGTGGGCCGTAGCCTGCTTGTTATAAATAGGCATGTGTCATTTAGAAGGTCATGCAATGAACCGCGAAAACTGCCAGAAACTTAACAAGAAACAGTAACATGCAAATGAAATAAGAACCGCAGATGCACTCACACGTGCACAGGCAGCCGCTTTCAGAATTGCAGAGGAGGATCCTTGCGGGCAGAGAGGTGCAGCCAGAGGAACAAATAAAGGTCTGCAGGGAGACAAAGATAAAACACAGAATTGCTCCTCAAAAGGAGTCACTTTTTAATGTGTAACTAAATATGGTTTATCGCTTCAATGCCTGCCTAGGATTCCCACACTCAAAGGTGTATGGGGAGGGTCATTGGACAGCACCAGCCATCCGTGCAAGTAGCTCCAGTAGCCATCTCACGCTTCTAGAATGCATGTTGTTACCCAAGGTTAGCTAGGCCAATGGGGAGTCAGTGCCTGCTGCGCTGGCAGGGTAAATCAGCACTTTTGAGGAAACAAAAGTGAATTTAAAAAAAAAAAAAGCCAACTCCTTTATCCCAAACATAAACGTTCACTGCCTGGAAGAACCCCCCCCCTCCCCCCTTTCGAAGTGCCCTGTTCAGCAGCAGAGCACACAAATACTCATAGCTACGCAAATAGCAACTCTTTATTTGCTTTGTTTGCTCAGCTAATATTGACTTTCCAGCCTAACACTGCTGCTATTGAGTCTGGCTATTCACAATAATGTTTGGCTAGCATTAGAACAGCACAGTGATAACAGCATGCGCAACAGGAAAAGCAATCCATCACCCCTGCGTGGGACAGTGACAGAAAAAACCCGTCTGCTTATTCAGTCAAGTACAACTGGAGAATAGAATGCTCCCAGTGGCACTCCTGGCTAGTTCAAACAACCCAAGGTTATAGTGTTATTGTGTATTCATGCAAAGAAAACACTCGATGCAGAAACAAAAAGGTTACATTTCAGCTTGTCATTTTTGGGTGGGGCCTAGAAATTGCTTTGTTTCTGGCAACATTATCCAGAGAGAATCCAAACTAAACTGCATATGCACCATGTCAGTGCCTTAGCCTACTTGGAAGGAGAACCGCGTCAGTTCTGCAGAATGGAAACCAAGAGGAGTGGCATTGCACACGCTGGCCTGACTCTATAAGCCAGACCTTTAGAACTGGGATGAAAGAGGTTAGCAATGGCTGAATGCCTGCTAGGATTTCTTCTCTCAGAGACATGGAAAACAAACAAAGCTATGCCTGGAGGAGAATCAGTAGCCACAGGGCTATTGGGTCAATAGCAGCAAGCTAAACATGCCCTTTGCACAGCATTAGTGCTCAGTATTGGTAAAAATCATTGCCCTCTGATTTCAATTTATATTGGAATTTTTACAGGGCTTCCTATTATAGTGAGATACAAACACGAAAGGATCCCAAACTTCAGTTAATCAGATCAGTGTTTCTCTAGCTATAATATCAAGAATCAAGGCTGCTGCCACATATTTATAAGAAAACATATTAGCTGAAGTTTCGCTATACAATGTTCTCTCTTTCTTAGGTAACTGTTCTTAATTTAGTCCTCAGTTAAGAACTGACTTTATAGACATATTTTGTTTCACCTCCAGATTGCACAACTGGACTGATTGCTTTGTTTACCTCCCACCTGTATCCAGTAACTTGCACAATATGTCTATACACAGCAGAATTCCACAAATGCAAAGAGCAATCATTTCCTATCCTGCATCTGCATAATCTCCTTTCTTCCTGTTAAAACAATAAATCAGACATGACAAGCAGAGATACAACTCCTCGAGTTTTTGTTAGTGCTCCCATTCTGTAAGACTGCAAAGCACATTAAGTAGAGCTGAGGAATTTCCATCCCACAAGAAATTCCAACCTTTGTTTTCATCCCAAATCAGGATAAAAAGTTGAAATTTCAAAATTTTTCAGAAATTCCTAAAAATTTTGATTTGGAAACATGAAAACATTTCATTTAGACTTTTCAATTGAAACAAAATATTTCAACGTTCCCCAAAAATCAGACAAAATTATTCATTTTGGTTTATTGATCTGACCAGAAACTCTTCATTTCCAGACAGTTCAATAATAAATTAAATTGCATTTTCCTCTAGTGGTGCATTACCCTATGGGATTTTTAGTTCAGGTGTCTGAGGCCCCCATCCTCCCTTATGAACTAGGATCCCAGATCAGACTACGTTTCCCATAATACACCTTGCAGCTTTGTGAGAAGAAATCCACATTGCCTTATGAAATAAGGAGTCGTGATTAAATGAGACTCTTTCCTTCATTTTTTAAAAGTAAGTTTCTAGCCCTCATAGTTATGCAGAAAAGCTCAGACATCAGAAGGCAAATAAAATAAACCCAACATTTATATTTTTTTTTAAATCTCATGATTTTCAAAGCTTTCTGACACTTTTGGGTGGCCTGACCCATGAGTTTTGAGCACATGGGGTTGGCAACATGGTGAGTGACTTGGATTCTCTCTCACCTTACATTCCTCTCTTTACGTCAAGCATCTAAGAGCCTATACTATATGGCAACTGGCTTCTTACTCTTCCTTTGATGTTGCATATCGTTAAGAGACAGAAAGGACCAATGTCCACACTGCATTTTCAGGGATACTGCTGTTATGCTAATAACCTCTCCAGTCTTCCAGAAGCAAAATTAAAGGGATATTATCCATGTTTATAAACCTGATCCTTGACTTGGATTTTTAAAGGTATTTCCAGATATTAATCAGAGCCTCACCCTATGGACAGTAACTAAGGAGCTGGTATCCTCATTGCTTGCTATTTCTGTAAAAAGCGACTTGCACACAATTACCCCCTTATCTTGAGGAATCTAATAATTTTTTTTGGGGGGGGGACACCAAGGATGAAAGGCCTGTCTCAGTTCTAGCATGTGCAGTAGTGGAGAACGCAAACACGCTTCTGCAAGAAAGCAAGACTTGGAGGAGAGCAAGGGCTCTGATTTACAGCAGCAATTCTCTCCAGACCCAGCAGGTTCTCTGTTTCAATGTGAGAGAGAGGGAGAGGAGCAGGCCAAGCTGAGATGTACCAAATGGTCCCAAGAGCAGCCCACATGGAGAAACTCCTGGCTTCTCGGAACTATACCCACCTCTAGCAGCATCCTAAATACCCTTCTCACCACCTACCACCACCAAAGGAGAGCTCTGGATATGTCATTTGGAAAGGAACAGGCAGGGGCTCTTTTGCTGTTGATCCCATTGCTCGTTCCAGGTGCTGCTTTCCTACTGCTTCAGAAAGCTCAGAGGACTGGCAGCTGCCTGCAGTGGGTATAGCAGTGCAGAAATGAAGAAGGGTGGGAAAAGAACAACCAGTTTGATGATCTGCCTGGGGCCAAATAATGTATCTCCTTAATGTGGCTGCAAGGGCGGGGAGATGTCCCAGGGGATGAGGGTGCCAACAATTCTTCAGACTCTGTTGTGTGATGATGTTCCCAAACAGGCCTGGTGGGTAGAGCTGGGTGGACAGTGATGGCTGGGTGGTTAAGACATTGGATGGGGTTTCAGAAAATTGGGGTTCAATTCCTGGCTCTGTCATTGGCTTCCGGTGAGATCTTGGGCAAATCACTTCATCTCTCTCTGTGTCGCAGTTCTCCATGAACAGAAGTAATAGCACTTCCTTTCACCCTGCCTTTATCTGTCTCTGACCACGTACATACAGCGCCTAGCACATTGGAATCTCACTTTTGGTTGGGGCTCGTGGGCATCTATTGTAATATATACAAGAAGAAAAAGGAAGAGGAACTGAAGAAAATTAGGGAAAGGTTTGGATCCACTGACTTCTCATGTCCTACAAAATTAGTTTCATGGCCTAGGTCTATAGATTGTCACCCTGGCTCTTTCCACTCTGCTAGAGACTGATTACATCCCATTTAGATGTCCCACTCTGGGTTAAACATTTATCATGAACTGATCCAACCCATTTTGCATTGCCTGCCATAGCCATGCTGGCCTAAGAGGAGAAAAGTACCTTATCTCCTTTTCTCTGTGCATGTGGACAGAAGGCAAAAAGAGGAAGCACTTGAGAACCAACCACATGTATAAATATAAAATAGGCAAACAGGGTTTCTATCGTAAATTACTGCAACATAATGAAACAAAAAGCTAACCATCGTTAGTCAACGGCTATGCTGGGGAAGGGAAACGAGGCATAAATTATCTGTTTGCTTTGGCTGACTCACCATCACCAGACACGCAAACACCTGTGCTCACAGCTGTGTGCACAGGGTAAAATTCTCCCTCAAGCGGCGGGCCAGCGCAAGTACTCAAATTAGGGTTTGAGAGGTGTGTAGACTTCGGTGCTGGGCTCTCCGCATAGGAGTGAATTTCACCCAAAATGCCATGGTTCCCAGCCTCCCACAAAATGTCACTCCGACACACGTGGTGAAACAGTCCAATGGAATAAGAGGGCAGCTCTGATGTTTGGTTCGCTAAGTTGTTGTAAAAGAGAAATGAAAGAGTTTCAGCTTGGTCCTCATCAGAGGTGATGTTCCAGAGGGACACTCCTGCCTCCCGGAAAAGATGTGCAAATTGAAACATTTTTGTGGAGGGCGTTGTGTGTGTACCTCCAGCATGAAAGTCATCTACTGTGCACGTAGCATCATTTCTTCTGTATACACACACACACACACACACACACACACACGCACACGGGATGGGTGGACTGGGTCAGATTAAAAAGAAGCCCCATTCCACTCACATACACACTTCACTATACGTTGATCCAAGCCTTTTTGAGGCTGGAGAAAGCATGGCCAGCTTTCACCCCTTCCTGCCATTCTTTTTAATTTGTGCACTTCCAGGTTCGTTATAGGAGCACAATTGCCAAAATACCACCAGCACTCCTCTCTTCCCTGCCTCGCCAGGCCTCAGGGCTGGATAAGACAGAGGCCTGGCTGAGGCACACGACCCCCATTCCCATGACCTTCATTCTCAGCACCTCAGAAAAATTCCAAGCCCACTTCTGCAACCACCAAAGAGCCAAATAGTTCAGCTAAGCTTTGAATAAGAATTCAAACTATGGGACATTTACCTAAACTGCAACTCTAGTCCATTAGGTTTGCCATCAGTAACATTTACTATAGTTTTAAATATACCTTATGCACCTTATTATTAATTTATCATAGCATATCAGGGTTAGAAGGGACCTCAGGAGATGTCTTGTCCAACCCCCTGCTCAAAGCAGGACCAATCCCCAGGCAGATTTTTGCCCCAAATTGCCCCCTTAAGGATTGTACTCACAACCCTGGGTTTAGCAGGCCAATGTTCAAACCACTAAGCTATCCCTCCCCCTTAAAGAAAGCTGATGCTCCAGGTGAGGCTTGAACTCACAACCTCAGCATCACTCCAGTGGCACAATAGGTTAGCGCACAGTACGTACAGAGCACTGCTGCATGGAGTGATGCCCAGGTTGTGAGTTCAATCCTCACCTGGAGCATCAGCTTTCTTTAAGGGGGAGGGATAGCTCAGCGGTTTGAGCGTCGGCCTGCTAAACCCAGCCATGTGACAATGCAGTGGTATACAAGTTGGCATGACTGCGTTATTCAGGAATGATGAAGCTGCTATTGAGTTACCCATGTCATTCCAACAAGTACCAGTAAGATCTTGATATCACTCTGAGCCATCATGTGTTCTTTGTGTGCCACACCTGTTATGGAGAGTTCAACAATTATTGGCACCACTGTATCCCTCTGCCTATTAAGAATAGTTTCCATGGTACATTTGCCTGGCTGTCCTGACCTCAGAAGGATGCCTGACAAAACAGGTACATAAGTACTCTTCTACCCTTTTCTTACAAATGGTTAAATTTAGCCACAGAGGCTAAATAACTGGCCCAAGACCACCAAGCAAGACAGTGTCAGAATTTCTGGGTTAGATATTAGATTAAAATAATATGCAAACTGAAGTACTAGCTTTTATTAGATCTGCCCCAGGTGTGCCAAGCCCTCCAGACTGCTAAATAATACATAGCAGCCTATTATTATTTGTGAGGCACGGCTAGAAAAGGTTAAACAACCTGCAAAATAAACAACTCTCTAAAGACACGTGGGGAGATAACGTTTGTGTTTTTGTGTATTTACATATGTACAACAGTCCCTGTCTATGCTGTATTCCAGTAATTCAGAGATCAAAAGAACATCCTAGCATTTAAATGAATAGTAAACACGGGATACCTCTGTATTCATCTCTCTTCGAAATGTATAGCACATAATCTGTGAATGGTGGAGGAACAAGCAAATGGCTTTATGTTAATTCTATAGTTTAGGACTGGTGATAGACCTCCTTCAAAGTCACCCTAATTACCTTTTGTTCCTGAGGAACACCCAACTTGTCAAAGAGGACATGAAATTGTGTAAAAAATCCTTGGGTCCTGATTCTGTCATCTCAGATCTGCTTAGCCTTCATCAGGGGAAGTTTGAATCGCAAGACTGAGGTCCCAGTTATGCTGGTACGCCCTGAATATGAGATTTGGACATTAGACTATAACCTATGAACTCAGGACAGCCCAGAGGATTCCGGGGACCTGGGGTCTTCGGCAGCAGTTCAGCGGTGGGGGGTCCTTCTGCTCCGGGACCTGCCGCAGAAGTGCCCTGAAGACCCACAGCGGGGCCCCCCAGCCGCCGAATTACCGCCAAAGCAGGGGCCCCCAGCCGAAATGCCGGGTCTTCTGTGGTAATTCAGCGGCGGGGGGACCCCCACCACAGGTCTTCGGGGACTTTGGCAGCGGTCCCGGAGCGGAAGGACCCCCGCCGGCGAAGACCGGGAGCGGAAGAAGCTCCAGGGCCCCAAAAAACTCTCGTGGGAGCCCCTGCAGGGCCTGGGGCAAATTGCCCCACTTGCCCCCGCCCCGGGCAGCCCTGTATGAGCTGAATTCCAAAGGAACTCTTTGCAACTACAAAGCTCACCATCTCTGCTGTAAATCTGCACCTCAGTGAATTGAACTCATGTCTGTATGTATATTGATCTTTTAACCATACTCTCTCTCTCAAATTTTAGTTTAGTTAATAAGAATTGGCTGCAGTGAGTATTTGGGTAAGCTCTGGAATAGTCAATAACCTGGGAGGTAACGTGTCCGATCCTTTGGGATTGGTAGAACCTTTTCTTTTATATGATGAAATAAGATTTTCAGGAATCTTCATCATTCCTGACTTAAGTATCTGGATGGAGGCCTGAGGCTGGATCACTTTAAGGGAACTGTGTTGTTTGGACTTCTGAGTAACCAGTGAGGTAATAAAGAAGCTGTTTTATGCTGGCTCGGTGAATCTAAGTATTGGAATATCCACCCGCTTTTGTGGGATTGTCTGCCCCATTTTTTACAGTTCATCCTAATTGAGTGACCACAGATGGCCCCCACTGGGATCCCGGTCACATTATTACTGCTACTACCGCCTATGCATTTCTATAGAATTAATCAGTACAGCTCCCAATTATACTCTGTGGTTACATAGTACCTCTCATCTCAGGATCTCATGCTGCTTTACAAACATTAAACCAATGTTGGAACTTTTGCCAGTGGCAGAAAAGAAAAGGAAATCCCCCTGTTGCTCCCCGTGGTCTTTGCGTGTCTCATTCCTGCCACAAAGACAGTGATTCTGTGTGTGAAAAACACCTGAAATGTTTCAATTTGGGGATTTCTCTGGTGTTTTATACACTCTGGGATTACAGGGCTCAGCTAAACACAGCCTCTTTCTCCAAGAACCTGCCCTTGGGGATCCTCAGAGCTAGGTTCAGCCAGGCAGGATCCCAGGGGATCTGTCATACAACTTTGACTGTTTGACCTCTGGCAAAATGTTTGACAAAGGAAACCACAGAATTGTTCTGGTTCTAAAAATTAGCACCTACCCAGAAAATAGTTTCACTTCTAGCTTAGCCAGGAGTTTGTGGGCTGCCAAATCTCTAACTACGTGGCTGCATTTCCTCAATCAAGCCCACAACACCACAGAGTTTGGATATGCAGCTCTGGCTGATGTCTGTTTCGACAACCTCAGCAGAGACTCCACGGATTAGATACCAAGGTGATAGAGCCTTTTAACACCAAAACTGATCAATTAGATAGGACAGGGTTGGGAAGGAAAATTCAACTCCTCCCTCATCCGCATAGAGAAATTAAGGGGGCAGGTAGAAAGGTGTGCCCTGGCACGTACCCACACTGTACCTGTCCATTGGATAAAGATAGACTCCTAGTTTTCTAGGCAATCAATCCAGCTCCTATTACAAGCACAACATTCATGAACACAGTTTTTAGTGGTATTAAATATTATTTAGTAGTTTAAAGGAGGAGGAAGGAGTCTCTTCCTGGAATACTGTGGAGGCGAAAATAGCAAACAGGGAATGGCCACACCTATAGTTCTGGATTTTAACATTCAGCCCAGTGTGGGCTCAGACAGTTTCACCTGCATCTGAAATACGCTTAGGCCAGGAACATTTTCCCCAGTGATTTAGCTACAGGTGTTTGGGACACTCTTTACTTAGAAGCAGCAAAGAATCCAGTGGCACCTTATAGACTAACAGATGTTTTGGAGCATGAGCTTTCGTGGGTGAATACCCACTTCCTCAGACGCATGTCATGTCATGCATCTGAGGAAGTGGGTATTCACCCACGAAAGCTCATGCTCCAAAACGTCTGTTAGTCTATAAGGTGCCACAGGATTCTTTGCTGCTTTTACAGATCCAGACTAACACGGCTACCCCTCTGATACTCTTTACTTAGAGCTCATCTGTAGAGCAGTCGGTAGCACTATAACAGACTGACAAGCCCCGCTTAGTGCACCCAGTGTTGAGGGCCTGAGGTTCTTAAAAATGAATCTGGAAAGCTTCCCAGATTACACATCTGCCCATCTAATTTATACCTCAGAGGATGAGGAGGAACCAGGAGGAAAGGGGGAGGGGATTATGAGGCTATTACACAGCTACACACAGAGAAAAAATGTAAGAAATATGAGAGCCTGCATCCCACACAACTTTCACCACATCGGGAGGTCTGTGTCATTTCTCTTTACATCCCTAAAAGAGGGGGAACTTCCAGTCCCTGTCGTAGATTCTTAGCCTTGCTACAAGATATAAACACTGAGTCTTCTGCTGGTTTCTTTGACTCATTCCCAGGCCTTTCTTGCTAATAGCATTGCTGGCTACTGCCCTCTTTACTCACTGTTCCCTGTGGCGCCGTATAATGGAAAAATCTTGCACCTCCTCTGGGATCTCACTCATTTGCTTATTGTAAAGGGCCATTTTCTAAACTTTGGGCTAGCCCAGAAATGTGTAGCTCTCTCTAATCCTGTATCCTGCAGCTTGCTGCATTCATGTTGTAAAAACAAATTTCCCAAGAGAAAGCAAAGTGGATGTTTCACCCAAATGGAGTTCTATGCCCAGGGGTCGGACCTGGCAGCTAAAGTCAAACTCACACCCATTCTGCTGAGAAGTATCACAAAGGCCATTTCTCCAAGAGGAATGTGTGTGAAGATTTGACACAGAGTGCTCAGAGGGGCACTTCCCCTGGTGCAGCCACGCTCATCCAGATGGTGCCTGGCCCTACTACTCGTGAAGAAGGGGAAAGTGGAGTCTTCCCCCACCTTGTGCATTGTGGGCAAAAGCCAGGCAGGATAGGTGTCCTTATGTGCAGTCCTGAGTGCAGGGTAGTCAGGGACTGCTCCCCTCTAGCACTCTGGGACTACAAATCACCCCACAAAGACAGGATGAGAAGGGGGAGCCGTGCCCTCCCACCTCCCACACACACATTACCCCAGCCCATGGAGCAGACTGGCCCCCGCAAAGAGATGCTGCACACTCCCCTTGCACACCCGGAGAGGGAGGGGGTTCTGCTGAGGCCAAGTCCCTCCCAGAGCTCCCCTGGGACAGTGCCCCCAGCATGGGCCAGTGCCCAACAGCCCCATTGGCCTGTTTCGATCCTTGGACAGAGGAGCTCTCGTCCCCACACATCTGAGGGAGGGCAACAGCATTGTCCCCTCTGTTGTTATTATTCAGGTCAAACCACCGTGCCATGTTTGAACAATTACATTCTATAATTAGCTGCAATTAGAGAAGAAGGAGTTCGCTGTGGTTTGGAAGTCCCTGTGATGGCTTTATCTGAAGCATGACTCCCCTGCGAGAGACTGGCACGGCCCTCGCCTCAGGCTGCAGCTATTCTTCCCTAGCTGTTTTTATTTCGAGGAGGGGGCCTAAGCCAGAACACGGACATGGCTGTTTTCAGCATCACAGCGTGAGACCTGGGAGCAGGAGTCTGTATACCCAAGCTCTGAGACTCCCTGCGGTGGGGCAGTTGTTGGGTTTTTTGGGGTTTTTTTTGCAATGTAAACATACCCTTACAGGCCAGCATTCCCCCCAAGCGCTCACCTCGTTCTCCGGTTCTCTGGCCTCTCCTGGAGACATCCATTTCATACTCCAAACTCCGGAGCGAATAGTAGGTGGGACGTGCTCACTGTTTTTAAACTCCCATTCAGCTACCTGTCCTTTTCTTCTACCAATGCACCTTTAGCTCTTTCATAGCACAAAGCCCCACCTTCCCTCCCCTCCCGCGGGGTGGTGAGGGTCCTCTCTGACTACAATGCACATACGGCACATTCATTCTCTGAGTCTCTTGCACTTGCCACTGCAGTCACTGGTCACAGGCTTCAGTTACCCTTCTCGGCAGTAAAGCAGTCAGCATACGAAGGTTAGCTAATAGGAAGTGTGTCCATCATCACGCTGCTCCCTTTGCTTGAGTGCGGCATGCCTTTCCCCAACCCTTCAGCTCTCTTTGTCCTTTCAGAAGGGATGCTGTAAAGTGGAGAGGCCATGTGTGGAAAGCACCTAGGAGATTTTGGGCCCCACTGCAACCTAAATAAACAACAATAATACAGACTGTCTTGCATGTTTCTTTCAAAGCATTGGATGAGTCACTTATAGGCCCCTAAGTGCCATGGCTGCTCAGGTAGTCTTGCAATGTAATTACACTGAAATCACTCCAAGTGTATTGGCTTCCTAGCTGCATGTGGGTGCAATTCAACATGTTGGTCCAACTCTGCTTTGGAGACTGGGCTCCCTTAGAGACTGCCTTCTCTGCCCCCTGCCCTGCTCCCCAAACAGGTCGTATCCTGGTGGCTAACATCACCTGAAGTGCTTTTGCGGACGATCCCTACAGGTGCATCTCGTGGGGACTGAAGGCGAGGGGGTTGGCCCGCACATGGAACCTCCTCACTCTGGAGGTTCACCAGGGAGCAGGTCTATTGACTCTCCAGAGCATCATGGATGAAGCATAAGCATTTGCTTGTGGACATTTTACATACAATGATGGGGATGCAGGCAAGAGGGCTAAGGTCAACACTGCCTACTGTGGATAGTCTGAGTCAACGCCTGCTTGCATAGGAATATAGGGGTCGCCAGACTGGACCAGACCCAGCCAACCCAATCTCTTGTTTTTGACAGTGGTCAGCACCACATGTCTCAGAGGAAGGTGCAAGAACCTTGTAGTAAGGAAGATGAGGGATAATCTGCCTCCATGAAGGTGTCTCAGTTATAAATACTTATCTCTAGTATTTGGGGAAGGACTTCAGCCCTGAAACATGAGGTTTTGTTCCCTTCAGTCCATGTACCCAGAGACAAATCACAGGACAAACAGTAGTAGAGCAAAATCAAGAAGTTGATTCCAATTGATCACTCTGAATGGAACTTGCTCATAGGGCACAGCAGTGTCTCTAACACCTGGCTGTATTTCTTTACTTTAATATGTAGCCTCATTGGCTATTTTGCCTGTGTGCTTCCTCACCGAGCCCTTTGCTCTCCAGACCCACCTCACCACACTGTGCATTTCCCGTAGACAACACCACAGAGAAAGAACATTACAGCTTCAGTTCAGGGCCAGATTTGCCAGGCTCACTCATACTGAGCAGACCCTCCTTGCAGGAGGACCTCAGCAGGGACACTGGCTTAGAAAGGTGCTACTGGACAGGGGTAGGGATGGCAGAATCTGGCCCTTACGTCCCTTCTTTCTTCTCACGACCAACCCAAGAGACTGTGGCCATATAGTAAAAAAGGCTCTAAGAGGAAGAATGCTTTGACGTTTGCTTTCCCTGTCTTGCTTGTGCACTATAGTGATTGCATACTGAGCAGGCACTTTACACGGCCTGCATTTAGTGGGGGCTTTCATTCTATAGCTGTAGGGGTCAGCATCCAAAGATACTGAGGCAGAGATCTGATAATAGCAAGGGTAGATCCTAAAGGCCTATGACCATGCAGTCGGTAAAATGTTCTTGGATTATTGCAGTCAACAAGCCAAGAGATGAACTGGCCCTCTCAGCAGGAAAACAGGCCAGGATGCTGCCAAAGGGATAGGGCTGTTTTGACCACGAAAAGAACATGCTTGCTCAGCAGCAGCTGTAGTTGGGGACCAGGCTTGTAAAATAGTGAAGGAACGCCTGTCAGCACCTGAGGCAGGCTTGCCTTTAGAAGCCTCTGATGTTTGTCCTGCAGTGGGCTGTGGCAGAGACACGCCACAGAGTTTTTGTAACAGAGCAGCTCTGTCTGCCTGCCCCAGGATGAAGGATGCTCTAAATGTCGCCAGCAAGGAGAGTGCTTATTCTCGCACATGACTCTTATTCTTGATTCATTTTAAAGCTTTAGAGACTCTCCTCTGCCAGCATAACCACATTGCTGTCAGCTTTCTCTTCCAATTCATTCTTAATGTTAGCCATGAAAACATGTAGCAATCTAATCAGTGGCAGAGATGGACTCAGAGTTACGCTGCGACACCTGCACAGGGACCGTGGGCAGCAGTCTGAAAGGGGTCAAGCAAGCTGATTAGACTTTTCACCAAGATCTAGTTATTCCCACAGTAGTGATGTGATTTTCAGATGTTCTAAGTATCCACAGTTCCTATTGCATTTGGTGGGAACTGAGGGCTCTGAGCATATCTAAAAATCAGGCCAGAAGAATATACAGCTACTGCTATAATGCAACACAACTGTGCCAAAAAATAAATAAATAAAAAAGCATATTGGCTTGCTGGGTTCACAAACAATCAAAAGCTCCTAGGCCTGACTCTTGGGTGCAGCTAAACTCTGCAGGACCTGAGGCAGTGGGGTCAAAGATGGCTATTCCCCAGAGAAAGGTAGGGAGTCTGCTTGGTTTCTGCAGATTTAGGCAATGAACTCCCTTTCAAAGACCCTTCTGAATTAACCCTCCCCCATCCCCAGCTACCTGTCCACCTAACATTAACTGGAGCTGCAGTGTAACCATTGTGGATTCCGCAAAAGTATTAATCACCACTAAGATATTCTACCGACATTTCGATGGCTCCCAAGCGATACAAACTGTAACTACCGCTGCCTGGATGCCCTCAAGCTACTTATCTAAGCAGGGAACCATATCCCAGGTTGAGGCATTTTGGAAGGGAAAAGTATTAACTTTGGGTTTTTAATCGGTTTGTGGACCAGTGCATTTCCCAGTGACATCTAGAGGTCTTTACATGAGTGCAAAATTCAGTCCTTGGTCTACTTACAAAACCCACTCACTTCACTGAGGGTGGTGTAGGCATAACTAACCTGGGCCTTGTCTGTCCACTCTCTCCCATGTCTCATGCTGTCATGTTGACTCAATTCCATGCCTGATGTCACTTAGACTTTCCAGGGATATTATCTATGTGGAGGTTCCCAGCCATCTCTTCAGCGAGATCCCAATGTAAAAAATAAATGGAAGAGTAACTGCTTGAGCATTTCATATCTTGTTCCAGTACTAATTATATGGGATCTGTCACTGTGCTTTAGACTAACCCAGGACCACTCCCTATTCTCCTACTGCCTCATACTGCTCTCCTAATCCTATAAGGCTCACACATACAAACCCTACACAGCAGTGGTCCCCAACCCTTTTCATCTGGTGGGCGCCAGACGATGAGCCACGGGGGACTGTGGCGGTGGACAAGCATCCGCCGAAATTCCGCCAACAAGCGGCAACATCAATAGGCATCGCCGCCAAAATGCCACCCACAAGCAGCGTCATTCAGATATTATACATCAGTCACTGGAAGATTGCTTGGGCATGACATAGACCCAAAGACATGCAAATCTTATCCAAGGAGACCAAAGAGAGATTAAAGCAGTTTTATGCTGATTGCTTTTATTCATAGAAACTTAGGGGCATTCACTAGCCAAATCTAGTGTCAAGAAATATTTAGCCCCATGCAATACCTTTGGCAAACGCCTCACTCCCAGGGAGAGGAAAGGCATCATGGCCAGTTTTAGCATTTAGCTTCTGATAATCCATGCACACAAACACAGATTCCCTAACCAAAATCATAGGGCAAGCAAAGTTCAGAGCTATCTTTCATAACCTTATTCAAGGACTTTCCAGCACTGGTGAAAAGAAAATCTTCCATTTCAGGAGCCTCAACAGCAATGGGTAGGTGAGGTTTGGCTGCATCATAATTAGAGATGGGTCAAACCTGGAAAGCTGAGTCTAACCTCCTGTGAATTTCAGGAGTGGTAATTTTGTGGTTCAAATTCAGATGCAGCTAAAATTTCTCTATAGTGCCTGCTGTTGCAATATTTCTACCCAAGATGGGGGGAATCTCACAAGACCAGCTGATCTCACAAAATTTTCATCTTTGGGCTGAAATCTTGTGAGATTTCAGCACCATTAAATCTAAACCCAAACCATGGCCTTGATTTACCCTGAAACTCGTACCTGACATTCTACCTTAGACCTAGGCCCACATTCAAATGCCAGCTTCTTGGGCCAATCTCTAATGATAACCCTTCTCCTTATGGAGACATTTCTCAATTAACTAGAAGATATTCCTGTCTCCCTTGTACCTCCAGAGTACAGTTTCAGATTGGTACAGGAATAACACTGGAGCCAAACGCTCACTGTAATAAAGAGTGTAACATACCTCAGTGCTAAAAGACTGATGTCTAATTCCTGTCTCCAGTCACCTCACATGGGTCAGAGTTCACAAAGTTAACACTTCTGCCATATGACTGGGTGAGGGGTATCCACTGACTCCATTGCATGTGGTTACACCTGTAACTAAAAATGGTCAACATTTTCCACATTTCAATTTCTTACAAAATTTTTCTTCAAATTCAATTTTTTTAAAAATTGATTAAAATTTTGATTGAACAGGTTCAGATTTTGGAGCTGATTGAAAAATTTGATAATCATAAATGTCATCAATGATTTTAAAAAAACGGTATAAACACATTTTGAAAAATTCCTGCCTAAGTTTTCCAGCCAGATCTGCTGATAACGATATGCTCTTCGCACATTCAGAAGTGCAATGGGGTGGATGGCTGCTTCAGTAACTTGTTCCTGTAGAGACCCTACTGTGATATAATATTGATTATTTTATAGCACCCACGGGTGGGCCCCAAGTATTTCACAAAAAACACATAAAAGACAGGTCCCTCCCATAAGGAGCTTATAATCAGGGGGTCAGGCTATGCAGGAGGTCAATCTAGATGATTTGATTAGCCCTTCTGGCTTCGGTCTGTATGAATAATCCAAACCATGGACGAGACAAACAAGTCATACCCCTACTCTGTTACATACGTAAGGAAGGGCAGGGATGAAGGAGACAGGTTACAGATATGGGCTTTGGTCTTTCTTCCTGTGGAGTCAACAGCAAAGCTCTCCTTGACTCTAGTGGTGGCTGTTACTCTTGGCTGTCCAATAATATTCAATGATGCAACATTAGCTCTCAGTGCTCACTGTACTCTCATCAGCTGTTTTTGTTATCTCACAAAATCCAGCTGCCTCAGCGATAGTTATTAATCAAAAATGAAACCTTTAATGAAATGAGGCAGGAGGGGAAGAAAGTGACCTTAAATACGTCCTCTCTTCTGCACCGGTCAGCAGATATATGCTTCTCTAAAAAAACAACAAGGAGTGTGATGGTACCTTAAAGACTAACACATTTATTTGGGCATAAGCTTTCGTGAGTAAAAAACCCACTTCTTCAGATACATGGAGTGAAAGTTACATTCCTGATGTCCAATTTGTATCCATTTACATAAAAGAATAAATGGACACAAATCAGACATCAGGAATGGTAACATACAAAAGCCAGTAGGTGAACATTTCAATCTCCCTGGTCATTCTATAAAAGATTTAAAAATCACTATTCTTGAACAAAAAAAGTTCAGAAACAGATTTCAAAGAGAAACAGCAGAACTAAAATTTATTTGCAAATTTAACACCATTAATTTGGGCTTGAATAGGGACTGGGAGTGGCTGGTTCATTACAGAAGCAGCTTTGCCTCTCCTGGAATTGACACCTCCTCATCTATTATTGGGAGTGGCCACATCCACCCTGATCGAATTGGCCCTGTCAACACTGGTTCTTCACTTGTGAGGTAACTCCCTTCTTTTCATGTGTCATTATATAATGCCTGCATCTGTAACTTTCACTACATGCACCTGATGAACTGGGTTTTTCACCCATGAAAGCTTATGCCCAAATAAATCTGTTAGTCTTTCAGGTGCCACCGGATCCTTGTTGTTTTTGCGGATACAGACTAACATGGCTTCCCCCGATTCTTGACATATGCTTCTCTGACACCCTTCCTTAGACCGTCTCAAGCCATTGAAGGCATCAGTTCCTTAAATTCAGCTCACCACCAAAATATTCCTTGTGGTTATCTGCCATTTCCTGAAGCACAGTGGAGCGCAAACATTCATGGAGTGAAATTAGGGCCCCTCTGAAGTTAAAGGGAGTTCTGCAACTGAAGTCAACAGGGCCAGGATTTCACCCCTGGTCACAAGGGCTCCGTTGCTTAAGGTGCCGTGATGTTAATACCTAGCAGTTATCTGGAACATTACAACTTAGAAGTGCTGTACAAACATTAACTAATTAATCTCACATCTGTTATGCAACTCATGTAGGACCACATTTGTACAACACCACATTCAGCTTGACAAAACAAGCTTTGACACTGAGTCAGTATAAACCTATTCCCATAAGAAATGACATGTGGGGAGGGAAAAAAGTCACTGAACCACAGAAGCGTCACAGCTCTTGGAGTGTCAGTCCAGAAAGTGTCCATCTCAGCTGCTGACAGAGTAGCGACACTCAAAAACAAGTTGAGGCATAGTTGCAGCTTGGCCTTTTACGTAAGCTTCACACCAGCCAGCGTTATTATCAAAGCTCCATGAACAAATCAATTCGTGGCTTACTTCCCAAGGCTTTCCTCCTAACCAGCATTGTCACAACAGTGCCGACGGGCCTGTTCTCACAGGCGCTGGGTTTGACAGCATCTGAACCTGAGGCTGGATTTTCTCATGACCAAAAATGGTATTAAGCCTCTTCCCACCACAGACATCCACTTCAGGGCCTAGGACTGGAAAGGACTACCTGGATCCATCAAGTCCAGTTCCCTGCTTTCACAGGCAACCCCGTTTTATAACCCAGTTCATCAACTCATCAAGCTCAGTCTTAGCATAAGATAGGTAGTTTGCCCCGACTCCTCCCATTGGGAGGCTGCTCTGCTCCAGAGCCTCAATCCTTCAATGGTCAGACACCTTCTAATTTCCAGCCTAAATTTGTTCCTGTGCAAGCATTGTCCTTTAGCTCCAACAGTTCTTCCCCCCTCTCTGGTGTTAACCTCCCATAAAGTGTTCATAGAGAGCAATCAGATCCCCCCCTCAGCCTGTGTGTTGCTAGGCTAAGCAAGCCAAGCTCTCTCAGTCTCCTTTCATAAGACAGGCCCTCCTTGCCCCTGATCACCCTAGTAGCTCTTCTCTGCAACTGTTCCAGCTTGAATTCATCTCTCTTGAACATGGATGACCACAACTGGACACACTATTCCAGATGAGGTCTGACCAATGGCTTTAGTTGAGTTTACTTTGTGTATCATTACCGAGCAACTAATCTTAAAATTCAGTAGAAAATGCATTCCACCCCAGCGCAAACCAAGACATAACACTGATGGATCTTGACATAAAAGAAGCCATTCAAGTGGGGAGTATGTTATAGAGCTATAGGCAAAAGGCAGCTGATGGTCTCCCTGGAGATTAGACACGCCATGATATCGGAAGTGCAACTCACAAATGCAGAATTATTTTTATTTTTACATAACTGCGCTCAAAAACAAGACAATGTAAAACTTTAGAGCCTACAAGTTTATTCAGTCCTACTTCTTGTTCAGCCAGTCGCTAAGACAAACAGAGATAATGTTGCTCACTTCTTATTTACAATGTCATCTGAAAGTGAGGACAGGTGTTTGCATGGTATCTGCATTGCTGCCAGATATGCTGAATGTATGTATGCCCCTTCATGCTTCAACCACCATTTGAGAGGACATGCTTCCATGCTGAATTTAAATTTGATATTCTATTATTGTTTAACAGTGCAATTAAAACAGAGATTAATTTCAGCAATTTTTTTAAATCTCTCAATTAATTGTGATTTTTTTTAAAAAATAGTTTGACAGCCCTAGTTTCTACTATGGCAATCACTGAGGTGTTGAGAGCCGTACACTTCTACAGCGTTCTAACTGGAGTTGTATAGTTCTGATGTTAAGGCTGTAGTGATGTGCAGACAATTGTGCCAGATTTTGCAGCCCTAAAAGGAGTCTGTGCATGCCACCACTCTGGACAGCACTAGCAAGCTCTTCCTAGTACAGCAACCTAAACACAACAAAAAATAGAGACTTTGAATGGCAGGATGATGTTTCTGCCATGGGGCACATGGGGTTTTTAAATGCTGCTGCAAATCTGAAATAAGAAATATGCAGGGCCTTTGATTCTGTCTCAGTCCCCTAACGTTAAAAGAGAGATGCTACATATTCAGAACATTAGCAGAACACATTATAAACTCAGACCTTTATTGTGTATTCAAATTAAGGGCTGGGGTGGGGCAGCTAATTTTACCAGAGAGACTTTCTAATCTTTAAAAAATGTTTGAGTCCGCCCTTCTCCCCTCCCTCTGCCGCATTACACACAGCATACAGTCCTAGCTCTCCCAGGGCCCCGGCCACGCACCCCTCCCAGGTTCACTGGCCATTCTACCTCTTTCCATCCTTCCAGTCCTCTCCTCATGAAGGGAGGACACACCCACCTCCCCAGCAGGGCACTGGGTTCGAGGAACTCATACTTGCTGGCTTGCTGCGGGGCAGTATAGGGTGGAGCTGCCTGAGCTGGCTCCTGGGAGGTTGAAAAGCAGCAGCAGAACTTAAGTGCAACCTGAACCTGTAAGAGCCAGATTATTTCCAAGCCCTGTGAACCAAACTGCAGGGCTCAACTCACAGACTCCTTGAGAGTCAACCCCTGCAGTGTTCATTCACCCTTCTCCTCTCTCACATGAGATTCCTGTCAGGGCCGACAAAGGGGGAGAAGCCGGTACAAATTACCGGGGGCCCAGGGCCCAGCTTCGTCAGCCCTGTTTAGCCGGTCCGCCCTTGCTGGGGGGAGCCGAATTTTTTTTTCTCACCGGGGCCTGAACCCGCTCTCAGAGGCCCTGATTTCTGTTACTTCCTGTTACTGGATGGACCAGAACTATGGCTAGAAATGCCCCTTGGCACTGCTGGTTCCAGGAAGAACCAGAAAGTGCAGGGATGCATGGAAGAGAAAGATCTTGGAGGTGTTGGGAAAATTCTCAGGCCTCTTCCAAACCTCAGAACACATTCCATTCAGCTTCTGGCTGGTGTCTGGGGTTGGTTCTCATTCCAGCTGAGCTGGTTCATTCCTCTTTGTTTCATCAATCAATAACTGTTACTGACCCACTGTGAACATGTATATCAGTTACTCTCAGCCTTAACCCTTGCCCTTAACTCCTTCTGGATAATCCTGTCAATGGTGCTGGTCAGCATCTTCCACATGTGGTACTGGGATTCTAGAGAATTATCACGCTACATTGGCCTTGGCTTTAAGGCAGCCCAAATCAAGCGTGAGGTGTCCCTCCAGCCATTACAGCCCTTGTAAATTGGATGTGGTCTGACTTCAAGCCCACCAAAAAATCCTGCCTGAAGCACAAGTTCTTTCAGACTGGAGGCCACATGACTGGCAAGTGAATGCAAAATGCATTTTGCTGCAATTGAAGTGTTTTTCATCTATCCAGGGCATTGATTAGTCTGAAGTTCAAGACTGCGAGTGACGCAGTTACTTGCCAACACTTTATATAGCACTGCTTGAAAAGGAGACAGTTCATTTCAGATCTCTAAGTCCAAAATCTTGCAACTCAATGAGCACTTAATAGGTTAATCAGCTACAAATGTCTACACAACAGCTAGGCTGTACTGGACACAAAACTTACTAACATAGCACTAGTGCCATCTACTGTTTGGCTTCACAACTGCAACTAATGACTACTTCAACTAGAAGATCTGCCAGGATTCTAGAATAGTTTGGGCTTCTTAAAAGAAGGCTTCATAGGTTTTTCATCTATACCTTTGCACTAGGTCCTTCTGGCAAACCTACAGAGAACTTTAACAAATACTATTTTAATATGTAAATTATTGACACCTCTATTATTCAATGCTTTCTATGCTCTTTCAATTAGATTAATTAACCTTCCTAACACTTCTGTGAGGGCAGTACTGTACCACACCCATTTATTTTGCATAATTGTAAA
This sequence comes from Gopherus flavomarginatus, assembly GCF_025201925.1. NCBI lineage: Eukaryota > Metazoa > Chordata > Testudines > Testudinidae > Gopherus > Gopherus flavomarginatus. The sequence goes on along the minus strand of NC_066625.1, from coordinate 89,575,056 downwards.
CTGAGACATAGGGAGGTTAAATGATTGTACAAGGTCATGGAGCAAATCAGTGGGAGAGGTGCACCTGTAACTTAGCTTAGGAGACCTGTTTTCTGGTAGCCTGCTCTGCCGAGTGGGCTGCAATCCCTGACAGTTTATTCCATACATGACTCTTCTCCAGAATGGAAACAGACCAGGTATCTCGTTACTTAAAACAGCCTAGCAGTAAAATTCTGTTCTGTCCAGCACCTCTATCAGTATTTTATTTTATTTTATTACTGAAAAAACAAAAGCTTTTTTGGTTTTTAACACAGGCCCATTATCAGACCAACCCACCACAACCTCTAGCACCATCTCCATGAGTTTTCCAACAATCCTATCTCCCCGAACGGTTACCAAAGTTGGAACAACAGGTTCATATTTTAAAAAACAGCAGGACAGATTCTGATCTCAGTTACAGCCAGTTAATCCAGATTTAAACCAATCTCAGCGAGATCAGAATCCAATCTATTCATGCTTCTATAAACAATACACAAAGGGGTCTAGCTTCCCCTCGATGTGCATCATGGGAGTTACATGTGGGAAAAGAGACCTAAATTATGGAAATAAAAAGTGGAATTGAGGTATTCATAGCCTCTTCGTTAAGCTAGTGGAAGAAGCATGGCCTAGTGGAGAGGGTGCAGGGACACAGGAGGCCTGGGGGTTTTGCCACCAACCTGTCATATGACCTTGGGCACATCTCTGTGCTTCTGGTTCCCCACCCTATGTGTGTCCTGTCTAATTAAGTTCTTAAGTTGGTCAAGACAGACACTGTCATCACTAAATATTTTCACAGCCCCCTGCTCATGGCAATGGGCTCTAGGAGCTACTCTAATCGATATAAACAATAATAAAACAAATGCCATTCCTTAAGGTGAATTCAGCATCGTGGTGAGCCACTCGTGTTTATTTCATTCATGGGAAAAGCTGTATCATTTGGGGGTCCAGAAATTAACATCTCTTTTAAAAAACTGTTGAACATCAGATTTCAGACAGAAGCCCTTGCATTTCTGAACCATGGGGTTAGGGTTAGAAATCTGGGGCACAGCAGAGCTATTTAAATGCAGCATTCACTGGAGTTCTCTCAGCCATGGTTTTAGCTCAGCAGCAGGGTGCCCATTATTCAGGACTAGTAGTGCATGACTTTTTTTGGACAAAACTTTTTTCTGATGAAAAATACAGATTCAAGGTCAACCAAAACATTTCTCAAATTGTTTCAAATTCATCAAACAGTTCTGGTAAAAAACAAACCAAATAAATTTTTTTTAAATGTTTTGTTTTGAAACATTTCAACTTTTTTTATTCAAAATGACTTTGTTTTGAATTTTACATCACTTTTATTTAAAAAGGTTTTTAAAAAAGACCTAAAAACCAAAAGGAAAAAGCAAAATGATTTCTTTTTCAAGTTACTCAGTTTACTGAAAAATTCAAAATATTTTCCATTTTGGATTAACATGAAACTTTTTTTTTTTTCAATGTTCAATGCAGCCACTGAACTGAAAAAATCTGTTCTTTGCACAGCTCTGTTCAGGACGGTGACATCTGCACACTGTGGAAAGTCAATGTGTGGGCTAATCCTGCCGTAGAATTCTGGAGGTGGGGAATGAGAGAAGAGAGTAAGCAGAAACTTGGGAGAAGGAAGAGAACATGGCTGGTGGATCTGGGGATAACGCTTAAGGAATAACTCTTGGGTGAGTAAGGGTTACACATCCTGATTTCCTGCTCTTCCTAATTAGATGCAGTGATTGGGGTGTCATTTGTGTTATCTACATCTTCATGCCAGGCAACAACCCTCTCTGCTGCATCAGTCATTTTCCCATGCAGAAAAGATCCTTTCACTACCATTATCTAATATTTAGCAGCACATCATCATCAACAAAACATTATAGATGAGCCTACATATTGATTGCAGAGTCTTAAACTGTGTGCATTCAACATGAAAAAAGCAGTTATCTGTATAAAATATTGTTTTGTGCACCCGTTAGGCATTTCCTGCTCTGTTACAGTCTCCAATTAGATGCCTTTTCCTATAAAAATTACGGTTTGATACACCCAAGTGAGAGCGGCTTACCTGCAAAGAGATGCTTTTAAAATAATTGTGTCACTTATCAGAAAGATATATTTGGTTACCAAGAAGAAAAATGATGTGATCATTATCTGTCCGTTATTCCTCTTCCACAATACGATGAATTAAACATGAACAGCACTGCTACAGACTATCTCTGTACAAGCACCAAAAGTGCGACACTGAGACAAGACAAGGGAGGGGGGCCCATCCGTTCTAATAGTTTTAATACAGTCCAAATGACAATAGTTGTGCTCCAAGACATCCAATACATGAAAAACAAAATGGGCCCCAAGGGAATGCCCTGTATACACCCTCAGAGAGACAGAACAAGGTTCGACCATTAAATGATTGAAGGGGTTCGGTAAAAAGAACATTCTATTTACTTTTATAGCTGTCATCATTGTAGCATCCAAGTGTGTCGCACCCATTAACAAATGCACCCACCTGCCAGCTCTGTGAGGCTGGGAATAGTAGCATCCCCATTTTACAGGTGCAGAACTGAGACAGAGAATCATAGTCTAGGTTGCACAAGTGCAGAGGCCAGAAACGAAGCTTGTCTCTCAAGTCTCATTGCCGATGCCTAAAAAACAAGATCATTCCTCCCTCCATTCAGCAAAGCCACATCCCCGACTGAGTGCTACACAAAGAGGAAATCTACCAATTGAACTACAAAAAATGTGTGGTAACTCTAGTGTGTGTGTGATACAGATCTAGTTATTCCCCCTAGACACAAACACATGAATACTCACACAGTTAGCCTTTGGGCCCTGGCTCAGCAAGGTATCTAAGCACATGACTAGCCTAAAGTTCAATAGTCCCACTGACTTATTTTGCACATGCTTAAATATCTTGCTAGATCAGGGCCTGAGACCTTTCAAGGTGAGGACGTGTGGTCGAGCACTAGGAGCAAGGGCCCGGCAGTCAGCACTCCTGGGCTCTATTCCTGTCTGTCTTTGACTGACTCTGTCTGTGCCTCACTTAAAGTGCACAGAGCTACACAAAACCCTCCTGTTTTGCTCCACATGTGCATCACCCAAGGCTTTCCAGCAGATTCCCGTCACATGCTTTTGCTTCATGTTTGGATTCATCATATGAACACAAACTCGAGCACGCAAATCACATCATGGAAGTGGCAGGATTTGCCTGTGCAATTAATTACTGCACAAAACATACTAGTGCAAAAAAAGCTGCCTTTTCTATGTGCAAACCATATGGCATTTCTTCTAGAGATGGGCTTGAGCCTCTGTGTTTGGATTTGGATCCAGAACTTCCCCAGAGTTCCATGGTGTTTCAGATCTAGAGTGTTGATTGTGGCCCATTTCGGATTTCTTTTGGATACAAAATTAAAATATCTTCCAGATTTATGGAAAAGATATTGGGCCATATTCAGCTCGGCGGTATCTCAGCCTAAGCAGGATTGCACCCATGTTGTTTTCTTTTGTTTTAATCTGGACCTGAAATTTGCCTGGAGTCCTATGAAAACTTTTTTTAAGGTCAGGTGTTTTCCATTGTCTGATAACATCACACTGTTTGTTTCGATATCACCTGCGTAAACACGATCCCCACTAGGAAGGTCAAGGTTCAAGAGTTGAAATCTGCCCCAGTGTGTGAGTGTGTCTCAACTGAAGCTGTAGTTTGTCCCTTTTAATTATACCCTGCTATATTCACAGATAATAGCTGTACATTTAAGCAAATTACCTCAAATAAAAGAGAGGCAATAATTACACTGTTTGTTTTTGCTCCTTTCATTGCTGGAATTATACTTTCTGTTTGCCTAGAGTTAAACATTAGCAAGAACCTTTATGCACTAATGTCTGTTCAGATGCCTTTTACTGTTTTAAACCAGCAAGAGTCAGTAAAAGTTTGGGCAAATATTAGATCTGGCCAAGTTTGCTATTTGTATCAGGAAACTGATTGGTGTTATTGATTGACAGATGTGACCAAATGTTTAGAAAGGCTGTTCTCTATTGGATTCTGCTAGGTGTTTCAGCAAACAGTCCTAATACAAGGCAAACAGAGCTATTGGAAGAAGTACCAGCTTGTGTTAGCAGAGTAAACTGAGGGCTAAGCAAACAGCTTAAAAGAATGTGGTCACCTTCACATAACCTTTGATGTAGGTATTGATCCTTCTGAAGGTGGCGAAAAGTTTGAACGGGGGCAGATTGAGTGGGATCAGATCTATATAAACACCATAAGAATGTAAATGTTATTTTTAAGCTACACCGTCGGTTTAGTAATGGATGTCTATTTGGAATTTATCTTCTTTCAAATCTTTAAATCCATGCAGCAATAAGAAATAATAACTTTTAGATAGACTGCCTCCTAAGTGTCTCCCCACTACCCCCGTTAAGTACAGTATCAAGCATCTTTAATTCTTCTAAGCCAAAAAGAGACATGGAGCAAGTGGAGGCAGTGTCTGTGGCCTCAAGATTATTGCACCAGAGCAGGAGGGAGGGGAATGTGCCGGAACAGCAGCATGCACGTTATCTGGGAACAAAGCGTGCAGGCAGGAAAGGGAGTCGTTTTCAAAGATCCAGGCTTTCAACAATCATTATTTAATGTAGATTATTACTGTACCCTCAGCCCCGCTGTGCACACATATAACAAGATGATGGTTCGTGCCCCAGATGGTTTACAAGGTGAGAGAACAGGTGAAGACAGACAGACAGGCAGGGATAGCACAAAGGAACTGTGGGACATCATGACCCATTTAATAAGCCGTGGTCACAGTGCACCAGCTGCATAGCCGTCGTTGAATGTCTTGTAGGCATCACAAGCAGAGGTGAGTTCTAAGGGGAGATTTGAAGGAAAACTAGTCACTTGTAAAAGTGCTGACAAGGTGATACTCCACACTGTACAGACCATAGATGACGATACAAGCTCTGCCTTAGAAGCTCATATTCTAAGCAGACGGGCAACACAAATTTGGTTCTTTGCACTGCTCATCTCCAGATGCTCTCTCTGCCTTCTTTGCGCTGTGCAGTGTTGTAGCTATGACACTTGGAGTACCTTTCCCAGACCTGAAGAGGGGCTCTGTGTACCTCAGAAACCTGTCTCTCTCAGCAACAAACTTTGGCCCAATAAAAGATATTACCTCACTCGCCTTGTCTCTGTTCTTTGTGCTAGTGGATCAGGGAGTAGTATCTGTGGGTTCTGTGAAGGAATGAGGTAGGTCTTGGAAGGATTTGAAAGGAGCGAGGCATAGGTGATGCCATAGGAAAAGCCAGCTTGCAGATGCATCTGAGTGGAGACAAAGATTGAGATGCGATGGGATTCACTTACAGAGAGAAGGGAGTAATAAAAATTGTCAGCAGAGCTGTAAGAGGAGGCCGAATGGTGCAGGAATGTATAGTGCTCTATCTACAATTCGTCAGTATTGCAGGCATATTATTTATCTGGATGCATATTGCTATGAATATTTCACCAATGACATCTAATTGCTACTAGAGATTACGGTACACAATCCACAAAGGGTATACAGAGATTTGATTTTGGGAATGATGTTCAGCTGACTTGAAATGTCACACCTACTACATATAGATTGGGTCGGTTCTAGTCATGGCAAGCTCAATATTCAAAAATGTACACATGCAATTCTGGGAAGATCAATGTATATGCAACTATATACTTAATTTCCTTCCACAATTACTCTGATGGTATCTGTTGATCAGTTGTGCATGCACAAATGACCATTTATACATCTAAATGCCACCTGCAGCAACAATTACTACAAATACACATGCAATCAAGGTAGTTACACATACAAATTAGGTGTGTGATTGCATGGGTATTTCTGTGGAAGTCAGACTAACAAAATCTAAACCAAAGTCTAAATGATGTTTTTAATTATCTGCCCATCTGGCTATGCTTGCAAATAACTGTTTATAGTGATCGATATTAAACAGACTCTGTTGATAGACGGGTTAATCATTACAAGAGAAGAAAAGGGATTGTTTTATGTCTGTGTGTTGACCCTCAATACATAGAAACCAAAGCTGCATTTGATGCTTGAGAAGTACCATCTAATAAAAATTGCAATGTACACATTACAAACACATATCTGATGAGTCATTGCAGAGGTAGAGTGCAGGGATGGACCCAGATGAAGACCTGGTTAATTATTAAACCTGAGCAGCAAACGTTTCCAACGCACAAAGCTGTATATAGGCGACATGGTCAATAACACGGAGAGGACACACAACTATTCAGGTTCTGGATGTTTTCCACACGGCCACTTCCCATCCATTCCCTATTTCGCTCGCTCTCCCCTCCCACACTGAACACACAAATCAACAACATACTGCAGCCAAAGTGCTTCCCATTGTTAACCTAGTGAGGTCCTAGCAAACAGTGGGCTAGGCAGGGCTGCCCAGAGGGGGAGGCAAGTGGAGCAATTTGCCCCAGGCCCCAGGCCCCACAGGGGCCCCCAAGAGAATATAGTATTCTATAGTATTGCAACTTTTTTTTATGGAAGGGGCCCAAGAAATTGCTTTGCCCCAGGCCCCCTGAATCCTGTGGGTGGCCCTGGGGCTAGGCTTTCCAGTTGTAAAGTTGTGGCATTATTAATTCAGATAAGACAGTGACGAGCCTTTTGATATAAAGGCCCATATATGAGGCCTCTGCAACTGAAAAGGATCTTAGAAATGTAGAGGTGGGAAAGGCCTATACAGCATGATTTCTTAAAAAACAGGTGTATGCTTGCATGGTTAAGTGGTGCACACAATGACTATGCTGGTGATACTGATCACTTGCACACCCATATATATGTCAACACATATTTGCATGCTTATCCATTCCCAATTAAGCATGTCAGTCCATCTAGCCTATCCCCCACCAGTGCAGGAGTTTTACTTATCAGAGGGTTTCTGTTAGATGGATGGGGAGGAGTCTTACTGCCTGAGAGCTCTGAAGGCATCATGTCTTGGAGAGACTGTGCCTCCCATGGCACTGAAAAGAAGTGTAACCCCTTTCTGTGGGGGAGGGGGTGCTTCTGAAATAGCACACTGACTGTCTCGAGGACTCACCTGGGATTGCAGCAGCAATGGCAACAAAGGCTCCTAGGGTCCAGGGCAGAGAGACAGCAGGCTACCAACACCACCAGAACCTGCCCTAAGCCAGAACTCCAAGACAGAGGTTTGGGTTTACTCTCGGTTTTGGCTGTGTTTGGAGGAGTGGAGCAGAGACAGAGGGGTCACAGCCAGGGAGGACCCAAGGGAAGACTTTGAGTTTTTGTGGGATTTCTGGGACATTGGACAGTGTCATCTCAGCACAGACCAGAAACCCAGGAGGCTGAGGAGAGCCACAGTCAGGCTACCAGGAGCCAGTCTGACTGTACATTGGAATCCAGACCAGAGAGCCACAAGGCCGGCCCAACATCCCTGGGGTGGATGCTTTGTAAGAACACACCTGTTTGTTTTGATATTATGTTCTGAGCCGATCACTGACTTCAGTGCTGGATCACTCATGAAAGGCTGAGCCTAAACTCACCATTTGCCTAGGCAGGCGCTGAGACGGCGCTTGGGGTGGTGGGTACGGGTGGTACATTTGGGAGGGGCAGAGTTTATGTATTGTTGTTTTCTCTTTTATTATCCTGATGCTATTTTCCATTGTCCTCTATCCTGAGTACCCCAAACCTGATAACGCCTGGTTACTGTTTTATTACTCTGGGAATTGGGATCACTATTTTATTTTATTGTGCCCTGACAGACATTCCTCCATGAGACTGGGAATACTTTCCCAAGGGACAGGCCTCTGTGTTCTCTGCTCTGGGGAGGGGTTTCCCTGGGTGGAGGCACCAGGCAACCTTATAGGTGAACCCAGGACCCGTAGCCCTGAGCAGAAAAGGGAGAAGGTTGCAGCCAGGCCTCAGGGCTGGGTTACAGGAGCTTGCAAGGGAGAAACTATCACTACATTTCAGAAAAGTTGCACAACTACAGGATGAGACAGGGCCAGGGTCCCATAACCCTGAGAAATGCACCCCTCTGGGAGCACTACCACTGTTCCCACCTGAAAACTCTGTGCTTTACATTGTCTAGGGCCTTCTGTATAGATCTATTGCATCTCTATTTCCCCTCCCTGTTTATACATCCTAGTCTAGTGCCTCTATTCAGCCAGCTGTAATCACAGTCAGACTTTTGGGGGTTTTTGGCCTCAGAATGGACTTTCATAGATTCCAAGGTCAGATGTGATCATTGTGATAATCTAATCTTCTCTCCTGTGTATCGCAGGCCAGAAAACATCCTCCAAACAATTCCTAGAGCAGATCTTTTAGAAAAATCTCCAGTCATGATTTATTAATTGCCAGTAATGGAGGATCCACCTTGAAACATCTTTCCTTGATCAGGAATCGGACCCCTTCTCCAGCAGAGAGAGCACCAAACCCTAACCATTAGACCATCAGGGAACCTGATCCAGGGCCCTTGAAATCAATAGGAAACTTTCCACTGACTTTAGTGGCAGCTGGGCCAGGTCCAATGTGACAAATACACAGTACAATTGAAACTTGTTACTATTTAACTTTAGGTGACCCTTCCTTGTCATATGAAAACACCACACTATATAACGTCCTCAGTGTAACAGGAGTTTTAACAGCTATGTGGTTTGCCTCTAGCCCATTTTCCATTCCATCATTGAAATTCTGTATGTATTGTTATGAAGTGTATGTTCTTGCTGGTCAATCAGGAAAACAAAATATACAATGTAATCAAAAAAGCCATTAAAACTGTCATCTCTAAAAAAAGATTAACACTATTTCCTTAATGCCAGGTCCTACTTCCATAACACTCAAGAAGGAGTTAGATTTTTTCAGAGATATCAGCTTATGAAACCAACTATAAAGCAAAATGCCCCTGGAAAGTAAACCTGATACTGTATTTCCATCAACAGAAGGAGCTTAGAAAAAGATTATTCTTTATGGTAACTGCAGATTAATAAATTACTTATGCACACTTTAAACAATTCACCAGACCATCCTGGCTAGCCATTGAACCGATAACCAAACATGCTGTAGGGTGAACATCTCTCTTGACAGAATATCATTCACAAAACCTAGATGATGGGCTCTCAGCACATGTGGTCTAAATCTTTCAAGGTTGGTCTGTCTTGGTGATTTACTTCATGGATGTGTAAAACCAAAGAATAAATGGCAGTGCTGATGTAACTGAAGGTTTGGGCTCAATACTACAAGATGGATTAGCATCTTGCAGAACAGGGGGCGGAGCTGGACAAAATGTGGGGTCGAGGAGAGGGAACTGTACAGAGATCAGCAGAAACACATTATTAGAACTGGACTTCAAGCAGAAGGATCGCCCTAACATCCCATGTCAACATACCAAACCACCCAGGTCTCAAGCCTTTCCAAGAGCAGGAATTAATCACAATCTCTCTTTGCTCAGTAAACAGATGAGGGTTACTCTTCTCTAGCTTTGAATGATAACTTGAGACTCGTCATTAGCTCTGTGCAGTGAAGGACAACCTCTGTAGCACCAAGCATTGCAGTGGCAACTTGCCAAAAGCCCAGGGGCCGCATACAATTTGCATATATGTTTATGTAATTCTACATATATTTGTTCCTATTGAAGTTAATGCAGGTATTAACTTGATTCCCATGCAGTTAGCCTTCCCTTATTTGTAAGGGCACAGGATTACTTTCTCTCTTATCCCCACTGGGTGAAATCCCTCACCCCGACCCCCACCTCCACCCCGGCCTGTGGACCACTTACATCTCACTTCAGCCCTATTTTGTGGGCCGTGAGCTGGCGCTCTGCACCATGGGGAAATTAAACCTCTGGAGAGCCAGAAGGAACACGGCAGTGAGTGGAAGGGATGTGTCAGCCCCAAGAGGGAGAGCTGGATTGGAGCGATTTTATTATCTGTAGAGATGAGCTCACCAGGTTGTATGTGGGAGGCGCAGGTTCATTTTAAGGACTGGCAAAATGGATTGGAGAAAATAAATTCCAGCCCAAAGCTTGGACAAAGCCTGAATTTCCACTTCAGGCGAGTTTGGAAATACACAGCCAGTGGCTCCCCACAACACACACACACGCACGCACATACGCTCTTTCCCTCATCCCCAATACACCTTCTATCCGGGCTGAATTTTCCTGCAATGTTTCATGAGGTCCGGCAATTTTTGCTGAGCTGGCTGCTGTCCGAGTCCTGTGATTCTCTAGTATCATCCCAGAGTGTCTTTGGCAGGAGGAATCCTCGAGCACGGGAGAATCGATTAGACTATACCAGCTAGCCAGCCAGAAGAGAGAGTAGCAGATCTCAGACCTCTGGGATGGAACAGAACCAAAAGACAGAGGAAGGAGCAGCTCTAGGCTTTTAGGTGTCACGGAGAAGGAGTGATGGCAGAGGAGCTGGTTAAACTGGCTTGAGATGATGGAGAGGGAGAGGGGAAACCTAAGAAAGTCTGGACAAATTCAAATATGCATTCAAATATTTTAGGGACTCCCTTTTCTGGTGTCTTTTTTCTCCTCTGCATGTGGTACTGACTGAAAGGACAAATCTTTCAAGGTCCCGCTGCTGAAATATGACCTAAGTTCCTTTAGAATGGGAGTGCCTCTCACCTGGGCTCAGAGTTTGGTTAACATTCAGGTGAACCCTTAGCCACCTGTTAGTCCGTAAAGCCAGATTTCCTCCCCTGCATCCCTGGCCTCTCTAGAAAACCTGTGTCTGGTATTAATTCCCTCTTCCATTTTTAAGCATCAAGACAAATAGTTCAGGTGCCTGTTTTCTACAATGATTTACCTCCTGTGTCTGGTCAATAAATTCTCCTTGATAGCTCTAAGAGCCCCTGCTGTCTTATTCAGAGACCTATCATTTTCTTAGGTACTTAGAAAAAAAAGTCTACACTCCTTTGCAATCTTCTTGTGCCAGCAGCCAGGGCCAGCTCCAGGGGTTTTGCCGCCCCAAGCAGCCAAAAAAATATAAAATAAAATAAAAAAAGGCACGATCGTGATCTGCGGCAATTCAGTGGAAGGTCCTTCGCTCCAACTAGGAGTGAGGAACCCGTTGCTGAATTGCTGCTGAATAGCTGGACCAGCCACCCCTCTCCAGAGTGCCGTCCCAAGCACCTGCTTGCTAAGCTGGTGCTTGGAGCCAGCCCTGCCTGCAGTGCAATCACTAAACAGCACTGTGGCCTCTCTCCTCAAGGTCCTATTGACTGTGGTGGCCCACTAGAATGTGACTTTTACCCAAGCAAACCATTAAGGAATAAATTTTAATATATCTCGGCCCCAGAATGAGAATTCCCCACTGCCTCCAAATTACTTCCTCCTAGGTTTACCTGTATAGCAGCATGCCACTGAGAGTCAGCAAACTCAAGTCAGATCAGTTTTCCACATATGCACAAGAGAAATCCAACATCGTGATTCAAGGTGCCAGCCGAACACCACAGAGGTCAGGAAGAATTCTTGCCCACACCAAAGTTCACCACAGCATCACTCACTATCATGTGAATATTCTTCTTCTGCTAAAGCATCAGATGTTGGCCACTGCCAGGGACTGAATGCTGACTTGATGGGCCAATTGTCTGATCCATGGTCACAAGTCGTGTATTTCCATGGTCTTAACCTGACCCTTCGGTGTCATTGCTCAGCTACCCCCACCTCGGCTAACACTGCCACGGCACTTGCAGATGCTCAGCTCTGGTGCCTGCTATATCTCACCAGAGGACCAGGAGTAAAGCAGGCCTGAAACAAACGAAAGGCAAACACCTAGCTTAGTGAGTACCTCAACACGTTGCCCTGCAGTATATCTAAACTTGGGAGAAACCTTGGAATCCTCATTCATCTCTCCAGCCTAGACTGAAGGGCATGTGGAAGGAACAGGCACACTCAGGACTGGGGAAGGAGATTATGTTGTTGCACCCTCTAGGAGCTGGTCAGGAGATTTCAGTGCTGTAGAGGGGCCTTGAAAGGAAGTGCAACACAGTAGACAGGGGAATACAGTTATACAGGGAAGAAAGGTAACATGAAATGGAAGACTGGGTGAAAGCCTAAAGAGATCATGCTCAGATCGGGGCTGTCTCTTTGATATTATGTATGTTCTTCCTGGGATCAGTGAGATGAAAGAAAGCCCGTGCTTGTCTGCATGCCTGGAGCCATGCTGTCACACGGCCAGCCAAACACCACACACACAAGGCAGCACTCTCATGCACTGCACCCATATGGAATCTGAGATCATCACAGCACAGTGACAGTATAAATGATCATGAAGACAGAAAAAAAAGGTAGCGAGATCTCAGACGCGGGTCTGTTCTAAGGCTGTGTGCCCTTTCAGGTGAGAAAAGGGACAAATGCAGTAAAAAAAGGAAGGCAGGGAGAAGGACTTGTGAATTAAAACTGTAGACATGTTGTGTCTCTAGAAATTCTAAGCACCTACTGCATGGGTTATTTATATGACCATCTGGCATGCACAATGGAGCACTTGGCCAAATAAAAGGTTTTCTTCCTGTAAAAATCAACAGCAACATACATAAGTAAAGAGGACTGAACTCTTCCCAGGAAGAGTCACAGAATTCTTCCAAGCCTGTCTCTGTCTCAGAATCCCCCTAACCAGAGACCTGGCCTAATGGAGAGGGCCTGAGACTCAGAAAACATGGACTCAATTCCCTGCTCAGACACAAACTTCCTGTGGGACCTTGAGCAACTCATTCAATGTACACTGTGCCTCAGTTCCCCATCTGTGAAATGAGGATACACTGCCTTGGCTCACAGGAGGATAAAATCCATTAGTGACTGTGAGGTGCTCAAGTACGATGCTGATGGGGTGGAGGGTGGGAGAAGAGGAAGGTATTTATTTCCACAATCAAAACTCCCAATAAGTCAATGGAATGTTTTCCTGAGGAAATAAAGTATTTACTTTATAGACATTTCCAAAGAACCACAAACCAACACCACCTAACTCACCTAGTAGGATTAGAATGAAAGGAAATCTATACAGAATTCCAGTATGGAACATACTTTAGTCTAGGTCTGTTGGGTGTTTCACACAGAAGTATGTCACATCTTCTGGTGAAATGAATGGCATTAGGAGAAGTCACCCACTATCAGCATTAGCATCCAGGGTTGTTGGGAGTAATGAGGAAATGAAATGCACTTTTTTTAAAAAAGAAAAAGAAATGAGCTGCATTCAAAATGCATTGTAACAGTGTCTGGTAGCAGTGTTGTAGCTAGGGTTGTGTTAGCCTTTCTATTATAGATCCAATTTTCAAGGCTTAAAGACATAACTAAGAAAGGCAGAAAAAATGTGCTCTGGACTGGAACCTGGTATAATGGTTCTTGATTTTAGGTTTGAAATAAAGTCTGAATCCAGGACTCTTTTCCTAAGTAATGTTAAACATCACTCTGGCCATTTCTTTAGTGATGATATGGCCACAAAAATAAATGAAGTTAAGATGATTAAAATACTTTATTTTGGAAAAAAACAAATGTAACATTAAAGCCTTTAGAAAGTTCAGACTATTTTCAATGCTACAGGTAAGTCCTGAAAGTCCTCAACCTGCTTTTACTCAAACTTTTCCCAGCCAAAACTCCCATTGACCTTCTACTTCTAGTAATACGATTGCTTTTGTATTATTAGCTGATGTTGCTCCTCCTGTGCAGATTATTTTGTGGAAGGAGAGTCTGCTGCTGAGGCAGAGGAGACAGTCAGGGGATGTGGATTGTATTCCTGGCGCGGTCACAGAAAGTCAAGCCTGCTGGTTCTTCTGAGCCTCACTTTCCGCATAGGTCCCATGTGGACAGCGATACTTGGCAACCCCCCAGAAGTATTGTGAAGCTGAACTCCCTGACACAATGAGCTCTTTGCAGCAGGAATTGTCATTTACTCTGTGTCTGTAAGTACCTAGGACAAGGAGACCCTGAGTGGGCTGCAGCTGCTGGGTGCTACCACACTACTATGAGCATTACATAACAATGACAAAGTAACATGCTCTCTGGTGCCTTGGTACAAGCTTACTATAAATGTGGAAATTACTGGTCTGCTGTTGCCCGAGCTTACAGAAAGTTCACTATAAAGATGCACGTACAACCGTGCAACCAATTTACACGCTTAAACCAGGTAATTAGGTGCAAATAGTGAATTGTGGTAATTTTTTCCACGGTTACTTTATTTACATGTGCAATTTTGATGACTGTGTCTGCAAATTAACCAGGTAATTATGCATGTATTTTGCTAACATAATTTGTATGATTATTTTTCCTGAATATTTGAGCTTTTACTGTGATTGGCTGGCTGTTCCCTCTGGGAGCAGAGAACTATATCATTACTAGCTGTGTTTACCAACACACCGCCTGGTAATCCTCTGATTTCAGTGGAGTTTCCCTGGTGCTGCTGAGATCAGAATTCAGCTCTTCGACTCTTATAAATCCAGTACTTTTGGAAACAACATTGAAGAACACAATTAATCTATCCAAGATATGAAAGTAACCCTGCTATGCAGCCACCCATACAAACTGCAGGTACCTAAACAAAATCACCTGCCAGCCATAGTACAGCATATCCCTAAATTAGCTCCACACACTACTACAATTCACTGAATAGACGAGGCAGTCAATTCTGAGGCTTCATTTTCCTACCAAGGATTGGAATGAACAGAAAAAGGCAGGAACTGCAGGAACCTATTTACCATGAGAAAGATTGGAACAAAAATGTAAAATGGCAGAAAACTAATTCAGTCTCATCCATACCCTCAAATTGTTACTTTTCAACTCCCTTCCAAAAGGTAATTTGTAAGCATCCTGTTGTGTCATATTACAATTTACCATAGGCATAATACGTGAAAATAATTAGCAGGCACATTCTTCCATTTTAGCATTATGCTATGCTAAAGCTCCACCTTAAATTTATAGCATGGCTACCATAACATAGCAATAATTTATTAACATATGTGCTCTATGTTTTCAAAGTCCTGAGCAAACATTAATTAATTAGTTCTCCCAACATTCTTGTGAGTAGGTAAATAAATCTTTTAATCCTTATTTTACAGGTGAGGAAACAGATAGAGAATGGAGCTGCTTTCTCCATATAGGGAGTCAGCAGCAGAAATGGGATTAGAATTTAGGAGTTACCATGTTACTGACATACTTCCTTTTCACTTCACCAGACCAAGATGCATCCGACGAAGTGGGTATTCACCCACGAAAGCTCATGCTCCAATACATCTGTTAGTCTAGAAGGTGCCACAGGACTCTGTGCTGCTTTTACAGACCAAGATGGCTCTCTAGCTGAATTTTATGATGTGAGATTAGAATTAGAGTCTCTGGTGAATTTCTGTTTGTTGCTTGGGTGCTTTGTGATCTTGAAAGCCTGACTGGACTGGCCAATAATGCATATGAAGAAAGTCCTAAACATATCCAATACAACTACAGTATAGGTGATTGGGGACCTGAAAGACTTCCGCATTCAACAGAGATCTGTAAATCATTCATACCAAACCATTTACTCCATGAATTTAACTTTTTCTGTTTGCAAATAGATCATGATTTTATTCCTTATTCGGCATTATCCACCAAAGAATTTCTTGGTCTTTAGATTGTGTGCCAGCAGTTCATTCCACATTGGAAATTCAGGCTGTGTTGAAACCTATCATCTAGCCAGTCCATCCCGACTGGATATGTGCAGTGCTTTCCTGTGCCAATACTTGTGATTGTGAGCCCGCATGTCTCTTTCTTGGTGAAATTCTCCCCTGTGCACAGAAGACTCAGGCAGGGGTTTCAATGGTGCCTAGATATTTTGCTGGCTTTTAACTCAGGGCTGAATTTCACCCACAGTGAACATTCTGCAACACTTGGTTAAAGGGTACTCCTGTGCTAAAAGTTCCTACCAGTCAATATGGTCACTAGAATGATCATGGGAAGCAAATACTAAAAAAAAGTCCTAACAAACATTCAGCATTTGCAGCATTTGCCAGTCTCCAATACATATACAAGCAGGGCCAGCTCCAGGCACCAGCTTAGCAAGCAGGTGCTTGGCCGCGGAAGAGAGGGAGGACCCGCCACCGAAGTGCTGCAGGAGAAGCGGCGCGGTTGTGCTGCCGCCAAAGTGCCGCCACTCATTTGTTTTTTTTTGGCGCCGCTTGGGGAGACAGAAAAGCTGGAGCCGGCCCTGTATACAAGTCTTGGGTGTGCTCCCTTGGAATGAGTGATCTTTAGCATAGAGTCAAGTGCCATTTGTGGGTGATCTGGTCCTAAATCTTTATTGTCTACAGGGCTATTGCTGGAGTGATGAATCGGTAGAAACCCAAGCCCTATATCAGGAGACCAGTCTATTCATGTGCTGTCAGCATGGTGTTCAGAGTTACTGCACTCTTGGAAGTGTTGTCTTGCAGATAAGATATTAAGCCAACATCCTGTCTACATATAAAATTACATGGCACTTTATATAGGAGCAGGACCATTCACCCTCTGTCCTAGCTCTATTTTTCTAATACAGTCTCTCTTCACAAGCTGAAAAATAATGGCAAGGAATAATGGAAAAAAAGGATTCATGCAAAAGAGCACAATCCTTGGAAACACATGGAATAAATACTGGAAAGATTACCAGCAACGTGAATTTTATTATTTTAATGTTACAGCAGCAGGCATATATCCAGCCACGTGTACTTTTCCCGTGAAAGTCTCATTAAAGGTGCAGCACACAGCCTGTGTCAGAAGAGATTAGACTGTTGTGTCTGAAGAAAATTCAAGATAGCAGACAGGAAAGTCATGCTTGTGAGATGTTCTCACATCAGCTGAAATTCACCCCAGTTCCAAGGGTCAAGAGAAGATCTAATCACTAAAGATAAATACACGTCTGGACTTAATTGGGACTTCAGGAGCTGAGTGGACATTCCGCACAGAAGCAAATTTCACTCACTGCCAGTAAGGCATTTGGACCTGTAATGCCCTGAGCACCTATTGATTTCAAGGGCACTCAGCACTTCACAGGATCAGGACCTTGGCTGGTGTGGAGGACTTGGCTGTGTGGTGCCATGTCAGAGCAGGCAGAATCCCCTGTGCCCCCTTTACTGGCTTGCGGCTGCTCACAATCTATCAGCTGTGGGAAGATTTTTGTTATTATTATTATTATTCTGTTAAGCGGGAGCCAGGGGGGAGAATGTGTTTGTCACAGAACAGGCCTGTTCCCTGACCCAAGCAGAGTCATTACTAACACCCAGCTAACTGCTGACAGTGATTTCCAGATGATAGGCACTTCGCAGCCCACATCCCTCCTTTGATCACCTTCCAAGATGGAGATAACAACTGCAAAGCTAGACCTGACTCAGGCTTTTCCTGACCCCAAATCTCTGCTAATCCCTCCATTAGGTCTCAGAATATCACAGCCTGGTTACTCATTAGCTGCTTGTATTCCCATATGTCCAACTGGGCCCTCTGTTACTGACAGGACTGACTGCCAGCAGAGACCTAGTGTCATGTCATTTAGGCCTCCCTTTGGTGCCATTAGCTGAGGCCTTAATGACAGCTGTTGGGAGCAGGTGCTCTGCTGTAATAGCCACCAAACGTACTGCTCCCCCCGGGAAGCAGCCTGCTTGTTCTTTCGCATCAGGGCAGCAGTGATGAAAAGATGAATATAAAACATAACTCTGAAACCAAAGGGGGGCTGTTTAAAAAAATCTTCAATTAATAATCAGGCAGGGGTCAGCGAGTGGATTTTTTATTTCCCTTCAGTGACTGAAATGCAAGATTGATTTCTCCGTTTCGCAAGTAATGCACTAAATACGGCTCTCTGTTTCATCCAACAAAACTCTTCATTTGACAGGCTAATTCTCCCAGAGTCATAAATAAAACCACGGGGGACAACTAAGTTACATTTTTATAGCATAAGCGTTAAATTGCACATGCCAGCAAGTTCTATTAGTTTAGTCTGTAAGTGTTACATTCAGTAAAGTATACAGTATAAGTAGCACTTAACACCTTGAGAGCAATGGGGGGAGGGAGAAAGGTTAAATTTCCATTTCCAACCTTATTCCCTATTTAAGTGCTTTTGTTTTAGCATTTGAATGGTACATTGAGACCCACTGATGGAAGATTAAATGAAAATCTCCTAAGAACAATGTTTCTCTCAAACAACAATAAACCAAGATGTTTCAGTGAAAAAATGCACCACCCAGCCCTCCACACAGACACTGATTTTTCTTGCCTTGATATATCTTCTCCTCAAGTCAATGCAATGTTTGATTACTCTGTCTGCCAGAGTAACATGTGGAGGCTTTTGAACTTTTTTTTGGCATTATTGCAACATTAAGGTGATCCAAAATCTACTTTGGGTAATTTACTGTATGGTAAGTGATGAATTATAAAACCAGGAAGCGGCCTGACAGAACCAGGCAAAAGGTTAGAAATCATATTTATCCAAAAGGAAAGCGTACTTATTGTACCTTGCAATGCTGTCCCTAAGCCATTAATCAAATTCTAGAGGATTCCACAGTAACTGTTCCTTAACTTGGCTAGCTTAAATAAACGTACATTCCTGTGCTTTCATACAGTAGTTATATTTTTTTTAATCAGTATTTGCCAGCATTTACCACACATCAGATCTGGGATACCTACAGTTTCTTGCACCCTTACTACAGGGAATAACTAACTCTGCAGTCTCTGTTGTCAAAGGTTGATTTTTTTTCTTAACAGCAGCCGCTATCTATATGTTCCAAGCTAACAACAGTTTGTAAGGTGCTAAGTCAAGACTTGTGTCTTACACAGAAAAGACTGGCATCGGCTTACAAAAATAGAAAGCTAGTAATGTTAAGGTTGGCCAAAATGGGTTGGACAAAATAAGAACTGATCCAAGACTTTGGCCCAAATCCACAATGACACTTTGGCCCCTTCAGCATTTCTTCTTCCCTGCAAAACTAAAAGCAGAAATGACCAAACACTGTGCAAAAGGCCAGAGACCACCCAAGAACAGTCTGAACAGAAGGAAGAATCAGCAGAAATCTTGCAGGAAAGCTTGTGCTCAGATCCAGGAGGTTCAGATCACTCACCTAAAAGTGCCAGGCCTCTCAGGGCTTCTCCAGACTGAATCTTGAGAGACTTGCTTCCGTGATCCTCCTAGCCAGTAGGGATCTGCACAGGTGCCAGTGTTTAAACATGCAGATGACATTGAATTTAGGCTCTGTCACACTGAGCATCAATATTAGGCAAGCTTTACCTGAATACAAGCTGCGTGCTCTGTCCCTCCCCACATACCTCCTGTGGTGTGGGGCTGGGCTAGGGGGATTAGATGTCCCAATTTTATAGGGACAGTCCCAATTTTGGGGTCTTTTTCTCTTATAGGCTGGGCTTCTATTACCCTCCACCCGCATCCCGATTTTTCACATTTGCTGTCTGGTCACCCTAGGCTGGGCAGCCATTCCAGCCCTGAGTTCTCTTTATCCCTCTGGGCACTGCATGTTTGGGAAGAAGGCGGAGGCCTGATGTCTCCTCCACCTCAGGCTCTTTTGGCAGAGCTAACAGAGAGCTATTTGCCAGGTAAATCAGCAGAATCCCCTAGCAGAGCAGGGCTCTAATCCTGAAGTGCCTCAGTAGCATACCCCAACTCAACTAGTGCTGCCACTGAGCTGCTCTGGGGTTATTCTACCCCAGGGGCAGGCAACCTATGGCACTCAAGTTGATTTTCAGTGGCACTCACACTGCCCAGGTCCTGACCACCAGCCCGGGTGGACTCTGCATTTTAATTTAATTTTAAATGAAGCTTCTTAAACATTTTTAAAACCTTATTTATTTACATACAACAATAGTTTAGCTATATACATCTCTACCTCGATATAACGCTGTCCTTGGGAGCCAAAAAATCTTACCGTGTTACAGGTGAAACCGCGTTAAATCGAACTTGCTTTGATCCACCAGAGTGCTGCTTTACCGCGTTATATCCTAATTCGTGTTATATCGGGTGGCATTATATCGAGGTAGAGGTGTATTATAGACTTATAGAAAGAGATCTTCTAAAAACATTACAATGTATTACTGACCCACAAAACCTTCAATTAGGGTGAATAACTGGACTCAGCACAGCACTTCTGAAAGGTTGCTGACCCCTGGTCTACCCTATCTCCAGCGCAGCTGGCCTACTCCAGAGGAGATGCTGACTGATTGCTGTTGACTCATGGTGGGAAGCAGGAGTTCATTAACTCCAACCTGAAAGCCAGGCAAGTGGGAGCAAAGGTGGAGGGATGCGAGCGGGATGATCCTGGAGAGAAGCGGTAGGGACAGCAAGCTGGGCTGTGCTATTGTTTGAGTTATAAAAGAAGCTGGACCCCAGGCTGAGTTTAGACACTGAGGATCCGTCGACGCAGCTCATGGCAGTGACAGACTCGGGCTTGCACTACAGCACTCAAAATAGCTGTGCAGACAGCGCTTTTCAGTTGCAGCTTGGGGGCCTAGGGCTTAGAGCTACATAGGAGTCTAAAGCCCACCCCCTCCTTACAGCCCCCAAGCTGAAACGCCTGTAGCGTGGGTGTGGCGAGCCCACATCTGTCCCCCTGGGCTCGGAGGCTTGCTGCAGCAGACTGCATCAACATACCCTTCGGTCATGTCCACACTCTAAGTGAGAGGTGTGATTCCCCTGCTCATGTACATGTCCGCGCACTATCCAGGTGAGCATAAATAGCAGCATAGCCGCAGTCACATGGGTAGTACAACCCCACCCAACCCCTGATATGTACTCAGGAAGCTAGCCCACGCTGCTGCGGCCACACGGCTATTTTTAGAGCTCTTGCTCAAGCAGAGCTAGCTTGTGTCTGGGAAGAGCTGGCCCAGCCATGTAGACAGCCCTTACTCATGTTCTCTGCTCTGTTGAGGGGGGTAGGGTGGAGGCTTTAGCTCACCTGCCCTGTTAAAATGAAACCCTAATTGGTAGATGAGGTTGCAACACAATGAATTGTCGTTTCAGGTCCGGAGCACCTCGGAGGGCATTTGCACGTGCATTATTTAGAAAGGAGCCTGCTATTGCTAATTATCTTTTTAATGTGAAAATATTCTCAAGTGGGCACTTGACCAAACATTGCACATTGGCACTTTGACAGTGGGGGGCAAAGAGTCCTGAACAGCTCAAAAAGGTCAAAGCCTTTTTTGAATTGAAACTGCTTTAGCCACCTCCAATGTCCTAATGCTCCTCTTCTCAGAAGGAAAAGAATAAAGCAGCACTATCTCGTACAATGAGTTCAATACAGATCAATGAAATGGTCAGTGAACATACTTCAGTTCTAAATACCATCACACATCCTGACAGCGCCCCTATGTCCAAGATGTTTTAAATATTTCTGCTATAACTCACTATTTTTAAGGGTTTCTAATGCAGGGGAAAACATTTACCTCGGGCTTAAGCTTGGAATTCAAAGTCTCAGCTCAAGAAGGTTTGTGTAATGTTGTGGTTATCAAGTTCAACTCACACACGAAAGAGCTTCGGCTCAAAACTGGGCAAAACCAGCTGTACTTTTCAGACTGGAAATAAGGCATACCCTTTTTAAGAGTGAGAGTAATCAACTGCTGGAACAATTGACCCAGGGTCACGGTGAACTGGTCATCAGTGACAATTTTTAAATCAAGACTGCTCTAGGAATTATTTTGGTGAAGTTCTACAGCCTGTGCTATCCAGGAGGTCAGACTAGATGACCCCAATGGTCTCTTTTGGCCACGCAATCTATGAATCTGTGAAAAGTTGCCATTCTCCTTTGTGATGGTATCTGATCTCCTAAGTAAAGCACAGTGGATCCTGGTCACAGTTAGGCTGCTTCTGGAAAACATACAAAAAAAGTGAGTATTGATGGAATTGGTGCTATCCTATGTAGCTCTCTTCCCTATATATTCCAGCAAAGTCCCAGCATAGGGCTAACATATGTTGTGTTACTTTTTCAGGTCAGATATAAAACGAAGACCATAAGCACTCGTGGTCATAAAACAACATCATGTAAGAGCAGAGATGAATAGCCCTGTGGTCTTGGCAACATCCAGATTTCAGCAATCTCTATACTCTGGCCTACTTACTGTATTTTACTTCTTCATTTCCCCTTGAAATAATTCATCAAATATCAATAATGTCTATTTTGAAAAATTCCCTTGCTATATACCTACAAGAAGATATTTAAAAGGAATGTCGGTTGGTTAAAAGAAAACCAATTTCTTACCTATGTTATTACATAGAGTGATTCACAATGAAGAATCAGACTCTTCCTCACTGCCCCGGATCTATCCCTGTGCGCTAAGTCCACGAGAAGGCACCTATCCCGTGAAATACTGAAGCAGTCAGCACTTTGCAGCATACAGACTATTGTGCTGTTAGTACTGCACAGGGTCTCGACGCAGGGTGGGTTGTTCCATATGGTGCACCTGGCATGCCATATACCCCGGCACCACAGGGGACCTGCTAAAGAGGGAGTCTGAGCTTTTAAGTCGAATCTCTTTGCTTTTGTTTTGTTTTGTGTCACAATCTGAAACATTTAGCATACTTTTTGTGTTTCTCATTAATGGGAGCATGTTTTCAAAAGGATTACATAATAATGCATATTGATGAGACAACCGTGGATCAAGAATGCTGATATTTAAAAGACGCAATTATCTTTTAAAAGTTTGGCTTTGTTTTCATGCTAATGAATACAATAGTTTTAAGCAAGCTAATTGGCTTGCCAGTTGTTTGGTGGAGATTGCTGCTTGTTACAACTCCTAGATTTTTCTTATAAGCAAATTTAAAAGGAGGCAGCTCGCTCTAGGTTAAAGTATTTTAGCCTCCAAGGGATACACCATTTGAGTTTGTTGCACCCATGCAATAAAAATAATGCTTCCTAAATTCTGGTGGCATCTATGAGTGTTAGATTAAAAAGGGCAGGAGAAGGAGGAGGAGCAATTAGAGGAATCACTCACCACAAAAGATAAAGCAAAACAAAGTTTTATTCTGAAATGCGGGGTCATTAATTAATATTGTGAATTCAACCAGAAACCAAAGTATTCCTGAGATATGCTTAGTTTCAATTAAATGAGTTCTACAGGTTAATGGAGGAGGGCATAATCCTCTTACATGATCTGCAGCCTTTGGCAGCCTAGACATCACATAAGGTCACAGGCCCTGGCTCTGTACCGAATTGGCCTCGTTAGCAGAAATCCAGCAAGGCCAAGGGACTGGAGAGAGAGTTTTCTGGGGTGAAAATTTCACATGCATGAGTCTGTCCTCTCTTGTGATGGTCTATCCACCTGACAAGAGGACCAGAACATGGGTCTTCACTGCCACACAGCAATGTATTTAAGTTGATCATCAATATGAATAATTAAGACATGAATTAATTCTTTGGCCTGGAAGCCTCAGACCAACAGTTACCCATCAATCTGATAAAGACACCCGCCCTTTTTGCCCTATTTATTCCATCTTACAACTGGATCCATTTTATGATACTTATACTTTAAATAGCATTTTACATGTTCAATCATTAATGGACCTTACAACTCTTACAAATAGAATTGCCTCCATTGTATGCAGAACTGAGGAACATAGAAGAAGTGATTTGTTTAAGGCTACACAAGAAACCAATGTCGGAGCCAGAATTAGAACTCATGACATCCAGCTTGGTGGCCATTCCTCGAGACCACACTCTCTCATTTTCAACGTGATCATGAGTACAGCTGATTTCAGCCTTCCTCTTGGCCTTTTCAAATCAAGGATACATGCAATTTTGCAAGCACAATTTTGAGAAGCCCTTATACTAAAACTTGGCTCCACAGGTGCTGAGCCAGTGTATGTCTGTGGAGACATGTACCTGCCAATCCAAAGGTTTGTCTACACCATCTTGCTGTTCTCCCTTTCCCTCACCTAAAATCCCTTGGTGTTCTCGTTCATATACTGCATCATCTCTCTATTCGATTAACTGTCACCACACCATCAAAATCAGGCTATGCAGAGCTCTCAGAATGTGAGCTAAATAGTTCTGTTAGCTGATCTGTTTGGAAGCCCAATTGGCTTGAGCTTTATCAGTGCAGATTTGGTTATTTAAAAGAATTATTTTATCGAGTAATTATGTTCAGCTGAACTAGATTTCATTAAACAACCCGTCCTGATGACAGAAACAAATACATTATTAATTTCATAATCTTTAGCTATTTCATTCAGTTTGCAATATCAATAGAGGGGTTTGTAGCAGAGGCACAAGCATACATTTTCAGGCATAGCTGACAGAACAAGAGCTATTGAGGTCACCAGGCACTTGTCTATGCAATATGGAGCACAGGACAGGCAAGATGACCTACTGGAGCAAATTTGCCAAGTAGGCTTCAAAGAGGTACTCGCAAACATTGCAAGCATCCCTGTTTTTATGATCAAAAATCTGCCTTTGCACATGCAAATAAGCACTTTCGCGCTGAGTTACCTGTCTAGGTGCATGAGGGCTCTACTGAGCCAAATACACAACTGTGTGCACACACTCTGGTGAGAAATTTAGTGTGGATTAGAAGGATCAATGACACCAAAATGGAAAACCCTATGGTAGAAGGAGGATTGTGAGAGACAGGGAAGAGGTGTTCTGTGCTTGGACTATGGTTTCAGTGTCTGGGTGCAAGAGGCTTCCTATGGAACGTATTGCAGAGTTGCTCTTCCCTAGTGGGTGTGTAATATTTTCCTCTCAGTCTGCGTTGATGTGGTTCCACATGTTATCTCTAGAAAGAGAGTGACCAGAATTAACAAAGTGAAAAGCTCTAGGGCTGGGCAAGCAACCAAATACATTTGGTAATTAGGAAAATTATTTTCTTTCAGAAGAACAGGGATTTCCCGTCATCCCAGGGGACACATGGAACTATTCAAGGGCAAGCAAGCAAGTGATGGCAGCAAGTTGCAGAGCAGAACAGGAGAATCTGATGGGAGAATCTCTATGGAGAGAGCATACAGTAAATCAGTGGTTCTCAATCTATTTACCTTTGTGGGCCACATATGCAGCTCTCTGTGTTATACAGGCCACATCGACGCAATATGTAGACATATGGCCCAGAGAATGTCACATGGGCTGCAGCTCTGTGCTGATTGGGCCATGGGTTGAGAACCACTGCAATACCTCATTGCTTGGCCTGCTTACATAGGTCAGTTGTGATGGGGTGGATCTGTGTTACTGAAACTGTTTCCCTGAACACTGGACATTTCACATACACTACCAAATCGCCACCTTGCAAACATAACTTTCAGCCTCAAAGCCAGCCCAGACTGCTGGTAGTGCCAACTTACAGCTGCAGGACATTGCATCCCATTACCAATTCCGTGGGACATCCATTCCCCTCCTGCAGTTGTGGACTGAAGTAAAAGCGTGCATCATGCAGCTCTGACATTCACATGGGGAACAGAGATGGAGGGTGCCCCAAAACAGGGCAGTGCTGCATCTGATGGGGCTGAGAAAAGTGACCGCAAAACCCCAGTAAGTATTCTAGCCATCTCATGACATCGCTTGCCAAGTGTGAAGCACAACACAGTACAAGTGCCCGGTCTCATGGCCTGGATAGCAGGTTTAATTTACTGGAGATTGAGAACTTCCAAGTTGTAGCAATGCAAAAATATAAAGAATACCAGAGAGAATTTGCATTAGTCTAACTTTCCTATTACAGTGGATTAATGGAGAGAAATTGGCAGCAACAGCAGCAATTAGAAAACATATAGAATTGCTCAATCCTCAGAGGTGGGAAAAAGCAACATGCTACCCATTACAGACCCTTTTCAAAGGATGCGAAACAGTTATTGCCTAGCCACGGAAGGTCAAGAATCCCTCTTCTGCACCCTGACAAGCTTTTTCAGCAGGAAAAACAGTCACCCATGGAGGACTCCTTGGGTTGGAACACATGTCATTTTAATACTTCTTCCCTCCTCCATGAAATGGCAACCCTGATTCACCAGAGTGAAAAACTTACCCTCAGCAAATCATGATTATCAAAGTCATTCCAACCCTGAACAACTCATCACCCAGAGGCAAGAAAACTCAGACTGGGCTGCCCTTGCAAAGCTCTTGAATGGGAAATCTAGTCACTCCAAATCCTGGGCAAGTGTTTTGAACCCGAGTGCATAGTTAGGCCACTAAATCCGTGTTTAGGTGGTATAAAAATCAGGTGCCTTGCATTAAATAGTGCTGGGCATTCACAGCTCCTGTTGAAGTCAGTGGATTTCCATCCCCAAATTTAGGCCCTCAGATCTGAAAATCCTGGTCACAGACACTGGAATATTTGATGTAAATGGACTGCCTTCTATTGGAGACATTGTGACAGAGTCACGGTGGGGTAATAGTCTAGGAAGAGATTTGGGAGCTTCCCAAAGGTGTTACTCTAGGATTGTTTTCCCTAGGACTGATCCTCTAGAGCCTCAGGAAGATGTTGGCTGACTTTATGACAAGATGGGCCTCAGAGGCCCAGGCATCCAACAAGTTGGACTATACAAATAAGTCATGGGACTCTGAGCATGGAAGCTACAGTGCCCAGAGAGAGTCCTTTACGTTGGGGGAGGGCTCACTGATGAGCAGCTGCCATTTGGCCCATAAGTTACTGGAAGTGGTAGAAATGCAAACGCTCAACTTCCTCAGATAAATCAGGAGGAGAAAATTTGCTCAATAGGAGCCCACTTCCCCCAAACATTTGTACAACAAAATTAATTTCCTAGGCAACAATCATACCCATTGGATTTTGAAACCTGTCATTTCAAATTAAATTCCAGACCAATTCAAGATGCCACACGGGGTAGGAAGAGCTGTGTTCATTCTTAGTTTTAGCTGATGATGTCAAGATTCTGTGTTATGTTCAGTCATTTCATACTATGATGTTTGATTGCACAAGCCCTTTCAGATTTATAGCTCATAAGCAGGGAGCGAATCCAGTGGCCAATATGTACCTCAGAAGTATGTCTCCAGTGTTATAATACAATGTTTATGGCTGATTTTAATTACTACAAGAAAACGTACATTTCTTCTTTTGTGCTAATCTGACTAGAATATTAATAAAAATTAATTTAAACCCAATTTTTTAAAATAATCTCTGCTGGTCCCATTTCCCATCATGTGGAAGACACTAGAAAGATTGTAAATGTAACTCCTACTGTGGGTTATCAGCTACAGGATTAACTTCTAGCGAGCCAACCTGCACACATTTCCTATGTCCTTTTCTGCCTGGCATGACCAACTGCTATCAATGTGTCAAAGAGATGGTCTGTGTCTTTTTGCAGGAGTCGAAAATATTTTATGAACTAGAAAATATAAGAGCAACGGGAGCTACTGCTCAAGGTCTTGTGCATACAATTCTACAACATTCAATGTAAAAGGAAGACCAGCACCCCCTCCCAGAAACAGAACTTTGAGTCCAAATCCCCTCTGGATTTCTAGGGAAAGAGGGACTATTTGGGTTTGAATCTGCAGATATAAATATACCCCTTTTGGTTTTTGTTTCAGGATGCATGCAAAACTGGAAGGCGCTAATTTTCTGGTAGCAGCTCTGATGCCATAAAAATGTCTGAAAAACAGCTGTACTCATATAAGATTTTCCACAGGGATGGTGCAAATTTGGTAAGAGCAGCTACTGAGGGTAATTAACCATCAGAACAATTCAGGGATTTCCTTCACTTGCAGTCTTTAAATCAATACACACTCCAGCTCCACCCAGAGGCATGGGCTTGAGGCAAGTAGTGGGTGAGATTCTATGGTCTCTGTTATGCAGGAGATCAGACTAGATTATGGTAATGTTCCTTTCTGGAATTAATATTTATTAATTGAAGTGTATGAATCCTAAGACATTCCAAGTATTTGATGCTCAAATTTTCTGAACAGCTTGCAACTCGAATCAGAGCACACGCTCTGGCCCTCATCCTGAGCCATAACGTAAACCAAATACTGATCCAAACGGCATCATGTCATACCATCGCTAGCGAGGCTTCGCTGCATATACAGTGGAATGTTACATGAGGTGTTAACATAGGTGTTGGTTTTGCAATTAGAACTGAGCAGCCAGGTTCCAAGCAGATACAACTGCCACCCAGATCCAGCTGCAGATTCTGAGCCTTAAACTGGAGGGAAGACAGACTCATTTATGATGGGATAATTGAAAAGTTGTGAAATTGAATAAGAGTCAAAATCCTACATTTATCACAGCTGAAACACTGGCTGCTGGGGATATTAGACTCATCATGAAGACTCTGGAATGTTAACATCTGTTGAATCACGTCCAGTGGTTTTCATCTGTTTGCGGTCTGTGGTCACACACACGCACACACACACACAAGCACACACGTTCTCAATGCACTGTCATTTTTCATTTAAGTTAAGGCATAACCACCATGTCTCTTTATACAAATATTTACACATTTTGAATCAGGCTTGGACTGCACAAAGGTACAAATGATATACGTTTTAAAGAGGGGAGCCCAATACATCTATGCAGACATTTCTCCAATGGGAGGCCAACCCAGTGCGAGTGGCTAATCTTATCCTCATGCTGAATATTTCAAAATGGGTGCTCAAATTCATTCTGGTTAAGTGAACCACATACTAGCCTATTAACATAACCACTGCCCTTGAGATCTGTGTAACTGCTTCCTCACTTTTGGCACAGGTCAACATAACATAACATGAAGATCAATGTAACTTGAAATCTTTGCATAATTTTTTTTAAAAGGACAGAAAAAATAAAGTCAGAATTTGCTTCTGCTCTGGACGAAGGGCAAGCTGTACCTAGTGCCTCTTGGTACAGTAATATCAAAAGACCAAGAGCTTTGCTAGATTCATTGATGGATACGGAACTCCAGTCTCAAAGTCCTTCCAAGACATAAATCCTACTAGCTAGAAAATAAAAGTGGAAACACCTGATTATTGCCAGACATGCTGTTTTTCACAACCATGCCTCTAAATCCAATTAAGATACAATTTGAGGTTCGATTAGTTACATCAAACGACCTCATGGATTACATATTTAAAGACCAAATCCTTGCCCTGTGCCTTTGAATGGAAGTGGCAGAACCACTATTAAAAAAATTATTATAGAAACTTGAATTATATATTAATCTGATTTTCCAGAAGGTCTCTAGGAAATGTTTTCAATCAAGAAGTACATTTAGACTGTAATAAAATATTACATAAATATTGACATCAGCTCTGGCTTTACTTTAAAAGGAGCTATTTTTTTTCTTTTGCACACTGCCAAAGTAGTTGGCTGGCAAGCCTGTGAAAAAACAAGGCTTGAGAGGCACTTCCCTCCCCCGCTACCCTAGGCATATCCCTCTCTGAATGATCTGATTGTTTATTTTTCCCATGCCTACCCCAAGAACTCCATCATTTCCCCTTCCTAAAAGCTTCCATGTGTCTCCAAAGGACTCAGTCCCACAGGTGACAGAGAGACACTATTTATATACATTCAATGGAGGCAGGGTAGTGTAGAGAAACTTCTTCAAAGCTGCCGTACATTATTAGATGTGTTGTGTGGGCAGGATGCCAGGTAAATGTAATATAGATCTATATACAAAGAAACTGCCTAGTTATACATAATGCATATTTAATGATGGATAGATCAAGCAATTTCACAGAAGTAATTAAAAACAGGCTTTTTTTATTGCTAAAAAATATAGCTACCCTATTGACCTGGTTCTGAAGCTCCTTTGCCATATTGAACATGTTACCTGCTGACATTATGTTATTAAATGAGGATTAAGGCTTTTTTCCCTCCCGCTTTGCAGATAAGAGCTCTTACGCTATCTTGTCTGTTTGTGCACAGAAGAGGAAAATACGGCTAGTGATGAAAATAACATTCCGTATGGTACTGGAGGGTTAAGAAAACACCATGCCACCCAACACACACAGGCAACAAATAATCAAGCAATTAAATACCAAATGTGTTCTTTTTAAGTCCGTGCAGGCTGTGTATATTTAGTATATTTTCCATTAAAAGAAACTTAAAGTAAACCATCACCATAGACTCGGAGATAGAGTTCAATGGCAAGAAACAGTAATGCAAGAGCATGGTTAACATGAAGGGGCCCTGATTCTGCTCCCACTTACATCAGTGTAATGCCAATCTACCTAGGGCCTCACTCCTGCCATTGGATCAGTGCAAGAAAACGCTTGCATTCAGGCGCTGATCCAACTGCAGGATCGGGGCTGAGGTTTCCACAGTTACAACCACAGGGGTAAAGTATCAGAGGGTAGCCGTGTTTTTTACAACCCCAGGGGTAGGTGAGAAATCTACAAAAAGATAAAACAAGAGTGTGACTCTTTGCTGCATTCTCTCCTCCCTGCCAGCTAGTGACTTCATGCTGTGCAAGTGAGAGACAGAGGGAGAGCACAAACAGGCCTAGTCTTTAAAACCATATTTTGATACATTCCTTGATAAGCTGCAGCCTCGTCTCAAGGCATGAGCATAACTGCTGTTAACGTTAGTGTGTGTTATCTGAGCAAAACAATGGGAGAAGAGACACCAAAGCCACGAGTCATTTAATTTAATTTATTTATTGATAGTATTAAAATCAGCTCAGAGAGTGAGGCAAACGAGTTCTGGGCCGACACAGGGATGTCAGAAGAATAATGAAAAAATGCTGGTGCCAGAGAAGTTAGTCCACATCTTAGTCCTTACTAAAGGCTGTGAGGAGGTTAGAATCCTGCTAACGTTTCTTATTACACATTAGCAATTGAACAGAATGAGTCAAATCCTGCAGTCCTTGCTCTAGAAAAATTCCAAGTGACTTCATGAAGAGCTGTGCCTCAAAAAGAAAAGAGGCAAGGTTTGGCTCAGTACCCTGTATTCTCTCAAATACCATAAAACACCATAAAGTACAGATTCGACATTAGTTTGGCAGGATAGCTTTGGGCCATATATTTTATAGTGGACTGGTGGGCTCTATAGCAAGGGTCCTATTGTGAAGTCAGTGATTTTTAGAGAATGGACCAGCATCAACACAATTAGCTGTGCAATGTAGCTGTTAGCCCTAAAATTAGATACATTTTGAGTATTAGTTTTAATTCCAATGAAAGCAGTTTTGTTTGGGTTGGATTTTTTTAAGACAAGAAACATTCCCTGTAGGATTTGCCATATCAGTTAGGAAATCAAGAAGAATTAAGAACTGAGAGTGAAAGTGACTAGAAACAAAAATAGAATGGTCCTCATTGCCTTTGGTTGTCTAGGCTGAGAAAATGGGGAGATATGGAGGGAGCAGCAGCAGTAAACATACATCAAGGAATGAACAGTAAATGAGATTTTAAAAATTCCTTTAGCCTTAAAACCCCACAAAAATGGACGTAAGGAAAGTTGTTTGTAACTGTTTGTGACCTGATTCACCACCATCCTGTCCCTTCTGGAGTCCCATACACCTGAGCAAATTGGGTGTAAGACGCTCCCAGGTCTGAACGTTACCATTTTACTCCTACTTCCCACAGGTGTAAAGAACTGCACAAAGTGCCAGCCAGGCCGGGTAATAGTTGAGTTGATAGTGTCCATTTAAACTATTATTGTTTGTATGATGGCAGCACCTTAAGGCCTCTGCTGAAATCCGAGCGCCATTATGCTCGACACTGTACAAACACACGTAGTAAGAGACACTAGCTGCCCTCAAGCACTCTCACAATCTAAGCGAGGTCTTTGGGGCGGATGGTACTTTTGCACAGTGGGTTCCTGGTCTATGCCTAATACAAATAACGGACAAGACAGACAAAGGGTAGGAGGAGAAACAAGGTAACAGAACAGATCGACCCCACAGCCCTGGTCTGGTGAAGTTCAATCCAGTGCCCTAATCCACTGGACCATGCCGGCCTCTCCAGCAGTACAACAGTGTTTAATAGCTACATTTAGAATCTGTAGTTCAATTTTTTATAACAATAAACCACTGCCATTGTTTGAAGTTCAAGAGAGTTCATGGGAAAGCTCTAGGTGATGACATTTGTAAACACCAAGAGCTAAAAAAAGAGAGAGAAATAGCAATGTGGACAAAGAATTTGAATCGTGCAGATTTTAATAAAAAGTTGGAACACTGGCCAAGGGTTGTTCAGTTTAAATATTAAGAGAATTCACATACTTTACTAGCTCCAGTTTTGCTATGGGACATTTAAAGATATCCCCACCTATTCCATATCTATACCTACATACAGAGTTAAATGTTCGTTTCATTCTCTATCCAGCCGATATCTGTCCCAGCATTAAATACAGCCCAGGGCATACAGCAGTGCAACTGACCTAGAATGTTTTCCCAATAAATCCTTTCAGTGTGTTAGACTAAATATTTAACAGCTTTGTCAAATAAAAGTGTAATATCATGCCTAAACCGGGATTGGTCACAGTTTGCTGCACTCTTAATTGGTTTGCTGCTTTCCTATGCCCAACTCATAGAAAGAAAAATAATTTCTAATGAAAAAGTGCTGCGTTAGTCAAGATTTGTCCCTTTGGTTTAGGTGAGCAGTAGGTCAGCTCAGAAAATGAGGCAGATTCAAATTCCAAACCCAATGCTAAGCAAATACAGTAATGATAAATGTGAGAGGCTGTTTGGGTAGCAAGGACTTGCTCAGAATCATTTGTTTGTTTTTTTTAACTAGCTAGTGGTAACTGCAAAAACATATCTATTCACAGATTCATGGAGTTCAAGTCCAGAAGATCATCTAGTCTGACCTTCTGTACATCACAGGCCACCCTATTTCAGCCAGTGACCCCCATGCTGAGCCCAATAGTTTGTCTAACTAAAGCATCATTTGTTTTTGGCTAGAACATATTCTTCCAGAAAGGCATCCAGTCTTGATCTGAAGACATCAAAAGATAGAGAAACTACCATTTCCTTTGGTAGTTTGTTCTCCAATAGTTTATCATCCTCACTGGTAAAAATGTGTACCTTATAACGTTGAAAACATATTGATCCTGGTGAATAGATTGCTTTTCATATGGCAGGAAGGCAACTGCAACACACAAACACTGCATGCACGGTTAGTTAAAGGGGTATTTTTTAAAATTATGAATTGACTGTATAGCACTTTGGCTGTATGGGTCCTTTATAAAGTTTGTATTATACATGGTCTGCAGTCCAGATTTTGAGCTCTCTCAGCAAACTAGGTGCCAGGACTCAAGTTCTAGTTTTGATTCTTGTTTCTGACTTTCTGTGTAACTTCAGACAAGACACTTATTTGTGGCTTATTTTCTCCATATGTAACAGGTACAAAAATACCTACCTCACACAGCTGTTCAGAGGCTTTATTATTATTTATAAAGTGCTGTGATATCCACAGACGAGAAGGACTTTGTAAGTGTATAGAGCTATTATTTTTAGCTTTTCTCTGGATAACTTTCTGCCCCAGACGCTCTACACACCACTCCCCTCTTACGCTTCACGAAGGATAAGTCCAGCAATGGCTATTGGCCACGCTGCGCAGAGACGCAACCCCATGTTCTGGCTGTCCCTAAACTGAGTGCCAGAAGCTGGGACTGGACAACAGGGGATGGATCCCTTGATGATTGCCAGTTCTGTTCAGTCTATCTAAAACAGTGGTTCTCAACCAGGGGTCCACGGTCCCCTGGGGGCCACGAGCAGGTTTCAGGGGGTCCGCCAAGCAGGGCCTATGTTAGACTCGCTGGGACCCTGGGCAGAAAGCTGAAGTCCCACTGCATAGGGCTGAAACCCGGGGCCCTGAGCCCTGCCACTTGAGACTGAAGCTGAAATCTGTGTAACTTTAGCTTCCTGGGGGCCCCTGTGGCACAGGGCCCCCGGCAATTGCCCTGCTTGCTATCCCCAGTGCTGGTCCTGGCTTTTATATGCAGAAAACCAGTTGTTGTGGCACAGGTGGACCATGGAGTTTTTATAGCATATGAAGGGGCCTCAGAAAGAAAAATGTTGAGAACCCCTGCTTTAAAGCACCTGGCATCGGCCACTGTCAGAAGACAGGACACTGGGCTAGAAGGACCATTGGTCTGACCCATTCTGGCCATTCTTACATTTCTGTTTTCTCTTTGCCATTCTGTCAGTCATAACACACGACTTGGTTCACCTATGGCCACCGGTCTATTTGCCACCAGCTTCATCCTCTTTTATTCATAACTGACCTATAAATGAGCACAGGCTTACTCCAGACGTGAGTAGCTCAGCTCTCCTGCCGACTTCACTTCCCTGTATGCGCTGGAGGAATTGACTTCTATTGGTCCAGAGGCATGCAGGTAAAGGAGACTGTTCTCAAGCAGAATTACTAAAAGCTTTAAACCTAAACAAACACACTGTTAGAAGTCCCTTATGCTCACTAAACTCATTTAGTCCTTTCAGCTTAGAACAGTAATTATTCTAAATACTGAAAGCTATATAGACTCCCTGAGCCTTGTCATCTTAGAAGTGCCACATTTCCTACAAACCAGAGAAAAATTGAACCATGTTTATTTTAATTGAATTGTGTGGACAGTGCTAGATCCAATTAAACTAAGGGTGTTTCAACCACAAGCCCCTTCATTCTAATAACAGAACTCACACGCCCCCATCCCTATCTTCCAGCCCTTCTGTCATGCTACAGAATCTAGCCTAAAAACTGCAGTTCTACCACTGATGGTGGAAGCACACAACAAAATGAGAACTAGCAGTTGCCTACGAGTAGCATGGCAGATCTGGGGCAACCTTGCAATTCCAGAGACCTCATCTACTTTGTGCAGATTATGTGTTGGTTGTCCAGTGCACTTTACTGTGTGCCATATAATACACAGAGTAGCTTGGGGGTGGAGCAGAAAGGAGAGAGATAACAGAGTTGGCATGGCACTATGTAGCAACCTGTCGTGGATCTAGAATTGACTCAGGGGAACCAACCCCAAACGCAGCATGTAATGCTATGCTGGGAGAGTCGGACCTACTTGTGACAGATACCTGAGAGGTGTGATTCGCTTTCCCCCCCTTTTTTCTCACACTTTGGCACTATTCCAGCAGCTTGCCATGCCAATCAAACCCCACTGAACTGAGTTGTATTGCTGAGGACACAAGATGCTCAGGCATTTAGAAAACAGAATTGCTCCAAGACTGTTCAGCCCTCAGTTTTCAGTGCAGAAATGGCAGACATCCTCACAGGAACATTAAAATAACTACACATGCTGACATATTAAGCCTTTTGCATTATTTTCACAAAGTGCCAGCTGTATAATTATCAGGTAAAGAGTGTTAGGAGGGGACCCGTAATATAAAGGCGGGAGGTTGCGAGTAGCGGTACTAAAGATTACCCTTTGACACAGTAATTTTCATTTTAGCAGGGGCAGAATAATAGTGTTGCCAGACGTGGAGAAATGCCATTCACTGAGTGATGTGCAACTGACAAGCACCGCTGACCCAAATTCAGCCCTGGTGGGTGTAATTCCAATGAGGTTAATGGAGTTATACCAGCTGCTAGCTTAGCCTGCTCAGTCTATTCCAAGTATGTGAGCATTCCCTGGCGTTTCTCCAACAATTATTAGAGGACAAGTGTCTACAGAGAGACACTATTAAAGTCTTGACTCAACACTCAATGTCTAGTTATTTGCAATAGTCACCATGCTGTGCATTAAAGTACTGTAACAAAACAGCGCCTTTGCCCATGCTGTGCCATCACTTGCACAGGTGGAAAGCCACATGACTAATGAGGGGCTCAGCTCTGGGCCCACATGTGCAGCCCAATTATAGGCCCAGATTCTGATTCCCTGCCTTGCTTCAAGCAGTACCTTACTCCATCAATAGTTCTAGTGATGCCAATGGACACACCATTTTTGGCATAAGCCACTATTCAACCTGGCCGAGGCAACCATATTCTAGCCCCCCAATGCCTTTCTGCACAGGAACCGTCGGGGAGCACTGCGGGACTGACTCTATGGTCCACAAGCTTGAAGCAAATTGCAGGATACCCCCCAGCCAGGTACTAACTAACTACTGCTGGTTCAGGAGAGGCAAGTGTACGTGACCCACTGCCCAACCTCCTATAGGGTTACCAAGTGTCTGGTTTTGAACTGGAAAGTCTGGTCGAAAAGGGGACCTGGTAGTGTCCGGTCAAATGTACGCCGGACATCAAAAGACCAGTTACCATGGGGGTGGGTGTGGAGGGAAGGCACTAGGTCATCCACCCATGTCATCTCTTGCTCAGCCGGGACCACCTGTAACCTGCATCTCATGGGCAGGCAGGCAGCAAGCTCCATGTCAGGCTGCAGCTCCAGTCCCAGCCCTGGAGCAGAAGGAGCCTAGCTGTGGGGAGGGAGGTGGAGAAGATCAAGCAACAAGGAAGGGGGAGGGGAAAGGGAAGTGAGCAGGGGTGGGACCTGGGAGGAAGAGGTGGGGCAGGGGGCAGGGCCTTGGGGGAAGAGACAGGGCCAGTTTACAAAAATTAGAAAGTTGAGAAACCTGCTTCCTACGGAACTGTGGCTGTATGAAAGCCCACTGACCATACTTCTAGCATTCCCAACACACCAACACTTCTGCCCCTGAAATGAGCTACGAGGTGTCTCTCTGGCATATGGGCGGTTCAGAGGCCTCAGTGGAGGCTCTATGTTGCCTTGATCTCGTACTTTATGCATCACAATTAGATGCTCTTCGTTCTTCCGGGAGTGGGAAAGGCACCTCAGGATTTATCTCAATAATCTCCAGCCTGGGAATGCTAGAGCTGGTTAGGAATTTTGACAGTGGTTGTTTTTCTGTTGTTTTGTTTGGGGGGGTTTTGGGTGGGGGGTGGGTTTGAATGCCAATTTGTCAAAACCAAAGCTGTTTCACAGGAAAGGGTCAGTTTTGACCCTTTTTTTAAATAAAAAGTTTTTAATAATAGCTTCAAAATGATCAAGAATGAAAAATTCCAATTTTCTGGTTCAACACAACTTTTTGTTTTGAAATTTAAGATAATGGTAATTTACAAAATGATTGAAATCAAATTTTTTGATTAGCCCAAACTGAAATTTTGTCTGCATTTTCAATTTCTGAACATTTAAAGATTCTGTAGTTTGGCCCGATTCAGGACCAGAAAATCTTCTGATATTTCAAAAATGTTCATGTTAAAGGAAAGCCATTTCCCATCTAGCTCTACTAAATGCTTCCTACGGTGGATCAAAGCAATTACCACGTATGTTAGACCAATAGACCTGTAATTCCCATTTCCTTCCCCATAGTGGGAAGTACCAGATGCTTAAAAGAAAGGTGCAAGGAACTTCATAAGTGGTCAAGTGCAAAGTAACCTGCCCAATGGTAAAGTTCCTTCCTGACCTCAGGTAGGTAGGTGTTGATTTTTGCCCTGAAACATGAGGAGAAGCTGATGGCATCTGGACATCATTAAGGTCAAATGGACTATACTGGGTCTTGAAAAGCAACAATTCAAGGCTAAAGCTACACCAATCCTGTACATCGTTATCTTGTATATTTGGCATGTTAACGTTAGCTAATCTGCACATATGAAAGGAAACTCAAATGACAGAATGTAATTAAGATATGAATTCTGATTTATAGGCAAGGAGGAGGAAAATAATACATGGCCTTTCAAGGTCAAAAAACAAATCTAGACAAAAGTATTATCTCCAGCGTTGCATAGCTGATTGCATCATCTGCATATGAAATGAAATATAATTAATATTTGTCATGCATAGTCTGTTGCAGAGTCCCCGCCCCCGCTTCATTAATCTGTTAGTGGCATCCACAGAGTTGCATATGGTAATAAAATACCGAGAACTGTCTCCAGTGATCTGAATTGGAGATAAATCTATTCTCTTGTCAGCAAGTCTAGAAGGCAGAAACTGAAACTTCCCCAGCAGTCAGCGACCTAGCTTGCAACAATTTGCTTAATTAGGATAAAACAATATTTTTCACTAAATTGGGTGACTAATGTTTATCATTATAATCTGCCAAGGAGGTAGATTTGCCCTTCTCCAATGTGCCAGGAAGACAGCTGAATGTTATATTTACCTAGAAAGGGTCCCACAGCCCTATGTTAAAGAGGATGAGAGACAGATTATACCTTCATATTAATGGATGATGATTCTCTTACTGCGTGCCTGGGAGACCTCTTAGGTCTTACTTCCCTAAGACATAAAACAATTATTTGTCCCAGTTATATTTTTCATCAAGCCCATAAAAACTTCCAGATGATGTTAATGGAGGATGAGTTTACCTCCAATGGGTCCCAGGCAAGCTCCTATGAAGGATGTGCCAAGTACCAATTAAACAATAAGACATAACAGGGCATGTGTTAGAGTGCAATCATGACACACCTAGTTGAGCAAGAGTGATTGCATTGATGATTAGAAAGGATTTTTCTAATTCGGTTTCATTCTGAAGATAGTTTTTTTGTTGTTGCTGCTGCTGCTGGGGAGGAACAGGGGGGGCTTTGGGATACACAGAAGGGCCCCGTTGATTCTAGTTCTGTGCCTTAACATCTCCTGCTCACAGAAGCATCGAAGAAAGAAAATCATCAGTGGAGACCTGGCTTCCTGCATCTCACTCAGGTTGGACCACACAGTCCAAACACTGAGACTTGGTGTCTGGGCTGCAGCACCATTTCACAACCCTTAACATGGCAGGCCCAGTTGTGTGTGGTAGCTGTGAGCTCTTTGGTTCTGGGGGCTTGTGTCCAGCAGCTGATTAACATGACACAGAAACAGTGCTTTCAAAGCAAAGCATTATTGATTCCATCCCGCAGCGGTAGCAGGCAGGTAGTGCTAAGGGTTAAACACCAACAGGCCTCTAGGCCCGGGTCTGTCTTACACCTTCCTCTCTGCAGGCCGGCTTTCGTAAGCTCCCCAGAGCCCAGTTAACCCCTAGCTCTGACAAGGAGAAGCAGGCTGTCCTGCTCCTTAGCCCGCTCTGTCTGCATGTCCTCTTGCCAACCAGGCAGCTTTTGCAGACACTCCTTAGGCTGCCTCTCTCAGCTCACCGCCCGCCCCCCCTTTTCTAGGTCCAGGGTCCTGTAACGGCTAAGAG
Organism: Gopherus flavomarginatus; assembly: GCF_025201925.1. Classification (NCBI taxonomy): domain Eukaryota; kingdom Metazoa; phylum Chordata; order Testudines; family Testudinidae; genus Gopherus; species Gopherus flavomarginatus. Next base: position 89,536,124 of record NC_066625.1, on the reverse strand, counting down.
TCTGTCTACACAGCCTGGCCTGATAGAGTTGGACTAATAGGACCTACATTAGTACTCTAAAAATTGATGGAAAAAACCACTCGATCCCCGCGTCTGTAGGCTTCAGAGCCCATGCTCCAACCCAAGCCACAACTTCAAAGTGCTGTCTACACAGCTATTTTTAGAGCACAATCCCCGCTAGCCCGAATCTGTCAGCCCAGGCTGGGAGGCTGGCTGCTGCAGACCCTGTGTGTACTTACCCTGAGCGCTCCCTTTGGTCTCTCTTCTCAGCCTTGGCTAACAGCTCTGTCACCAGGCGTGGGGCCTCTTCACAACTAGAATCATAGCTATTGCATTGGAGTGTTTGTTGGAATGCTTCTTGTCTAGGCCATGGTTTTAGCTCACCGGCTTGATTCCTTTAACAACCCTTTTGATCTAAGGTCTGGTCTACACCAGGAAATTAGCTCGATTTAACTACATCAGTCAAAGGTGTGAAAAATCCACAGCCCTGAGCGACGTTGTTAAACTGACCTAAATCCCTGTGTAGACAGTGCTAGACCGATGGAAGAATTCCATAAATAAACTTATAATAGGCAGCAAAATGCCTTCATCAATGACCCTTTAGCCTTCCAGTGCCTTAACTGGATTTTTAGAAATTCATTAGGTTAAAAGGTCTGTTTCAACCATGCCCCCTGGCAGATCATTGAAAATTTAGTGGTGACGAGGGTCACATAAGCCCAGCTTTACACTACAGATTTATATCAGTGTAACTACATCGCTCAGGGGTGTGAATAATCCTGAGCAATGTAGTTAGACCAACCTAGCCTCCCATGTAGGTGGCACCTTGTCAACAGGAGAGCTTCTCCCGTGACACAGTTACCACTTTTCACAGAGGTGGATTAACTATGTTGACAGAAGCTCTCCTGTCCAAATAGGAGCATCTTCACTTAAGCACTACAACAGCACCGATGCAGCATTTTAAGTGTCAACCTCCCCTAAGTACCTAGACGGATTAGATAACTTTTTTACTTGGTAATTCTTTTGGGTGTATATTGAAGCCTCTGGCAGTCACATGGCACATGCCTATAAGGCACTGATCCCACTGAAATCTATGGCAAAACTCCTATTTGCTTCCATAGTGCAGGATCAGGTCTATAATTCCCAATATCAACTGAGTACTTCAATCACTACAGTACTTATCTGTTGAACGCCACGTGCTCATGTGTGAGGGTCTGCAGGGGAGCTAGACAAGAAATGCAGCTTTTTCTATAACTCTTTCCCTGGTTTATAATCCATTCTTCTGTGCAATTGGATTTGAAATTCCTTCCTGGGTTATTTTGACTGTTTGGGGATCCTCATTCTCATTTACCCTAAGAGTCTTTTCCATGCCTCTGGTTGCAGAAAGGGACCACAGACTGGGGGTACATGTAATTTAGATTGATTTTAAGGCCCTTTTCCACTTGTAGAGCAATGAGAATCAGGCCCAGGAACTCTACTTTCTTGTCCCAGTAGAGAACAAAACTAGCCCAAAGAGCGCTGTGCTTGTTTTCCTTTTTAAGAGATTCCAGTGATGACATTTGTTCTGTGATTTGCAGTCCCCCCACAAGGACCTTCTTTTGAGCATTTTCTCAGTACTAAATCCTGAATTCCTACCTAGACTTGCCTTAGCTCGAAGTTCAGCAAAGCTAATTATTATTCTCTTCTTATATCAAATCAGAGAGCTTTAGAATTCTTTCATCTAATTTTCCCTTGTGCAGTGACTCTGTGTTAATTAGCAACTTTACCCCAACCTATATGTAACACTGAATTTTCCTGGGCTGTGAATTTTCCACCTTATTATTCTTCAATCACACACACAAAAAAGTTAACTGGACACATCACAAAAAATAGTCAAAACGAGATCCCTGCCTAAAAAGGAGCTAGAACAGTCAGAGTCCCTGGAGCATTTACCTAACCCAGTAGTTTTAACAAATTAAAAAAGGCCCTCAAATTGAGGGATTTTGGGCTATGGAATGAAATTCCAGAGAGGACATGGCTTTTCCGGAATCTGATCGTCTTCAGAGCATCCTGCAAGACCCTCCTCTTTATCTGCTAGGAAGTGACGTTTGCCACATCATATCTCACCTGATTTTCTGAGCCACAGATTTGAATTTTGTTCTGACCTTCTCTAAAGCTGACAGGGGTCCATATCTGATGCTCTGGTTCAGACCCACCTCTGAAACATGCAGGGAAATGAGCCGCACAAGGGTTTTTTGCTTTCAGAAGGCCCACTTCCATTACACCTTTTCTTTCTCTTCTTCTATCTTTTATTAGCCCAACAAAAGCATTCAAGGTTTGGAAACCATCAAAGCAAACTTCTTATGGCAGAGGTTTAGGCAGGGAGATGACCTTTTCCTAGCGTTTCCTTTCTAACTGTCGCTTCAAGCCCAGAGAGTGAGATTCAAATCCTTTTGAACTTGTTTTCTAATTTCTCTTCCCTCTACAAGTTAAAAAAACAGGTATTGCCCTTTGCTTGCCACCTTATTTCAGCTTCTTTCAATGTAACTTGCTGTTCCTATATCTATGGCCTCCAACTGACCAGCCTTGTAATGTTGGAATTACACACATTTCCTCAGGAAAGCTGGCATTTAACCAATTTTCTGCAGCTTTCCAGCTATCACGCACACCACCGTGTCACTGGCCTGTTGTTGCTATTTTAATCCAATGGGTGAGGAGCTGGACAGGGAGTTACTAGTTTTAATCTAAATTTCACAGTTAGTAAAATCTGAGCACCAGACATTCAAGGCGGAATTTGCAGCCAGCCTCAAGCTAGCTCTAGATTTTATACGCCTGCTTTGCATAGACATCTGATTACACATAACACTGCACCACTCTAGCAGATGGGCCCAAGTACCTGATGTGTGCATGGACAAAGGTGCACATAGAGCAAGATTCACTGTGTACACAAAACCAGTCTACGGATGTAAGAGGATCCAGTTTTATACCATCTGGGACAAGCTGGGTGGTAGCTCTAGGAAACTCACATCAATTTTATTGTGTTGCAATAAGACAATGCCGAGTACCTCTAAGCACTCAAAGCTTATGCATTGCTGTATAACCTCACTTCCTGCCGTGTATTTCAAGAAGACTAGGCTATCTATTCCCATCTTGTTCAGGAGAATCGTTAGCCAATCAAATCTTCCCAACAGAGTATTAAATTAGCCATGAACTCAACCCTCATTGCCTGGAAGATTAAATTTACTTATTTTAATTCATTTACCTATTCTACTAAGAGGCCACCAACAGCATGGCTTTTAGATTCTAGCATGTTGCATTTTGCTGGTTCACAAGATGAAAAAGCATCAGAGGGCGCAATACAATGAATGGGAAGCAAGGTTCTCTGTTCATTCAGATGGAGCTAGATTATTGCAAACTCCTCCACAGTGTGTGCAAAGTGGAGGAAAAGGTCCTTGAATCTTCTCCCAGTCACAGAACCTGTGTTTGTGGGGAGTAAAGCACCCCAAAGCGGGCCATGGGAGGAGACAGGTTCATAGCCCAGTTGCCACCCCAAAGCTTGCCAGATGTGCTGACAGAGCAAGGTAGACCACTTCTAAAGGCAAAGGGTTCTCACTGCGGAGCTGTGGCTAAACAGCTCAATATAAATCATGAGCAGCATCCAGTGTGACCTGAATCCTGCATGTGATCTAAGGAGAAGATGCTTCTGGGTCACTTAGAAAGAAGTTTTTCTTTTAATCCACAAAAAGCCAAGTGTGTACGATCAGCACATGCATACTATTGCTTTAATTCTGTAGCAGGGAGCCCCAAGGGAAGGTGATTGGGGAAGGTTCTAGGCAGAAGATCTACAGAGAAGCTGATGGAGAGATCTAACTGGAGTGTGCGCACGTGCAAAACCTAACTTGCACATGTGCATCAGGATGCATGCAGGTTTGGCTCTGAAGTGTGTCCTGCTCTTATGAATCTCATCAGGAACAGAGACATATTTGTCTTCCAGGCTTCTGTGGGGGTTGAGGAAGAGAGGTTGAGGAAGAAAAATAAGATCATCACATCACACATGATTCAACAACACACATGTACCACTTCTGTAGAGAACAGGCCAGTTGTTTTTTGTGGGGGAGGAGAGGAAGGCTTACTTGTCTGTATTTGGCCTCTAATTCAGATTTAGAACAAAAGACAGTGGGTTTGGGGGAAAGATCAGAGAAGAAGATATGCCGAGGCAACCAAGTGAATTTTCTGTAAGTACTGAGTACCAAATGGAGATGCGATATTCTGGAGAACCTGCAGCCTTCCCTTCCCACGTCATGTAGGAGAGCTAGATAAATAAATGCAATCCAATCACTTCCCGAAGGAAATGCTAACACTTTCCATGAAGGTTTCTTTTCCTAAAAACATTCCTTAGGTCAGGTGATTCAGTCAGTTGGTGTCAAATTCACTCCTTCTTTATCCTTCTCTGCTTCAGAAAATAGCTGGAGAGTCCAGAATTCCCATCTCCTGCAGTGTAGCAGCCCTCAACTCTCTCCACACAGGCACACTGATCTGAGGCTTTTCAACATTTTAAAAATTCCCTGAAACTTGCACCCCATGGATCAGAAAAGCATGACACCTCCCTTCCCTCGAAGGTAAGCCATAGATATTCAGAACTATCTCAAAACGATACAGTAGTTCCTACCGGTTTCGAGTACTTGTGGATAGGATTGATCCAGCACCCAGCTGACCCTGGCATTTCTCATTCTGTAAGCAGCACACAGTGTATATTTCAGTCTTATTCTCTAATATGGCTAAGAAAAGTCTGGAATTTGAAAGTACATCATTAAAACTAATAGGCATACAGTATAGTGTGGCTTTCCTCTTTACTGGCCCACACTATGAAGAGCCAGTCCCCAGCAAAGGACAGTTGAAACCTGGGCACTGTGTATACAGACACAGTCAGATTGTGATCTCACTTGCATCTGTGTAAATCCAGAGTAAATCAGGGGAGTCACTCTAGATTTACACCAATAGAACTGAAATGAGAATTTGGCCCACTAACAGGAAACTAGAGCAGAAGTATTTGTAAGTTAAACTCAGCAAGCTGCAATTTCCCACCTTCCCATGAACCAAGGGCTGACAAGAGATTGCATCTTTCATACTGATTGCAATAGTGACGCTATCTACTAAAAATAGCCAACTCTGTTTTAACGGTCATGGAATAAAGAATAACTTCTGGTCCCCTCTTTATAGAGCAAATTGATTCTCACGCTCTTCTGTTTGCCACGCATAGATGTGCATACTTGTAGAAGAGCCCAGATGCTGGGAAAAAACACATACAAAAGTTTGGTAAGGAAGTCGCAACCTGAGCAAAGTTATGCATTTGTCAGAGGAGGAAAGTTGGCCTTGTCATAACAGATTTTTTTTAAAATTAAGGGGAAAAAATCAGAAAAGATCAAAAGTATTCCATTTTTGGAGTGATTGCATACTATCAATTTACCCCAAAGTTGGGCACGGGTCATAATAAGCTTTGCTTACTAATGGTAGCAGTTGGCATTTTTAAAGTGCATTTCAGACCCAAAACTGCTTGACAAGCTAGCGCTCCTCTCACTGATGAAGCAGCCATCAGTGAGGTGAAACACAGCAGCTATTTCCTAGCATGACACAGGATGTTGGGACAGGAAGGAAAGAAAAATAGCTTATTCAATTCAAACTGCAGGCAGAATGTAGGTAGGAAGAATGTAACACGGTCCAAGACCCCTTCTCCTCTCAGATCTGCAACTGGATCGTTAACCATCACAAAGCGTTCAATTTTAAATCTCAACTGAAAGACAGCACCCTTCAGTAGCACAGTGCCCTCTCTGTAATGGAGAGATGGGGGACACCTACTGAATCATCAACACCAATGATGGCAGAACCAAATCAAAGTGTTCCTTGATTGCTCTCCCAGCCTTATACTCTGCTGAGTTATGAGGTGTCAGAGGAACACAGCACAAGACCTTTTTCGATTATCGTATTCTTGCTACTGTAAGAGGGAGGAACATAAAAGACCAAAAAAAAAAAATTTTAATGACCTAAGGAAATTGAATGTTAGATGCTTGCAGAAGACACACCAATCCTGGGAAGCAAAATACATTGCAGCCTAGGATCTGTGTTCAACTATGCTGTTTGGAAAACACCTGATTGTACTGGATAGGGATGTGGGGGTTTTGAATAGCTTGGTGCTCTCACGGTCATTGTGGACCATCCAGAGCTAAAAATAAAATTGTGAAAATAAGATGAAGTGAAAAGAAAATATGCAAGTTCAAGAGACTTAGTGAAAAGAAATATCGGAGTGAATTTAGCAGAGAGTTCACGCTTACAGATAAGCAGCATAATAGGGAAGGAAATTGAAAATGGAATTCCTTGGAAAATAATGTGTGTTCTAATTGGTTCCCTCTGTGCCGATTGGACAAAGCCTCTCTCCATCTGGATCTAATGTCAGTGTTATCGTAGCACCGGTACTGTCCGAGACAATGACCTTCTCTGAACCAGTTTGTTTTGGCAGGAAAGTTAACTACACAAGATTAATTTCCAGTTTAATAAAACTTCTGCATCTGACAAGTTTAGCTGAAGTTTTGGGCCAGGTTCTCCATTCTGGCCAAGTTACACTAAGCACAGGATCAGGAGTGGGGCACAAGTGGCTTTCAGCCCCTTTGAGACCTCCTATGTCCTTGACCTTGCCAAAGGTCAACCCAACCCCAGAGCTGCTCTGAGCTCCAGAGCTGAACAGATTCATGGGGACATTCAGCAGCCAAGAATACTTCTGCCATGCCCCCTACACTGGGGTGTGGGCAGAACCATGTTCTGCCCCATGGGCAAAATTAACTCCTTGGGGCACAATATATACAGAACCAGTTCTGCCCTGATTTCTGCAAATCAAAACACTCTGGGTCTCTTTCTGACCAGCAGTATAAAGGGGCAGTGGAACAGAGGATCTGGTCTTTTCTATTTATCTTAGTTATTTCTAAGCGGCTAGACACCATGAAGTCTACAATAACCTGGACTGAATTCCTCCTCCTGTCACAAGCAAGTGACACTGCCTCTTCGCCCTTCGTAACATTAGAGCATAACAGAGAACAGACATTATTTTTCATGTCCTATGTGACTGGACAGTGTTTCCTCACTACAGGATACACTTGGAACAGTTCACTACCTGGTTTGGAGTTCTGTTTACAATAAGCGCTTGCAGGTACATAGTGGAAATATATTATGGACTTGCCAGGTGGCAGACAGGGTCAGAATTTGTACTCACAATTTACCATAACAATAGAGCATGCAGTTGGGGTCCAGATAGGAGGAGTTGACATAACGTAGCAGCTTTACAATTTATACGGAGTATTATCGAAAATGTGCAATTTACAGGGTAATGGTGACATGGGCAGCAGCACTGCTTCTTTGTAGCAAAAATTATAACATTTCATGATCTGGGCAAAGTCCTGGGTTCGCCAGAGGAGGAAATTTGGCTTTTTCACAATGACAACCTATTTAACAGCAAAGGGCCATTTTCCAAAATGCTTTTATTGTTGTTTTATAAGATTCCAGATGAGGCCAAAAAATGGATCCATGAGGTTTCCCTGGCACTGGGAAAGGTGGGTGCATGTCTGTAATCATCGCTGATAAGTGCAGGCGACTTCCATTCCCAAAATACATCTTTCAACAACCCTTCTTTACCATCAAAGTCACGTCAGTAAGTGCCTCTTCTTGACCGTTCTGAAGCCCAGTAACATAAAATGCACTTTGTCTGCCAGATGATATGCATTGAACAGAAGATGGTTTTTGCGGTAAAGACAAACTCATACTTCATGACTTTTGTATCGTTCTAGTTTAGTTGCCTTTCAAGATGCCCTTCCTGGGCTTGCTGGACAGTGCCAGAGGTGCTGGAACTAGGGGTGCTGGGGCTGCTGCCACAGCTCCTGGCTTGAAGTGGTTTGCATCATAGATACAGGGTTTACAGTTTGGTTCTATGGTGCTCAGCCCCCTCACTATCCAAATTGTTCCAGCGCCCCTTGAGAGTACATGAAGTAGTTAACATTAATAAAAGATTAAATGAACTATGGGATCAGAAAGGCTTTCAAGGAACATATAATGTTATACTAATCCCAGATTTATGGATTATTACATGTATTTCTGGATTTAAAAATTGAACTGAAACCAGAGAAGGAAAAAGGATTAGGCAACATCTGAACTATCCAAGCATGACTGTTACCCTGAGAGAAATAAATATTCTCAGCTCCTTAAGTCATCTCCTTTGAAGGAGAAGGAACACAAGTTCTTTCCTATTTAGCCAGTTCTGAACAGGGACAGCCCAATTGTCTGGCATAAGGCTCTGATCCAACTCCCAGAGACGCCAACAGGACTTTCCATTAACTTCAGCGGGTTTTGGATCAGGCTTTTAGTAGCAAATCCAGAACTGAAAGCTGCTCCTTACTAAGGCACAACTTAATAAATGATACGATAAGCAAAGAGCTTACACCCATGCTTCGAGCCAAGGAGCTCCATGGTTCCGACGTACAGCACCCAGCACTTCAGGGCTCTGATCCTCACTAGGGCCTCTCAGCACTTCCAAAATACAGCTCACTGACACACATTTGTGGAGCTGAATGCTGCAGGGGAAAAAATAAGCTTGTCAACCCAGGGTGTGGCAGTTTTCCTTTTGGCATGTCTGCAATCATAACTCTCAAGGCCAGGCAACATCCACTCCAGGAACACATCCATCAGAGGTCCCTGACAGCTTGTAGCAAGGACAAAAAAGCACTAGCACGAGACTGACTCTATGCGCATGTTGAGCCTCATGTTAAGGGCCAAATCTTGAGGTATTAAATTTTTATATACAGCAGCAGCACAATACAGCCCCGAGTTAGGCAAAATTCCCTATTAAAGTTAAGGGCCTCTGGCCCTGCACTCGTTTCTTAGAGTATGCAGCTTTTGAACCCACCTCCTCTGGCGATTTTTTCAAGTATGTTTTTTCATACTAACCGGGCTTTTCACATTTCTGCATGCTTTGTTGGGAATAATTGCCAGCCTGCCTAAATTTCACTTTCCCCTCTCCTCCCTCTTCCCCACCCATCCCCTGAAAAAAGTCAATAATTCCGTGGCAGAAAATTATGAGCAATTAACCAACAAAAACCAAGGCACACATTTTCCATACAAAACTTTCTACCTCCAATGGCCATGCTTAGCTCTTCCTCAGCGACTGTCATAGCTGGGTTAATCAGGACGGGGAAAGTCCTCCAAGATACTACATTAGTCAAAAAGATCAATTATTTTCTCCTATTTTTGGTTGTATCTATTTTGTGTGCAAGAAAGCAAGAACCAGGATATTATCTAAAACTTTTCCCCATCTATCGTTTCAAACAGATGGAAGAGAACTTGTGTCTTGGGCCCCATTTTTCTCTTTTACGCTGGTGTAAAAGAGGAGTAGCTCTGCTGGTCAGCAGAATCGCACTGACACAAGACAGGAGCTAGTTAGAGGAGAATAAGGCCTCTGATCAGCTGGACATAGGTCAATGATTTTCTGGTTCCATTCATTTTTCATTGCCTTGCTGGGAAGCTTTCACTAAAGGACAAACACCGAAGGCTGGAAATTATCATTTTGTGGTACAAAATACACAGAACTGCAGCAGTGCACCAGTTCTTCTTGCTCTCAGCAAACCAAAGTATTAAGTTACACGCTGAACTCAGATTTGGTGATGGTGCAGAAGAAGGGCTTCCATCTGGTTTTTATGGCATTTCATAAACATACATGTAAATTCTTGCAGCACACTGACATCTTATGGAAAAAATATTTGTTACAGTTACAGAGCTGAAGGCCCAGCAATGTTACGCACCACTGTGCATCTTCATTGTGAATATTCAGAATCGAATTTACCAAAAGGAGTTGAAAATCTGCCTTCTAAAAATATTGGCCCAAATTCTACCCTCAGTTTACACTATGTAAATCCAGAAAAGCTCTATCTTCAATGGAATTGTTTCCAGTTACACAAGTGTAAATCATTTGAGATCAATGAAGTTCTCTGGACCTACACCAACAGAACTGGGGTCGTAATCTGGCCCCCTCTGTATACATCATAGAGCAGAAAAAGATATAGGAGTTGTCATCTCCTGTACAAGTCTGAAATTTGACCCCAAAATATACTTCTTCCAATGTTTTTATTTTTTAAAAAAGGCTTTCTGCAAATGTTCAATCATTGTAAGAACCAAAATAAATGTACAAGAGATAAATGTAAGGAAATGGGATAGCACTGTAATTCTATATGTATGTGATGGCAAAAATATACATAGAACCTGAATGCAACAAAGCTCATTTTCAAAGGGAGAAACATTGTTCGTCAATGTAAAGAAACAAGAATACAGATGCAGAAAATCATGCTCTATGGAAGAGTGTTGAATATTTTGTGCTATCAATTTCCCTATTGAATTTCAACTTTATATTTGGGAGACTTTCCTGGGGGAGTGGGAATATCCTATCCGCTGGTAGGAATGAAATTAAAATTACTAGGAAATGTTTATCTAATTCCACTAGAATGCTTTGAAAATCATAACTAATGAATAATGATAAGGAATAGTTCACAACATTTAGCAAAGTTTATCAAATATATTATTCAATGAATACTTTTGTAAACTATCCCATTTATAGATGAGTGTGCATCACCAGCGAGAATCTCTCTTGGGTATTTATATGGTCTTCTATTTCCATAGTATCTGGGTGCCTCATGATCTTCAGCGCATTTTTCCCCTGGGTGAGGCAGGGCAAGGCTGTGATCCCCAGATAGAGGGGCATGGAGAGGATAAGTGACATACCCAAGGTCACAGAAGATATCTGTGGTATAGCAGGGAACTGAACCTGAGTCTCCTAAATCCTGAGCCCTAGCCACTATTCCAGCTATCTTCCTACATATCATTACCACTTTTGACCTGAGCAGCCAGCCAAAATATTCAGGGCCTAGTAGCCTGTTCTGGTTAGGAGGCGAAATTGGTGATAAGTGTTTCTTTGATGCAGTGTTATTTATCTAGGAAAACAGGACAAAGTCCCGTGTCTTTGAATGCAGAGGGAATGAAACAGCAGGAAAGAATTTTTTATGCTCACAGCACTAAGAACCTCTCTTCAGCCTGCACCTGACTCAAAAACCTCTCCCCAGTTTTTTTTTCCAGGGTCAGCCATGGTGCTTTCAGCTGTTCCTTCAGGCTGCCTGTTCCCAGTTTCTCCCAGATTTTTTTTTTGGTCTGTTCTGCCTTTCCTCTTTCCTCCACACCCCTAGGGAAAGCAATATTAAATAAAAGCTCCTGGGTGGGATCACATACCCCTTTTCTCTTAGGTGAGGAAACATCCTTACTGTTACGTAAATTGAAAAGCGAGTTCATACCTATCAATTTCAACCCATAATAAGGTTCCACCCAACACTTAACCATAACCATATTCATACCTCAGTGAAGAGCCAAGTGGGGAGGGTTTTCTATGAGCCACAGTTTAACAACATGCACAACAAAACTCACAAAAGGCCAACAATGACATATTTATGCAGTATTGTTGCAGCCATGTCAGTTCCAGGATATTAGAGAGTAGGGTGACCGGACAGCAAGAGTGAAAAATCAGGATGGGGGTGGGGGAGTAATAGAAACCTATATAAGAAAAAGCCTCAAATATTGGGACTGTCCCTATAAAATCGGGACATCTGGTAACCCTATTAGAGAGAGAGTTTGTCTCTCTCACCAACAGAAGTGGGTCCAACAAAGATATTACCGCACCCACCTTGTCTAACAAGGACTGTGTCCTACCACATTTCAGGACACACTGCATGCATGACTTCTCCATGCCATCTAGCCGAAACCTGCACTATGCACCAGCCAAACTGAGGTACCTGGTTGGTATAACCATAGTCTTTTAAGCAGGCAGACCTGTATGCAACCTACCAGAAAGTGCTGCAGTTTCTACTGCTTTCTTCTAGAACCCAACCTCAGTGTAGCAGCAAAAGAGGGAATGGAACAGAGGTGTTCAGAATCTTTCCAGTTAGGTTCTTTCCTCGTGCTGTCGAGCATAAGGTACCTGCTACCATTTTTGGAAAACATTGTCTGGGATTAATCTTTCTGATTAACTGCTATGACTATGAGAAGTACCATCCTAAGTGTGCTTTACAGAACGTTAGTTCCACTTAATTAATATTTGTGCAACAACGTGAAGATGTAGCGGGCTACATAAGCACCAAATATTATTAGTATTAGTTGGGGGTAATGTTCTGTCTGTGTTCAGCTGAGGGGGGAATGGAAAAGTGAAGTCTGAATTTGCCAGGCAGAGTGAGGAAAGTTGAACCAAGACTACACTCTTCAGTCTGGTCCTATTGACCATGTGCTCAGGGCAAGTGCAGATCTGGGAAGCCCTTCCACAATCACACAATCCAGGGGGGCAATGGAGAATCTGCACCTTCCACAATCACAGCCGTTAATCAGGAAGATTAATCCCAGACAGTGTTTTCCAAAAATGATAGCAGGTATCTCATGCTCAACACCACAAGGAAAGAACCTGAATGGAAAAATTCTTAACTCCTCTGTTGAATTCTCCTTCAGCTCTCCTACGCTGTGCACCAAGGTTGGATGAAAGCAGTAGAAACTTCCTTGTTGTGTACATTGATTTGTTGACTTTGGTGTGATTAGAGAGTACTACAGATTGCCTCCAATGGGAGAGAGACAGACATTTGTTATTTTCCTTTTGGCAAGAACATAAAGGCAAATTCATCCCTGCTGTATCTCCAAAGCTGCACTTTTCCTTCAATACATTTACACTGCAGGTTTCTAGTGAGATAAAGCAGAAGAGCTAGAGTAGTACCTGACCTCAAAGGGCATCAAGAGTTGTGTTACCATGCAGGACCGAGAGTAGAAGCTGGTATTGGACAGTGATTGCCTAAAGTCTTTTTCCAAACAACTCCCAGTGGCACCCAGCTCGGACCTCCTAGTGGAAAGGATGGGTAAACAAAGTGGAAAATAGTCCATACACAACTTGGACTAACTTACAGCAGAATAAAGACTCCCTGTTAACTTTGCCCACTGAGAACGGCCAGACTGGATCACACCAGTGATCCATCTAGTCTAATACCCATCTCTGACAGTGGCTGCAGTGAATGTTTATATCCTCCCACTACAATGGCCAGCACCAGCTGAGATAGAGGAAGATGCGAGAAATCCCAAAGTGGGCAATTATAGAATAACCTGCCCACAGGGGAAGCACCTTCCTTACCCCCACAAGCTAGAAGTCAGCTTGTACTCCTCTTGTAAACAGGATGGTTTAACAAGAGAACTAGCAGGTCACCTCCTGTTGGCTCAATGTTACTGTTAACATACCTATAGCATTTCCAAGGGCACTTCGCCTGAGGTTTTCTGGCATAGTGAGAAAAAAAATTCTGAGGGTGGAGGGGAATAATCAAAAGGGAATGGAAGATCTGGAGGGAGTGCAATTTCCTCCCTCCAAATAAAGAGTCAATGTTCCAACCTCCCTTTTGTAGCTGATTCACACAAACTCCAACAGCAAAAAGCTCTGCAATGCAGTTCTTAGCATCAGGATAGTTTTCAGGTGACTGGAGACTTCTAGCACATAGGGTACTGACTAGCCCACTCTATTGTCGCAACTTGCTGCTTAGTGTAAAGGGCTGAATATCAGCTAACAGGTGACCGACCCAACAGTGACACAGCTCCCTTCAGTGATACAGCTGTGCCACCGCAGCACCTCAGTCATGGGAGGCACGTGATTGGAGCCTCCCCAAACCTCATGTCACCGGGGCGGAGGTAGTGGCAGATTTGGGGCCTCCAGAAAAATCTCCCCCTGCCATGGCCCCGGGACTGGAGAAGATCTTCCCATTGGGGCGTTTCCAGTCTCAGGGCCTCAGTGGAGGGAGGAGCTTTGGAGAGGGAGAGGCAGAGTTGGGGTGGAACAGAGGAGGGGCCATGGAGAAAGGGGCAGAATGGGGTAGGGCTATTGGCAGGAGTGGAACGGGGAGGGGCTCCAACTCTGCCCATGGCTAAGCTGTCAGCCCCCCATCACCCCACTTGGGGTCATGGGTGGGGGGGAGGGACTGAGCAGCAAGTGGGGGGCGTGGGCTCAGCCAGAGGAGGCAGGGTCTCAGCCAGAAGAAGCGGGGCAGGGTGCTAATCTCCCCAAGGGAAAGCTTCACCTACTGCCCATGACCTCAGTATAGACATCACCTACATCCCTGGAAGGGGTTTTCCGGTCTCTGTAGTTAATCCACCTCTCTGAGAGGTTGTAGCTAGGTTGACGGAAGAATTCTTCCTTCCTGCATCAACAGCAGGAGTTAGGTTGTACTAACTACTTCACACGAGGTGCAAAATTTGTAACAGCCCTGAGCGATGTAGCTAGATCAATCTCATTTACATATGTAGACCAGGCCTACGTCTCTGTGCCTCAGCTTGGCTCTGGCTTGTAAAGGCACTTGAGAAAGCAGACACATGAAGGATGGTTTGAGGTGGAGATGCCAGTTTCAATAAAGAGAAACAATGGAGAAGCTAGCCTAGCAAAGCACTGAATTAGCCAGGCCTTCACCCAAGAGAATCCCAGCATACCATGGATGTCTACATCACTTCTCTGGGGATACACATTCGGTTGGATAGAAACAGGCATTTGTATGGGCATGGGTACAGAAGTAAATAAATAAACCCAGCCACCTGCTAACTAATGCAGCTCTGTTTTCTAGCTCTTCCGAGTCTACAGCTCGATGTCACAAACCAAAAATGAAAGAGTTTGCATTTCTGTAACACCTTCCATCCGGGGATCTCAAAGAGCTTCAGAGTCACCAGATAAGCCTCAACACCTCTCATGCGGAAATTCAATACCATTCTACCCATTTTACAGCTAACTGAGAGTTTGTATGATGTTTCCCCAAGTGCGACACTGAGTCAATGGCAGAGACCTTCCAGAGCTCTGCGCTAACAATCACGAGGCAATGCTCCCTCCATAATGAGAAATTAAGGACAGTTAAACAGTATGTGACCAGGGACACAAGTGCCATTGGAAGCTAATCAGAATTGGGGATGCAACATCCTTAGTCTGCTTTGAAAGTCCTAGCCTACAAAAAGAGATATTTTAATGACACTAACAATTATTCTGATTATTTTTCAGATCCTGTGGCAAAAGCACATGACTTTCTTTTCTTCTGTCTCCTGTTTTGTTTAATACCTTCCATTTATATATAGGATCCCAAGCCTACAAGATATTATTGCCTGGATCAAAAAAATATTGAACTGATGCAAACCATCTGTGAAACATTCCCTGAAAAAAATCAAACATTTGGGCCAAGGGCTATAATTCTAATGTGAATTATTTCCTCCTTTTCCGTTCGCACATACACAGGAAGTGGAAGGACAGTACAGCACCAGATCCAGCAATGCTTCTATAGTCTTAGTGCTACCACCCTCCGGGGGCACCCCTGCCAAGGTAAGCAAATAGAGTCAAGTTCATGTCCACAACAGCCCTTAGATCTCCAGACCAACATCTCCCCTAGGCATTGCAGTTACGTTTGCCGACACTCACAGAGACGAGCCTTTGCCCAAGGAAGGAAGTTTTCCTCCCATTCAATAAATGAACAGTTGTCACAGCCTCCCAGCCATTTTTGCAAAGCTTCATTTCTTCATTTTTTCCCCTACTAGAGTGTAATAGAAAAATAAAAAACTCAATCCCCCAGCTGCTGCTGCTGCTCAGCAGTGAATCCATTACAAAGATTAGAAGAAAACACTTCTCTCTCACTCCATGTAAAAGAAAAAAAGGGTTGGGCGGATTTTGGGGAGCTCTTAACACTTGGTAATTAGGGTTGATAAATGCTTGGGGTGAAGTCCTGGCCCACTGACGTCAGTGGGAGTTTTGCTTTCAACAAGGCCAGGATTTTATGCGTGGGGTTTTCAACAAGAAACATGTCTCAGATCCGGGGCCAGTCCACTGCAAAGACATGCTCTGGGGTTCCCTTCATCAGAACAGCCTTTCGGGGATGCCTTGCGGCTGGGAGTTGGCCCTGTGTAACAATAAGTATGCAGGAGAGCATGAAAGGGCACATTGTGTGCGATACTCCAGTCACAGGCTGCGTCAGGTGTGCTGTGGAAAGTTAATGTTCTCTGCCTGAGCGCTACCATTAGCCACGAATCAGCCAAATGCCCAGACTGTACAGTTGCTGTCGGGTTATGGCTTTCTGTTTATTCTGAAATTTATTAGTGGGGTGGGGTGAGGGGAGTATGTTGTTTCTTTATTTTATAACTTTGCCTCATTTCCGATGACCATACATCTTGCTTTCAGGGAGAGATTACATTTATCTGGGAGCCTGAACACTTGGCTGTAGCACTGCCAGCCATATTGGATTCTCTCCCTTAGGGGCCAGGCCTCAGTATTTACATCTGGGTTCTCCTGATCCAGGCACAGCTCTTGCAAAGTTAAAATTGGGTTGTGTTCTGCTGCTGTCTGAGGAGGACTGCTCAGCTCTGAGGCCTTGTACTCCTGGTGCCTTTCACCTGTGGGTCGTCGGTTTAGTTCTGATCTCTAGTGAGCAGAGGGCTAATTGAGGACTTGGCTGGTCTGGTGAGCCACTGACCGGAGGTGGCTTTTACGATGTGGACACCTGCTATGAGAAACAGAACTGAGCCGCTCTCTCATCTTTTCAGACAGCGTATTGCACAGCCATCAGAAGGCAGGGACTTCCAGCCAACACTCATGATTGCTTCCTACTTTTGTCCGATGTGTGGTTGGAAGAGCAACATCTCCTTCTCTGAGAAGCAAACCATTCCATATCCTGGCTCTGCTGGGTTTTAAAGCACTGCACAAACTCTTGTCAATCCACCCACCCCCAGCTGTGAGGTAGGCCTGTTTCACACATGCTGTGCCAAGATTCAGATTAAATGATTTGCCCAGGGCAACAGAGGCAATCAATGTCACAGCTGAGATTAGAACTCAGGCAATCCCCAGTTCTAGTCCTCTGCTCACACTAACATGGCACATCACTCTCTAAAGACTGACTCAGCACTTGGGGCCTAATCCAGCAAGCCTAAAAGCACTTCCATTGAGCTGAACAGGAACTGGGGGCCCTCCGCATCTTATCTTGGAAGCTTTATCCTTGTCAATTGGAACAACTTGCTGTACTAGCTGCAGCACCAGCTGAGGTTTCTTGTGATACAGAAGTTCCCACTTCCTGTATTTCTAGAACATTTCCAACCCCTGTGAAGTTAATCCCTCCGACGTTGTTTCCTTTCTTTCACGGCACAATTGCTTTTATTATATTGCAAGCCAAAATTATATTAAGATGTAAATATTTTGGTGCAAAGCTGCTTAATTTAAGGCAACAATATTAGAGAGATTTGCAGTCTTACAGAGGAAGCACTGAGAAAAAGAAGCCATATTTACCCTAAAGATTGTGAATGTTTCCTTAACCCTCAGTTATAAAAAGTTATCATGCAACTGTCTCTTTAGACCAGGATTGCAAAGATATAGTGACATTACGGTTAATATTCTTTCTAAAGATTAAGTCAGCAATACAATGAATCATGCAAAGATTCTGTTCTCAGATGACCGAGTCTCACAAGACGAACTAATGGACAGAATCTAGTCCAACGGAGAGCATTTTTCTGGGTTGCATTTGCAACCGTAGACAACAGAGATTGCAGCCCGTTTCTGATAGGTGGGTAATACATATCAGTGAAGAAAGCGTCACAACTTTGGCTATGCCATGACCCTGCTAACCAGTGGAACAACACAATCTAAGTGTCATACCATGGTTAAAAAAAGCATGCGCCCGTGAAACATCTGTCACTTGACTGAAATGTGGGCATGCCATACAATATGAGGTTTTCCTGTGTTCTCAGTAAGCCAAGTCTTCTCTGCTGCATTTAGTCATGTGCAAGAAGAAGGGTGATTTTGTTGTTAGGGCATATGATAGGAAGTCAGGAACTCTGGGTTCTCTTGCTAGCTCTGCCATGAACTCTCTGCAGGCAAATCACTGAATGCTTTGATATGTGAAATGGGGTTAATACTGCTTCCCTGTTGCACAGGAACTTAATTAACCAGGGACAACTTGTAATCACTTCTCACACCCGAGCAGGCCCCAGTGAAGCAAACAGAACTTGCTCACATGAGTCACGTGATACTAGTCTGGTTCTTATGGAGGGTTTGCCAAGCATTTTGAGATGCCACTATGCAAGAATGATTATGTGAGTGGGTTAAAAAAAATGGAAGAGCGATTAAAAAGCTGTTCTTACACACACACACACGCACCCCAAGGTGAGGCGGGAAAAGAAGGCACCAAATTCATTGCCACATTTTCTCACAGTTCATTCATGCCTAGAGAAGTTTGTTTTCTTTGTACATTCGAGAGCATTGAGGACAATGGGTCCAGTTTTATTTTACATACTGAAAAATATTGGGCCAGTCATCGGACAGATGTAAATACTTCATTATTTAGGCCTCGCTGTAATTTATTCGTTGGTTTATGAACCCACAGCTCTCCATGGAGCATGTCAAATCCATGATTTTCTCAAGTGCCAGATTCTGCATTTGGATCTCTCTGCTTAACGGGCAGGAGCAACCAGACCCCACTCGATGGCCTACACAGCTGCAGAGGGTGGAGACAGCAGGTTAGCCTTCTGTTCATTTAGACTCCACATCACCCTCCCACCCCCTGAATTGTCTTTTGGGTTGATATAAAGCAGCTTAGTGCAGTTTGGGGCAGTTTAATACTGTTGGGGATCTTCCAGCATAAACATAAGAGACACAAGGATTGTGTTTGTTTCCTTTGCAAATGTTCTTTTAAGTTCTGCCTGCATTTGTCATGTAGTTTTGCACAGATTGAGGGGCCTTGTGGCAGGCCAGATCTCTGTCCGGGTAGAACCCTTGCAGTTGCTGGAGTTCTGCCGATTAACATCAGCTGCAGGCTGCTCCTGCACTGGGTTCTCCTCAGGCCTATTGCCAATTTATTGTAAGTTACGTTTTAATGTTACTGGAATGGGGGCTAGGGAACTGAGCTCACAGGAGCATTAGTGCATGGACTCCTCCTATAAATTACACAGTATTATATGAAGAGCTGCCCCTGTTGAAGCAGGACACAATGCAAGGAGATCCTGGGTAAGATCTCCCCTAAATAAAGAAAGATAGATTTAGACTAACTGGAACTGAGGAGACCTGTCAGTAGAAAACTATGAAATCATTACTTTACGGTCTCCAGCATCCAGAGTTATATTTTATTTTTTAAAGGAAGAAAGAAGTCAATGGTGGGGGACATCCTACCTCATCTAGTTTCTCCGTCTGACCCCAGCAACTTTCCATGGGCATCTGAGCCAGCCTGGTTGGCTTGAATTATATCTATACTACAATTAAAAACCTAGAGCTAGAATGAGCCAGCTGTGGGTTTTTAATTGCAGTGTAGACCTACTCTTGGATTTGTTAGCCATGCCTGGATAGGAATCCTCATACAACTCTGAGGAGGAGGAAACAAAACATATCCAGGTTTCCACAAAGTCACATGAAGATACTGCCCAGACACAGAGATTCTTCAGTAAGTGATAGTATGTTTATCTGGGTTTCTCAAAGGATCCACATGAGCTTGATTTCCACACATCTGGATGTGTTCAGCAGCACCTAGCTAGGATACCAATGATGACAATAAAAAAAAAAAAAGCTTGGATCATCACATGGGGCTTTATAAACTCTGTTTAACTCATCCTTTTATGTGATTGCATGTGGGAAAACACAAGCCTGACATGGAACTGCATGAGGATCCGACTCCAACATAGCTGGGGGAGAAACATCAACATTCAGATTAAATAAGAAGGAGTCTCACACCTCAGCTACACTGAGGGCACAGTGAAAAACCAGGAAAATGTTTCCTTGTTAATGGGCATTCCTGTACCATTCATCACGCAGCGTCGTGCCCGAGCGCCTCACCAGATTAAAGGTATGAAGGGCAGAGCTCAGCGTTTATGTGCCACCTGTGTAAATACAACCTATCATGCACCTTGGGAGGAGGCTCCAGGACAAACAGCAGATCGTGTGTATTTGTGTGGATTTTCCTTTTGCAAAGAGCTGGATTAACAGCCCTAGAAACTGAATTCTTGTGATTATCCAGCAGAGAGATCCAACACTGGCAGTAGCAATGCTGTGCTCTCCAGGATCCCTCACTCTGACCTAGAGCAGCCATGAGAATCATTCAGGCTGTGTCCAAAGACTTGGTCTCTCCGAGGTGGACAACAGGAGTGGTCATTAGCTGTGATGGCTTTTGTGTAACAAATATCTGTACCAGTAGGTGATGAGCCAAGACCAAATTCATTTCATGCAGGCTAAAGTAGTCAGAGCTTTAGGTCACTACTGAACTAGGCTGGATATGAGCCAGGAACCAGGATGTGAGCAGTCATTTATTTTATGACCAGTTCTCTGAACCACTCTGTCCCCAGTGTGGCAGATTTCAATCCTAAGTGGATTCTAGGGTTGTCTTAGTTTTGCTCAGAGTTTTTCCCCATTATAAAAATAAGTACTACTGTATTCTCCAGAACTGCTCCAAAACACTCTGTCTTACCGTGCTTTGGGGGATGGGGGGGTCACTGTAAAATGCTGTGAGTAAACATGCCCCTGTGATGTGTGACTGGGTTGGAAGATTTCACTTGAGGAGATTAAATGAATCACCTGAAGTGCCGATGCTCAGTCTGTCTTCCTCAAAAGGGTTCAGGGAAGTTACTCCAAATTCGCAACTAAGCGACTGAAAGCAAAATCCAGCCCCCTCACAGCCCTGGTTAACTGCAGATGAATCTGAAACAACACTGAAATCCAAAACTGCCGCAAACTAGCAGGTTTTGTAATCTGGGACCGGACCTCCTTGCTGGTTCTGGTTGGGACAGACAGACCAGAATCTTGTAAGGAGGCAGCTGTGAAGGCTAGGACTATAACAGGGTTTCAAAGAGAACTAGATTCATTCCTGGAGGTTAAGTCCATGAATGGCTATTAGCCAGGATGGGTAAGGAATGGTGTCCCTAGCCTCTGTTTGTCAGAGGGTGGAGATGGATGGCAGGAGAGAGATCACTTGAGCATGGCCTGTTAGGTTCACCCCTTCTGGGGCACCTGGCATTGGCCACTGTTGGCAGACAGGATACTGGGCTGGATGGACCTTTGGTCTGACCTAGTGTGGCTGTTCTTATGGATAGCCAGAAGGATAGATTTAGACCCAAAATGATGGTAACCTCACTAGCTCACTGCTTATAAGATTTCTGCCAACATCTAATCGCAATCACTTCCATTTTGAGCCAAATTATTGTGAGAACAACTCATAGGATTTTGGAACCGTTGAATCTGAACTCCAGCCCTTGATCAGCTTGGGGCTGTAGGCAGTGTAGGGTCCCTGAGACACATGTAAGCAGCTCTGACTTGTCCCAGAGAGAGCGATGCCACACACACAGAACAGCAAGACCAGCACAATACCATTCACAGTCTCACCTTCTCTCAAGGGTGAAACTGGCTGAGGTGCAGGGGCCTCACACGTGCCTTAAACATCACTTAAATCCTAATTTGAAAATGTAAGTGGTGCCTAGCCCTTGTGGTTGGTCCTCTGCCCAGGAGTGTATTTCACCACTAGAGCACAAGTCTTTTTCCGTTGTAAAAAGAAGCCTTGGCATGCAACTACACTTCTCTATACGCAGTTTGTTTGAGGAGATGCTCCTTAGATGTCCTTTAAAGCACTTGCCTTCTGAATTGGGAAGGGCGTCTTTAAATAAAAATTAAAAAGCAAACAAAGCCAATGTCTCCACTTAAAGGTTTGGAGATGATTAATGTGTTTAAATATAAACTGAATCTGTTTTAAGAGGAGATAAATATGAGATCAAGACGTCCAACTACACAAACAGTACAAAAGCGTAAGTAAACAGCCATGACAAGTTTAGCACTTTCTTGGAGACTAACTTCTGCATACAATGCATGTGCTTCATGCCACAGCTCCTTCTGGAATATTTAAAGAGGAAGCAGCAGGCTGTCTCCAGACAGCCATGTGTGATTGGCTTTCCTTTAGCAGAGACTGTACTGCACAAGGTCAGTACAAACTAGGCAGGTTGGTTTTAGAGAACGTGGCACATATTTGTACATAGTTTCCAATATAAAGCAAACAGAGAACAGCAACACCTAGTCACATTAAAAAGGTTGATAAACCATCATCACAAAGCATTCCTATTTGGTTTCAGAGATAGTCAATGTATAACTTAGCCGCATAAATATAGCAGCGTATCTAAAGACAGATTCCTCTTGGAATTCCACAGTCCATGGAAATGTTGCAATGCTGAGATTCCTCAAACTGCCATTTGCAGAATAATTGCTGTTACTGCCAACTTCCCATTACAAATACAGACAGGCATATACTGTACATTAGCTTGGCTCCAGGTCTCCTTTTTAAAAGTCCTTCTCATCCTGGGCAGAAATCGGAGCTAACAAGCTGGAGGGAAGCTGGCCTTGTTGGCACCTTGTGTGAATGTGTCAAGGATGTTTGCCATGAGCTGCACATTTTGCCAAGACCAACCATAGCAACAGAGAGCTGGAGAGTAGGACACAATAGATGCAGCTCTTTGCTGTTATTTTGTTTATTTTACTGAATGGAACGTTTGTGTTATAAGGTGTTTGTTTGTTTTTTTTAAGGCTACAAACCTGTAGAAACAGATAATTGCATTTATACAAGACTTTTCCTTCACATTGTCTCAAGACTGGGACTTCTGCTGTGAGAAACAAGAATGAAACCATTCCTGAGCAGGAGATAGATAGGATCATAGGAATTACAGATGCAAAGTCCAGACCCTCTGCATAAGGCATCATATTGCCTCCCTGACAGAGGATGTTTCTCCATAACGAGATAGGGCCTGCTGTTTTGACTCTAGTATAAGATAGCAGTGGGTACCGTTGTGATAGCATTGTGCCTTTTGCACGCAACTGGTAAGACCAACCTGTTCTTTTACTGTAGACCTGGGAATTTTGCCTATGACATTGGCAACTGGTGAAATATTCTGCCAGGGGAGGAAGGCAGCAGAGTAGCTGCAAGTGGGATTTTAACACAAATGAGTAAAAAACCCCAAGTCTTGAACGTTCTCTTGGAACATTTCAGGAAAGGGGTAATCACCCATTAAAACGGCACCAATTAAAGCGTTTCACTTGACCAAGCTGGCACTGAGTTTGTGCACTGCTTTTCAGCAATCTCAGACATTGGACACAAATAGCCTTGTTTTAGTCTTGCAACCCATGTTGTTGTGGGAGCGTGGCCCATACTGTGGAAACCCACGCATTTACTGTGTCCAAGCCCCCACTGCCTCCTGCTCAGTCTCCCAACACAGTGAGGTAATTTTGTTTCCGGAACTACATCTGTTTTATTGGCTCGCTCTCCTATAAAAAAATATGATCAGTATTCAATGACCTTCTGCAACACTAGATCTGCAATTGATTTTCTGCATCATCTACAGTTAAAGACCCCTTTGCCCTATACCAGAGGTTCTCAACCTTCTTCTCTCTGAGCCCCCTCCCCCAACATACTATAAAAACTCCATGGCCCACCTCTGCCACAACAACTGGGTTTTGGCATATAAAAGCCTGGGTGGCCTTATGTGGTAGCAAGCAGGGCAACTGCCTGGGCCACATGCCACAGGAAGCTAAGTTGCTCAGGCTTCAGCTTCAGCCCTGGGTGGCAGGGCTCAGGGCCCCAGGCTTCAGCGCCATGCCAATCTAATGCTGGCCCTGTTTGGCAGCCCCCCTGAAACCTGCTCACAGCCCCCCAGGGGGCCCCGGACCCCTGGTTGAAAACCACTGCCCTATACCATCCAAGAGTAGTTCTGAGGGCTGTTCCCATCCATGAAATCTCCACCCAAACATATGAGCCAAATTGTCCCATTTGCTACTGCACAGCCAATCACGTCCAAAGACCAAATTGCTGGATTCAGGACAATCCATCTACCTGTCTTGCCATGCCAAAGATTTGCATGAAAAACCAGAAGAGCCCTCCGGGTCAATCAGAAGAGCCCTCATAGAATATCCACAAGCACAAAATGTAAACAACATTATGGAACATTCAATCGAAGCATAAAGGAACTTTTTGGAAAGCGCCATTGCAAGGAG
Source organism: Gopherus flavomarginatus (assembly GCF_025201925.1). Lineage (NCBI taxonomy): Eukaryota > Metazoa > Chordata > Testudines > Testudinidae > Gopherus > Gopherus flavomarginatus. The sequence goes on along the minus strand of NC_066625.1, from coordinate 89,512,039 downwards.
CAGGATGGAAGAACCATACATTTGTCTTTGAAGAATTAATTCTAATGTTGCTCCCCCTATGCAATAGATAAATGGGAACTTCCCAAAATAGCCTTGTGGGAATGGTTCAGAGACATACAGGAGCGTATGTGCCCCCATGTTCAATATTATGAGATACTTAAGCAAAAGCCTCTTGCTGTGTGATAAAAATAATCTTATGGGGTGATGGAAGGGGGTTTGGGGATGATGGGTTTTGTTTTGGGGCTTGGGTCGGGTGTTTATAACACATTGTGCCGCACATGAAGCAAAATGATGCATTGGACTTTCTGCTGAAAGATTCATGTTGAGTTCAGTGGGCCATTTAGTAAGTAACTGTCACTTCAAACAACATTCAGACAACAGGAAATAAGCCAGCAAAACACTGTTCATAATCCTGTGTATGTTCAAACACTTTGACGGCTAGATAAACAGACTATTTAATTAAACCAACAAGTCATCATTTATTTTCACATCACAATAGGTTAAATGACTTTTTAGTCCCATTTTCCATAACAACAGAGCAGACTTTTTGGTCATAAAAGCTAAACTCTAATTAACAGCTGGTGTGGCTGTACTTGGCAGCATTGTGAGTAATTCAGTACAAAGCAAACACATTTACTATAAATGGCTTTTGATTGTAGAGACCAAGGTAATAGATGTTACACAGATCTGTGCCAACCAGCGTCTGTTTATTATTTCTGAGGAGCTCAAACGTGCCCAAGGTGAAAGTAGTGATGGTTGTCATCAGAAAGATGGTAAATGGTAAAACATTTAAATTAGAACGGATTTCTATAATAAATAAGTAGTGGAATCCATGAGGTGCCTGTCGATTCACTACTAAAGGCCTAACAAGAATGCCAGACAAAGCTTCCCTTAGGTGGGGCACATTTCTTACTTTGATGTTAGCTGGAAATTCAGAAAGTAGTGTTCCTAAGAAATGTAAACAAATGGCTCGTTGGTTTTCCTGAATTGCCTACACACGTCCCTCTCAGACCTGGATGACAAACATTTCACACAGACTCTTTTCATGTGACGTTTGCAGAGTTCTTCATGGATTAATTGAGCTACAAACCGCCACCGTGCAATGGATATTATCAACCCCATTAGACAGAGACAACAGTGGGACACAGGTATGTGACTCAATCAAGGGCAGAGGCAGAGCCAGGAATAGAATCTAGGAGCCATGACATATAATCCCTTTCTCTAACCACTAGACTTCACCTGTTTATAGCCTAAGAAGATATATACCGGGCTGTTGGGTTTGTTTTTCTCAGCGCAAAAGTGTCATCCTTGCTGCTGGGTATCAACAAATGTCACTTTGGCTTGAGATATAAAAATGCCCATCTCATCTTTTTCATCCATAACTTTTTTTATTTGAAATCAGCACTTCTTTTATAAGTGCCCTGCTGTTGTTTCTGCCAGAGAGGAAGGAGGTTGAGTACTGTAAGCACTGGAGAATAAACGGTGTGTCAGCAGTGGTTGTTTACCTTTCTCCACCCTGCAGCAGTGGTTTAACCTGCCAGCAACATCATTTGCGTTGCTCCCCACACCTTGAAACTGCTCCAATCCCAAGGTTTATCTGGGCATGCTGTCAGTCATGTCTAACTTTTTAATATATTTTATTATTTATGCAGAAATATTGACAACAGCTTGAAGCCCACAGCCATACAAATTATTTAAAATCAATCTCTCATGCTTCACTTACTGATTTTCCATTTAAATGGTCTCCCGGGTGATTTAAATATCTGGGTTAGCATCCAGGGCCTTGATATCCATCTTGTTTTTCAATGGAATGGTCCCTTCCTGCCATGCAGAAAAAGCGCTGGCCTCTTGGTGTCTGAAAAAGGCAGAACTAAATTGCTAAAGATGAATTGTGCTGCCTGACATCTTTTATTTTCTTTTTTCCTCACTCAGATGGCAGTTTTTCTATAAAATTCTAACAGAGTTTATCCAATTAGATTGGAGAGGAACTATTTATTCTGAGATATTATAAAAGAGCTTTGATCTTCAAATTAAACTGGGGATGCTCACAAGGGTTTGAGCATATGATTTTCAGGACTGTAGCATAGACCTTTACCACCTGAGCTAAAGGAGTAGTTGCATTATTAGCATGTAGCTGTAGTAGGCTGTTATCTAATAGTGAACCAGCACAAAAGGGGTATAACATTCCCAGTGTGTGTTACACTAGAGGCTTGTCTACAATGGTTGTTACCCCTGATTAATTCCATTTGTGGTTGTTCTTAGTCTGGAATAAAAATACCTTATTCTGAATGAGTTTAATCCACTTAAAACTAATTCAGAATAAGGCACTCTTTTTCCAAAATACATGTCCTCACATGGAGTTAATCAGTAATAGCTAATCCACTTTAAATTCACACCCCACCATATTCCAGATTAATGTTCATGTGCAGACTATTCCTAGCAAGAGTCCAGGTGACCTTAGATTTCCTCATTTTAGTTGTGTTATTTGGCAAGTCTACAGCATGTGTATAACTCTGTTCATTAAACAAGAACTTAGACACAAGCAATGCCCTCCTTTGAAGGCAAGGCAGAATACAAGGTACTTTCCTCCATATTTGGACAGAGAATCTAAACCAGGCAAGGAATATTACCAGCTGTTGAATGAGATCATGGACAACAGCTACCCCGCCACTCCCCCCAGGCCCAATTATGTTTTTTTCCCTGGCTTCTCATTTAGCTGATCCAAAAAACAGGGAAATTTTATTGCAAAAGTTATGGGAAAATATCCACTTCCTTGTTGAAAATTTTCAAAATTTTTCCCCACCCACCAGCTCCAGTTTCCTAAAGGAAACCATGAAGGATCCTACATCAGTTGGTTAAACACTGTAGCTATGATACAAAATTACAACCAAAGAGAAGCAAAAAGATTCTGCTCTTTCTTGCACCAGTGTGTATGTGAAATAACTCCACTGGCAATCTATGGCATTACTTCAGATTTTCATCACAGCAGAAACCTAGTGAGAGCAGATTTATAGAGCGCTGGATTTATACTGGTATAACTGGAACAAGAATTTGACTCGGTACATAGAATAATGGATTGCAAGACCACAAGGAGGTGAAATAACTCATCAGAAGACAACAGGGAAAGTTAGCAAGGACTTTTCCTTGAGAGTTAGCAGTGTTCATGCATACATGCTAATGTGTGCCTGGGTACATGTACAATGCAGAATGAATGTAACATTCAGAATATAAACTGAAGACTTTCCAGCTTAGAGTTCATCTGTGGTTTCTAGACACGGAGCATGGCCTTACCAAAGGCATCTCCCCTCTCAAACGGTCCATGTAGTTACCTACCCCTATTGGCATTACTGCTCGAATCATTTCCCTGACCACCTGAGCAATCCCAAACTGGAGTTAACCCTTTTTCCTCCATATGAGACCCAGCATTACCTCTGGAGTGACTCTCCATGATTTGTGATCAAAAAGTTGCCTTGACATTCAGTCAGTACCTCTGGGCATCACATGGCAGTAGGAGTTTGCACATGTAGGCAAAAAGCTTTCAGTGTGACAGCATGTAACCTTCATAGAGGAAAGCATAAAAAATAGAACAATGCAAGTGTCAGAATCCTAGTGCCACTTACCAGCTGTCTAACTGGAAGGAGCCATTTTTATCTGCACAAGCAGAGTAATGTTACCGCTGCCAGCACTTGCTTCCTATTCTGGAAAAAATAGAAGAATATAAAAGTTTAAAAGATTACTTTTTTATTTTAATCCTTTGGAGGAGCAGAAAATAAGTTAACTACTCAGACATACACACAAGTGCATGAACAATAATTATTGACATTGGAAATCTTGTTCATGTCAGCCAGGACATGGGTCCTATTTTAGAACAAATATTCTTTATTTGGGACATAGTTTATAAATCCTGACATATGACTCTACAGAACCACAAGGATTTTGCAACCGGGCAGTGCCAACTACACAGCCTGTAGTGGGAAGAAAATGAGTTCAGCTCCCAAATGACCCATTAATGACAGTAATAGTCATGTGGAATATTATAAATACACAAAGAATTCTGCATTATGGTGGGATTTCTGTATTTTTAAACTTTGGATCCTTTAAAGTGCACCTACCCCTGCTACACCCCAGGTCATTTTCACTCTCTGGACAAAAGGGAGTATTTTAATTTCCAATATAGAAGTATCTGGCTGAAACTAAGTGGTGTAATACTAACAACAGTCTGTACTTTCTTCAGACCTCCCACCAGAAGAGCTCAAAGCACTTTCTGGATATTCACACAATACACCTGTGAAGTAAAATAATATCTTCACTACTACCACCACCTCAGGTAGGTTGCATTTCAGTGAATCCCACAAAGGCCAATGGTTTACCCAAGCTTTTAGGGAGGCTGACGGTGGGAGAGGAAAGTATTCTCTGGGCTTGATTGTATTTATTTTAGGGCTATTGATTAATTGCAGTTTACTCACGATTAACTCAAAAAAATTAATCGCGATTAATCACACTTTTAAACAATAGAATACCAATTGAAATATATCACATATTTTGGATGTTTTTCTACATTTTCAAATATATTGATTTCAATTATAACACAGAATACAAAGTGTACAGTGCTCACTTTAAATTATTTTTATTACAAATATTTGCACTGTAAAATAATAAAGAAATAGTATTTTTCAGTTCACCTCATACAAGTACTGTAGTGCAATCTAAGTGCAACTTACAAATGTAGATACTTTTGTTACATAACTGCACTCAAAAAACAGAATATTAAACTTTAGAGCCAACAAGTCCACTCAGTCCTACTTCTTGTTCAGCCAATCGCTAAGACAGACACGTTTGTTTACATTTACAAGACATAATGCTACCTGCTTCTTATTTACAATGTCACCTGAAGTGAGAACAGGTGTTCACATGGCACTTTTGTAGCCAACACTGCAAGATAATTATCCGCCAAATATGCTAAACATTCATATACCCCTCCATGCTTTGGCCACAATTCCAGATGATATGCTGATGACACTCATTTAAAAAAATGCATTAATTAAATTTGTGAATGAAATCCTGGGGGAGAATAGTATGCCTTCTGCTGTTTTACCCACATTCTGCCATATATTTCATGTTATAGCAATCTCGGATGATGACTCAGCATATGTTGTTCTCTTTCACTGCAGATTTGACAAAGTGCAAAGGTGGTACCAATGTGAGATTTCTAAAGATAGGTACAGCACTCAACCCAAAGTTTAAGAATCTTAAGTGCCTTCCAAAATCTGAGGGAGATAAGGTGTGGAGGATGCTTTCAGAAGTCTTAAAAGAGCAACACTCCAATGTGGAAACTACACAACTGAACCACAAAAAAAGAAAATCAACCTTCTACTGGTGGCATTTAACTCAGATGATGAAAATTAATGTGTTGGTCTGCACTGCTTTGGATCGTTATTGGACAGAACCCATCATCAGCATGGACACGTCCTATGGAAGGGTGATTGAAGCATGAAGGGAAACATGAATCTTTAGCGTATCTGGAACATAAATATCTTGTGACACCAGCTACAACAGTGCCATGCAAACACCTGTGGTCACTGTCAGGTGACATTGTAAACAAGAAGCAGGCTGTATTGTCTCCTGCAAATGTAACCAAACTTGTTTGTCTGAGCAATTGGCTGAACAAGAAGTCGGACTGAGTGGACTTGCAGGCTCTAAATTTTTACATTGTTTTATTTTTGAATGCTGTTATTTTTTGTACTTAATTCTACATTTCTAAGTTCTACTTTCATAATAAAGAGTTTGCACTACATTATTTGTATTAGGTGAATTGAAAAATACTATTTTTTTGTTTTTTTACTATGCAAATATTTGTAATCAAATATAAAGTGAGCACTGTACACTATGTAGTCTGTGTTGTAATTGAAATCAATATATTTGAAAGTGTAGAAAAATTCCAAAAATATTTAAATAAATGGTATTCTATTATTCTTTAATCACGCAATTAATCACAGCCCTAATTTATTTACCAAAGGTACTGAATTGCTCATGCAATTGTAATAACCACACATGCAAATTAAGCATACTACTGCACAGAATTTTTTGTGTTCACCAAATGCATTTTCTCCAAAACTCATGCCATAAAAACATTGTCTTGAATCAAGCAATGAGACATAGAAGGGTTACAAAGCACCTTAAATTATAAGCTTACTAGTAATGTTATTTAATCACAAGGTTTTAGTTTCCAAACCTAACATGAACATGATTGAGAACAGCACAAGTACAAATGGCATGGTATGTCACATGTTATGGAAATATCTCCAAAAGAACAGATTCTAGGGAACTTATTTGAGTGTAATAGCATTGTAGGAAAAGCAGCTGGGCTGTAACTTAGAATCCTGCATTTGGGGAGCTGGAGAAGCCAGATCCTGCTAATGGCCCATTTTGTCTGCATTTTGTCAGGTACAAATGAACCAAGAATGTGGCAGACTTTATTAGACTGGTCACTGCGGGGCATGGGGTGGAAGGATACAATAAGGGAGCTCTGCCTCTTGAAAGGGCTTGTTACAACTGGTTCCTTGGACAGAACACCATAGAACCTCCTGTCCCTGCTCTCTTCATGCAATCATCAGCCAGACGGCCTTGTTATTTGGTAGATTCAAGCACCTGTGCATATGTATCTTACTCTTCTGGGCCCAGCACTTTCCAGTATGACACGGACAGGAAGAGCTCTCTTTAAGCCTGCATTAAGGCAGTTTATAATCTGCCTTCAGAACCTGGTCCTGGGGCAGCTGGCAGGGGAAGGAACCAGGCACTTAGGAGACAAACAAACATAAGAATGGCCATACTGGGTCAGACCAAAGGCCTCCTTCAATTATTTCCCACAGCCTGGGCTTCACAGAAGTAGCAAAAACGACCAGCCTGAACCAGCTGCCAGAAAAACCTCCCCCCCGTTTACGGTTGCCCCTCTCCTCCAGCCCTAGTACTCTGTACTGTTCTCCCTCTTTTTCCCCCCCCACACCTCATATGGCTCCACAGAAGCTACAGGAGCCAGGTCAGCAGCTCCTAGGCCTCCTGTTGTTTCCTCCTGCTGACAGCCTTTCCAGTTTGTGGCTCCAGCAGCGGGCCCCCATTAGGGAAGGGGCACTCCCCTACCCAAAGGCTGGGATCCTGCCTCAGCTCACTACAAGTAAATGGCTTCCTTTCCCTACTATACTCCAGACCACCATCACCCTCCCAAGTCAAATGAAGTCAGCCCCTTCTGTAGTCCAGTTTGTTAACTAGGGGGTGCTGCCAAACCACCACAAACTCCAGTCTATGCCTTCTCCCCAGGCCTGGCTACACTTGGGCTCCTTCTTTCACAACCCACCTCCCTCTGCCCCAGGAACGCACACCACCCCCCTTATCTCTGGGGGAAGGTAACCCCACCCAGCCTGTGCTACCAAGATCATCCGCTACTGTATGTGGTTTTTGGGGCAAAAGCACCAGCCTATTCTGCCCCTCTCCCCACACACACATACCCCCACACCCTGCCTCCCTCAGGATGTGGGGCTGGGAACAGACACAGCTGAATTTAACATTAGTAAGCAGCTCAGGTCAACTCTGCCTTGGCTCTTCAGTTTTAGGCTCTTCTATTTCCTACCAGGGCAATAAACCCAAAACACAGTGACACCAACAACTGAAAAGAGCATTTACCCCCTTCCATCGCACTGGGACAGGTAGCTGCCTCCTCCACCCAGCCTGCACTTGCTAGATGGAAGGAGATAGTCAAGGGAGCCAGTTTTAAAGGGCCTGACTCCTCCCCCTCCAGCCTGCTCCACCAGTCACAGCTTGGTTCCTACAGTTTCCTGTTTTTTTCCCTGAAGGGCCTTTTGTCTGCCCCTCAGATCCATGCTCCCTACCTGCCTTCTTCCCGAATTGGAGGAGCGCAGGGCACATAGCAGCCATGCATGCTCCTCCTCCCAATGCTATGGCCAGTCTCCTGCAGCCCAGCCCCAGTGCAGCCTCTCGCCAAGAGGAGGCTGGTATAGGAGCCAGTATAGTGCTTTAGGACAGTTCCCCCATGCCAAGGTTTCCTCTATCAGTTGTATCTGCCACATTAAAGCCTGCTTTGCTCCAGGGTGACTGCCCAAGGAAGCCTTAGTAGGCCAAACTCCAGGCCCAGGAAGCCATCCCAGAGCATAAGCAGGAGCAGAATTAAACCCCAAGGGAAAAAGCTGCCCCACTTGGCCAACCCTTCTACTCCCCCCGTTACACAGACCCAGCAAAGCTAAAGCCAGCTCTCCCCAGGGCCACAGCAGTGTGGGCCTGACAGTAGGAGAGGGAAACCCCAAGGCCTGGCTTTCACTCGCCTTGTTCACCTGACCTTGAAGCTAGTATGAAGAGAGAGCGTTATTTCCCGCTTACTAACTGGGCGAGGTGCTGTGTGAGTCCAGGGTCACTCACATGTCAGGCTTCATTTTCTCTTTCCCCCAGACAGTCTTGTAGCTCAGTCATTGTCTTTTGTTTGGTTTTGGTTTTGAACATAAGCAAAAAGGTAAGGAAAGGCCTTCGGTTCGGCAGAGATTAGCAGCAGTTAAAAAACAAGGCAATTTGTTTAGAAAGGCGTCCTTTCTGGCTGATTTGGAAAAGCGACTTCAGTAATGAAAGCCAGCCTGAGAAAAACTGGCATTTGCTTTGGATGACCTGTAGCTAAGTCTATCGCTGGTGCTGAGTAAATACAGCAAGGAGAGAAAAACACAATGTCCTAAAGCAAACACCAAGGACAAGCTTGATGAGAGTATTTAAGCAGTTATTAGAGAGGATTTGATTGCAGGCCTTGTCAGAGCCCCATGGAACATGTGATGTTTGTTTTAACAGCACTTAACAGCTATCCTGTTAAGGAAAAGAACAAAGTGTAGGTGTTATAAAGTCAATATTTTTACAAGAAGGAGTGTGACAAAGGTCCACAGAGCTGCAGTGAAATGAAATTGCTTTCTCATCGGTTTATACAGCTTAACTGTAGTTTGTATTATTTTCCCGTACTTTTCCAGATGTGAATGCCATAAAAGATTAAGATCATAGAACAAAAATGATTATTTCCACTAATGAGATTACTGACCTTTTTATGTTTATTTTATTTTATTTTTTTCCTAAAGTAGAAGATGGATTTGGGAATCAAAAAACATATTATGAGACCGTGCAAATTTCTACTTCAGCTGGGCACCTGGAGTTCTTACAGTTGGGTAGTCACTTTTATTCTAAAATCTTGTCTACTCTTGGGTGCTTAGAGACGCCACAAATAAAATTAGGCCTTGAGCTGAAATTTTTCCTGGTTGTTGTTAGCCAAGAGGTGGATTTATCTGTAAAGCCCAGTAAAATTCCCTCTGTTTGGTTCTGTTATTGGAATGTGAATTTTAAGCCTTAAAGACAAATTTTTAAACACTTTTCTTGCAACTGAGACCATAAGAAAATGGATGCTTCTTAAAGCTCCTAGTTGCCCATAAATATAGGGCCCTCCATAGCAGACTTCATAGCTGCTAGCCCAGGTGAGTTCTGCAGGACTCCTGGCCTTTGGAGCTGCAAATGTCTCTCCGGAATTGGGAGCAGTTATCCATAGCAGCAGATAGCATAGTGCCACTTGAGACATTACATCCCAAACATTTCCCTACACACACACCCCTCAAACGCCCCTCCCACCCCAGTGGTCAACTATGCACATGCAGTGCTGCAAATTTAGTCTTTTCCAACACACTCTCTAAACTCCCAGTTCCTGGGGAAATCCTTGTTGGCCTCCCATACCATCCCCAGGGTGCAGAATTACAGGCTGCCCTGCACATATAGATCATCCTATCATGCGACCAGTGGCAAGGGAAATGAGGGGTGGGTCAGATTTTTTGGAGGGAAATAACTACCACAAATAACTACCACCAAAAAAAAAAAAAGAAAGAAAGAAAGGTTGAAACTTTCCTATATTTTTCAGGTTTTCTATGAAATCCTAACATTTTTCTATTTATGGCAACTGAAAAATTTCAGCCTTTTAGGCAACAATTTTTGGTTTTATTTAATCTTTTTGCCTGCCTGGCTGAATTTTTCCAATTTTGGTTTGCCAAAAAATAATTTTTTAAAATTTGTTTTTGTTTGCCCCAAAATGAAAAATCTACAGTTTGGCAGGTATTTGTGGTCAAAAATAGACTTCCCAGAGAAATTTCCAGTTCAATAAAATTAGCATTTGCCAATTTAAAAAAACCATAACCACCGTTGAGACTAAATTTTCAACCAACTCCAGTGTTGGGGCTATGGAAAATTACAACAGCCCCTAGGATAAAGTTGTCTCCCTGCAGCATCCCTCTAGTTTCTGAGAGGCACAAGATTCTTTTCTTCAGGCCTCTGACCCATAGACATAATCCAGCTCCCAGACAAGACTCAGTCTGGCTGCTGGTTCCCTAGATTTAGCAAACATATGGCACTGAAGACTACTAAGGGGTTGGCATTACTTCCTACTTGCTGCATGGAAACCATATCTCCAAGTGTTCTGAGCTTTGCGTGTTTAAATTCACACCTGACCTTGCATTTGCAGATCTGTGCTTTTGGTGCATACTGTAGAGAGCATCAGCTGTATCCTTATTGCAGCTATTAACCTCTGCTTTTGAGGACATTGGAGGTAAATGAGTAACTTTTGATTCCATGGGCAATGGGAAGAAAAGTCACAATGTTGATGCCAGTGCACCCAATAAATGATTTTGTTTCCTTGTATACATGTAAACACAATGATTTTATACACAGGAAAAAGTTAACCTGTCAGGTTGAAAATTTTCAAGCATTTTTAAACCTACACACACACACACACACACACACACGAGATGGTCCCAAACCAAAACTCCGTTTGGAACATCCCCAGATCTTAAGAACTTTGGAATCCAACCATAGATCCAGATCCACATTTTGTGAAAGGCCTCTGTCTTTATAATGGGCTGAACCAAAACACTGATATTAAACAATCTCAGGTTTTCACAGTCAGATGGAAATCCAGACTCAGATATCAATACTGCATCATGAGCCCATCCACTGTATTTTATGGTTGGTTTATATGGTTTCCTTCAAATGTCATTTAATTAGAGAGTAATATATATGCATTGCCTAGGAACAAAGCAATGGGTTTTCTGATACCTGCCTTTCCCCAGTCCCTGTGTGCGTGAAAACACACACACACACTCTGCCACAAACATCACCTGCAGGTTTTACTTTTCCAAGCAACACAGTTTTTATTAGCATATAAATCCTGTCATAAACGCCAGAGTCTAGTTTGCAACTTGCTACCTCACATGCCAAAGGACTGAGTTAAAAATAGTAAACTGCAGGGAGGTTTCCTTGTTTATAAGGCTCTGATTTAAAACTAGGCCAGACGAAAAACACAGTGGAGGTCTCTGGTCATTTTGTTCTTTTCATCCAGGCTTAGCTGTATTTTCTTGCCATTCTGGTCCCCATGCTGACTTTGTAAATAGCAACTCTGTCTTGTTTACAGAGCTAATGTTGGTATTTTGTTATAAATGGTAATACCAACATGATAAAGTTAATTACTTATTAGTTGGAATCTAATTTGCATTGAAGGCTGAATTCATTAATAGGTAGAGCTTGTGTTTAACCAAGTGTTTTTCAAAAGCTCCTGAAGAACTAGCGCTGGTTAATTCACAGCCCTAGAGCTAGGTCCTAGTCACTCTGCAGTGGATGTGGAGGCCACAAGGAGCACAGCATGCTCGATCCCCTCTGTTAGAAAACTTATTAACAGGACAGTTGAAAGCACTGACGTACTGGAGCTAAGAATTCCCAATGCAGTATCTAGTTCAGCTAGGCCAAGATCAAGTCAATGTTTACATTCTGTTATTCTTCACATGGATTTCTCAAAGTGGGTGTGGAAACACATTTGCATCCTAAGTGAAGCAAAGCCCAGTTCTGCTTCCATTTCAAGTCAATGGCAAAACCCATCGTGGTTGTAGTGGGTTGTCAGGTCCATTTAAGTACAGTTCTGAAAATAATAAAAAAAGGTTTAAAAATAAAGGCCCATAACTGTAGAGAATGATTCTCACAATCCCTTCATTGGTCCTTCTCTCAAACAGGCCTTACAACCTTTGGGGACGGTGTATTCCATCACATCCCATAGAGAGAAAATTTTAGCATATTTGAAAACAAAACAAAATAATAAAAAAAAACTTCTCCATGAAGCTGTTCTGAGTTAAAAACTTGTGATCTAATCTGGCACCTTGAGCTCCATTTCACAGAGATTAAATCCCAGAGTGATTTAGACACATAACTCCAATTTCAAGGGGAGCTGGATGCTGGCTGACTCACTTAAGGTCAGATAGAAAGCCAGAGATAGAAGCAGGTATTGACCTCAAGTTGTCCTTTTTTTAGTACCATGCCTTAACCACAAGGCCAATCATCGCTCTAGCTTGAGAGAAATAACTATTTCCTAGTGAATTCATTTTCCCCAAAAACCTTCTATGCTGCTAGATGTAACATTAATACCGCACCAGACAAAACATTGTCCTTAAAAGACTCTTGTTACAGCCTGTTGGCTGGGATTAATTCACAGAACTCTACATTGTCAGTGATTAAAACAAACAACTGGTTTGTTAAGTAACCAGGCCAAGAAAGTCAGCAGAGGTTATGGTGTACACACGCCAGTGGCTACATTCAACATCAGACTGGATTATATAGTGTAAAATAATTCTCCCCCCGCACTCAAGCATGACACTGGCCCAGCAATGGCACACAACACTGCCAGACAGGGCAGCGAGGGACCTGACGTGTTCTGTCTCTATGATCATTGCCAATGTGAACATTTTTTGCCAGGGATAACGTTCCACATAAGCCAGTCACAAGTGGGCCTCAGCACACAGTGATGAGGGGATTGTTTTCTGCTCTCTTGCTAGTCCCACGGAGTCCTGTGGTTTTTGGCCTGTACATTGACTGCAATGCAGTGAGGATGCCGAAATGCAGGAGAGAAAGAGCAGCAAAGCCCCGCCTCCTTGACTTCAGTGCAGCAAAACCAGCGTTCTGCCAGGAAGGGGCCAAGATTTACCCCCCACTCATGCTCCCAAATTCCCAACAGCTTTGGGGAAAGTTTTGGAGGCAGGGCCAGGCTCTTCAGAAGCAGATATGAGGAACCCCCCACTCGGTTAGAGAAATAGCCTAAAACAGGACTCCCACAGGGGCTTCTGGCTGGCTCCCATAAACATCCCCCAGCAAAATCAGCTCTCCTCTGTTTGGGCCCTGGCAAACCCCTACCTGTTATCTTCTTGTGGGGAAACCTTAGTGGCCCAGCTGTCCCACCAGGTACAGCTACAGGGAGACAATAAGATGCTGGAGGTGGGAGCAGGCTTATTTGGGAATCTCCCCCTTCTCTCCTCACACCCAAACTTCCCCTTCCTCGGCCATTTGAAATAGGAGTGGAATTGCTACTCTGAAAATTAGCTAGCATAAATATGCAGTACTACGTGTAGGGCTACAGGCCCAGCTATGGGAGAGTAAAGGGGGCTGTAAACCTTTATCCTGAGACCTGCTGCAGACAGGTTAGCCCCCAAGCACAAGTTTAGAGCAACCCTAAAGCTGCTCTAACTTTCCCCTGACCTGACTCCAATGGCCCTACACATGATCTTTTAAGAGAGGGGGAGCAAAGAGCTCCCTCTGTCAGTCCCTACAGGTCCCTTGGGGAAAGGGAATTCTCAGGCAACCAGCTAACCCAGTTTGTAGTTGCTTTGCCCTGGCAGCCTGGTACAAAGTAGTGACATTTCTTTTAAATTTAAAGTGGCCCTGGGCCCCCACCTGCCACTGGCAGCGCAGGGGAGCTGGGCAGTTTCTGCCTGCTCGCTCTACGTTGCTGCCGGCCCCTCCCTGCAGCCCTTGGGTGTATGTGTGGGGGTCTGTGTCCACGCATGCTGCTCCCATCCCTGCAGCCAATAGGAAGCTGCAGGGGCAGTGCCTGGGGGTAGCAGCGTGCAGAGACCCCCCCAGCCTGCCCTGCCTAGGAGCTCCAGGTAAGCGCCACACTCCCCTCACCCCCACCAGAGCCTGCACCCCCAGCCCTTTCCCATACACCCCCTCCTGCCCCCAAACTCCCTCCCAGAGCCTGCACCCCCTCCCCTTTTCCACACACCCTGCCCTGCCCCCAAACTCCCTCCCAGACCCTGCACTCCCTCCCATCCCCAAACTACCTCCCAGAGCCTGCATCCCCTCCCCTTTTCCACACACCCCCTCCTGCCTCCAAACTCCCTCCTACAGCCTGCACCCCCAGCCCTTTCCCACACTCCCGTCTTGCCCTGAAACTCCCTCCCAGAGCCTGCATCCTGCACCTATCCCCTGCCCCAGCCCAGGGTCTGCACTCCAGACCTCCTCCTTCCACCCAAAGTTGCTCCCAGAGCCTTAGGCAGTTGGGGGGGCAGTTTTGAGGGGGATGGCTCTGGGCATTCTGGGCACCACCAAAATTTCTACAAACCTGCTGCCCCTGATTGGGTCTCTGTGATGCAGGAGCAGCTGCTCCGTGGCCAGTCGGAGAGGATTTTTTCACCCACCAGCTCCACCAGGATGTGGGCTGCGTATGGCGCAGCAGGATTTGAGCTGGTATGTGGCTGAGGTGCAGTTCGACCCATCACAAATGAGGCGCCAAGTGCCCAGAACTTAAACAGGGCCACAATGGAGCCTGCACTGTGTGTTGCTTTCTCCACAGTTCCCTGGCTTCAGAGAGAAAGGACCTAGATGCAAACCACAAATATCACACTTCAGGGAAAATGCAGAGAAGGCTCCACCCTGAAGTCATACCATTTTTTTCTGCCTTTCAACAGCCTTCCTTATCACAGATGTGGTCAGGCCTTCTCAGAGGCCCAGGCCACTTCCAGCTTTTGAGGTCCCTAGCCATAATAAAAGTAAACGACACCTGAAAATAAAATAAGGCACCAAAAAAAGAGAGAGACATAATTTGAAATTTTTTTTTATTTAACAAATGCTTTTCTAGCCTTTTTCTGTGCAAAAAAAAAAAAAATATGTCTTAAGTTACATCTCTTAGTTGCTTAAATTTGCAACTTTAAGCTGAGAGCATGCGTCACATTTTGGTCCGATAGGGATGCGCATAAAAACAAGCTGCGAAACTTATCAAATGTCAAAAAATTAACAAGCATCTAAATTTGAGGCCCAGGCCAAATGGCCCTCCTGGTCCCCCCCGACTGACCCTGGATATGGTAATACTGACCTAATGGGCTCAGTTAAATTCTACAGGCAGATTAGCCTTAATTTTGAAGTTCCTTGCTTTTGCAGGCCTTTAAGAAAGGCAACTTGTTATCTGCACAGTTACCAGTTATCTACTTTGAAAAGATATAGAATATAAATGTTTCAAAGAAACCCTGCCTGTACACTGGTGCATTTCCAGCAGTACAGAAGGCACCCCGCATTACTGTCACGGGAAGTACTAGCGCCGTGGTTCTCAACCAGGGGTACGCAGAGGTCTTGCAGGGGGTACATCAACTCATCTAGAGATTTACCTATTTGGCTACATAAAAAGCACTAGTGAAGTCAGTACAAACTAACATTTCATGCAGCCACAATTAGAAAGTCAGCAATTTTTCAGTAACTATGCTGTGAAACCTTTGTATTTTCATATCTGATTCTATAAGCAAGTAGTTTTTAAGTGAGGTGAATCTAGGATACACAAGACAGATGAGACTGAGAAGGGGTCCAGGAGTCTGGAAAGGCTGAGAGCCATTGCCCTAGTGTACTGCTGAGAACTGCCAGCAAATTAAGCACAGAGCTGTAGCATGAGACCTATAATGATTCACACAGCAAATCTCAAGAGGCTCTGTTTTGTGCATTTGTGTTAGATGGGTAATTTCCTTGAAGAAAAGGGTGTAGAAAGGATCCATCTGTGCTACCGTTTGGAAAAGGACTCAAAGGTGGGCCAGACCAGCACTAGTTCGCAGCGCCTTTTATAATACAACCCTGGGCTTCCCCCCGCCCCCTAACAAACGTTAAGGTCGCAGGCCTGCAGCTTGCTGAGCGATTCCTGCAGATGCCCTGTGCCATCAGCCCCCAGCGCTGTCCATAGATGTTAAGGATATGCAGAACTGAGCCCCAGTTAGGGAGCAACTCCTCACCCAGAGCCTTGTTGGCTTTAGTCAGTGCTACATTGCCACCTGCTGCACACGCGTTTTATTGTTGCACAGAAAATTCTTTGCAGAAAACATGAGCTTTCGAACAGCCCGTTTACTGAGGGCTTGTCTACATCAGCGAGTTTTGCTCCAGTTTGAGCTAGCAGTAAAGGCACTCTAGTGCAAGTGCAGTCCACGGCCAGCAAGCCTCGTGCAAAACCCCCTACTGTAGGCAAGCTCAGGAGTCCATAGGTTATCACCTCTCGCTACTAAATCCTGAAGCCAGGCCGAGGTGTTATTTTCAAGGTAGGAAACATCGCTCTTATGACAGGATTCTGTCCAAAGACCTTTCCGCTATTATTCCGTCTGACCTGATGGAAGGGTGAGGACAGCTGTTGCAGAAAGTCCACTGGTCATTGTAAAGTCTTCTGCACCACCTACCTCTGATTTAGAGCAATGTGAAAGAGGAGAACCAAACCCGCAGAAGTTAGCAAACATTTTCAAAATGTAAGTACTCCAGAAGGGCTAGTTAACCTAGAAACAGAACAGGATACAAGAGTAACTAACTGATTCTCTGTTTGCTTACATTTTGTCTGATAAAGGTTGTAGTTCGAGCCAACAAGGAACCAGATAGAAGCTTCCCATGATCCACTGCTATAAGGTGAAGATGTTCTCAACAAGCCTGGGTAGCTCAGTTGGTAGAGCATCAGGTGCTTAATCTGAGGGTCCAGGGTTCATGCCTCTGTCTGGACACTCAGCTGTGGAGGAGGGACAGATCAGTGGTTTGAGCCTTAGTCTGCTAAAGCCAGGGTTTTGAGTTCAACCCTTGAGGGGGCCATTTAGGGAACTGGGGTAAAAATCTGTCTGGGGATTGGTCCTCCTCTGAGCAGGGCGTTGGACTAGATGACCTCCTGAGGTCCCTTCCAATCCTGATCTATGATTCTAAGGATTCATTTATTTCATTTCTCTGGTTTTCAGCTCCAGAACACTTTCCAAAAAAAAGTAGAGTTCACATTTATGCACTAGATTCCACTGAAATTCCATCTTTAATAATCCAGCCAGATCATCATCCAGAAACTTGCAAACAAATATCTTAGGAGTAGGGCTTTATTCCTATATGAGAATTGTATTTTAGGGCTTTCTTCAATTAAAAAAAGAGATGGTAAGAACTTGACAGTGTGCATAAAGATAGAGAATAATTAAATATGATTATAGCAGAAAGAGCCAGGGAGAGGGGCGTGCAACTAGACACGTAAAACTCAGCACACTGAAAAAAAATTGTTGTTCACTAATTAAAATGTTTGCATCTGAATTGCAGATTAAATATTTGTTCAACTCCTGCACTTTCAGCAAAGCAGACATGGGGAATTAAATGGAATTCCTCTGCAGGGAAATATGGTATAAGTAACTGTCTTCTCCTGTGAATTAATTCATAGCAAATCAGCTATCAGGAAGCCATATCTGCTTTCTCCCTGGCTGAAGAGGAGATTCCAGAGCAAGTGGCAAAATCAAGGAGGGGAAAAGTAATGTTTTCCAGGAAAAAAAAGTTTTTTTTTTTTTAAAAGCAGCAACCTTTTTATGGCAACTTTTCTGTAAAACTGAATGTAGCCACAGGCAGTGTAATTTTAGCATGTGATTGGATTATTTTTAACAGCATAGTAGTTTAATATCAATCATGACAGAAAGACAAGATGAAATGTATTTATGGGAAATACGGTGTGACTTGGGGGAAAAGGATAATTTACTTACCTGAAATCAGTACAGACCCGCACGCAGTACTTGTCTTCTGTGGTCTGTGCAGATACATCCCAGGAGTCGAGTTCTGTACTGACAGCACTTGGAGGAGGGAGGAAGGGTTCCTGATGTATATTGGCACATAAAAATGTGACTTGCTTATAACAGTGGATAAAATCCTGCCCCTTGGCTGCTGAAGCAATGCAGCAGTAGTAAGAGCTAGTCATTTTAGAAATTATTTTTCCCCATAAGATGACTTCTGACGAGAATTATGTAGCCCCAGGTGGTGGTGAACATCTGGCACTAGAGGAGAGGACCAGTGTTTGAAGATGAAGTGGTATCAACACACACATCTATTAATCCAGGTGCTGATGTGTCGGGGGTCACCGATTTTTATAATTTAAACAAGCTGCAGTTTCTCTTGCGTGCCATTATTATTGCTAATAATTATTCATGATATGCAGGCAAACAAGCCAACAGGCTTCCCCCAAGGAGTTTACAATTTATATCCTGATCCTGCAAACTCTAGTGGATCAGCAGGCAAGAGCTATGCTCCTGCAGTGCCAGAAAACGAGAACCAGAAGAAATGTAAAACACTGTTCCAGCTCCCCAGAACGGGGCCACAATGGCTTCCTGGAGCATTGAAGCAGGACTCCAGCACTAATGAGCATTGTTCTTACTACCAATGACAAAGATCTTGGAAAACGGGAGAAGGGAAGGGGAAGAGGCACAGGTATAAAACAGATCCCTACAGAGAATTGTGCTGTAACAGATTAGATGCAGCCCTCTAATCCCAGCATTGACACCACGGCCATCAGCAAGTTACTTTGGTCAATGTTTTCAGAAAGGCTCCCTTTCTGAGTTTGGGTGCCTCATTTCAGGTGCTCAGCTGTAGACATCTTTAATTACAACAAGCTCAGCTGTGGCACTTTTCATCCACAGATCTTGAAGTGCAGTACAAAAAAAAAAAAAAAAAGAGTCCCATTGTCCCTATTTTACAGTTGGGGAGACTGAGGCAGAGAGAGAGAATGTTACTTGCCCAAGGTCTCACAGCAGGGCTGTGGCAGAATGAGGAATGTGAAGCAGGTCTCAAGAGCCCCACTCTAGTGCCTGATCCTCTGATCCACTTTGCCACTCCCTAACTTGGCTAAGGCAAGGATAACATGATGGGTAAAAACACTGGCCTCTGCTCCATGCTGTCAGCCCCCCTGCTGCCAGCAGGATGGAGCTACACTCCCCATGAAGCAACGGTGGGAGATCTGCCAGTTCTCAGTGTGAAGAAAGCCAGAGAGCAGACATGTCATCCTAGCTGAGATGTTCCATGGCAAGGGGTAGGTGACAAGCTTACCTCACCCGCAGGAGACCTGGGTTAGCTCCTACACAACCATCAGTTTTTCTGGCCACATCCTACACCTCATTTCTGCAGATCACAAAATCCACTTGCAGTTTGGCAAGAGGCAGTGAGACTCAGGGCCTGCACTGCACAGAGGTCATGCTCAGAAGAGCTGCAGTGGGTGAGGTCAGGGCTACAGTAGATCAGAGAGCCAAGGGAAGCGTGCCCAGAGCCAGCCTGCATCAAAGGCGGGTTCCACGTTAGCAGGGTCTTTCTCCTGCCCCAGCTCTCACTAGCAGACAGCTCTAGTGCACTAGGATGGCTTTACCGGAAGCAAAGCTTTTGGAAAATAGGGTGTGCGCAAGTCTAACTCTGCTCCCATCAAAGTCAATGGTAAAACTCCCATTGACTTCAATAGGCGTTGTTAGGCCAATGCTGAACACTTCTGGATGTCCCACCTGTGACGGGGGCCCTGGGTGTCAAGCTGGGGCACCCCCATCAGCCCAGTGTGGGGTTGGTACCCACTCCTCATGATTCCCCATTAAGCGGGTGATTTCAGCCAAGTGGGTCCCAGCCCCCCGACAAGGTCACTTAAACAAATAGTCCGTGGTCTCTGGGCTGCAAAACCAACCAGTCAAGCCCTGCAGCCTCCTGGCTGGGGCAAGCAGTATTACTTGGTGAATTAGCCCCCTGGGCAGGGCAAAACAAACAGTGCATAGGCCTCACTTCCCTCTGAGCTGGGACATAGAGCAGGCAGCAGTCTCCTCAGCAGGTGGTCGCTATCTCTGCAGGACAAACTGCTGAGAAACAAGGCAGGCACACCCCAAAACTGGTGGGTATTCTCCCATAAGATATACCAAACCAGCAACAAAAGTTTCACCATGCTGGCTACGAAGATGTCAGAAAAGCAGTCTCCTTAGGCATTTCAGTCCTTGTAACCCCACCAAAAACACTGGACTTAATGATGAGTAGTTATTTAAAACCAATTTCATCAACCAAAAGAGTTCTTCTGATCCCAAAGGGCGAGCCACACACCCAGGTCAATATATAACTCAGATCTTACCCAATAATCACACAGTTCCCAATCCTTTAGTATCTAAAATCTAAACGTTTATTTATAAAAAGAAAGGAAGATGAGTTAAAATTGGTTAAAGGAATCAAATACATACAATAATTGAAAAGTTCTTGGATCAGGCTTATAGCAGTGATGGAATAAACTGCTGGCTTAAGTCAGGTCTCTGGCTACTTCCAAATCATTGAAAGGTCCTCAGTCCATTGATTAGAATGTTCCCATTAGTATAAATTCATAGTTCACGGGTCTGAGCAGGAAAGAGGCCAAATAGAGGTGTTTCCAGGGCCTTTTTTAGCTCCTGCCATGTGAAGGGAATCCCATTATTCTCACTGTGGAAAATTACAGATAACAAAATGATGTTTGGAGTCACATGTCCATGCATTATTTTGCTTAGTCACAGCAGAAGCTGTTACCTATCCTCCAGATAGAATGTTCACAGGAAAGTCCGTTAAATGTAGATAGGTGTCTTCCATTGTGAGTTAAGGGTTCTCTGATGGGCCATTTAACTTGAATAGTTCCTTCGCAATGGGCTAGCTAAACACCACTGTGGTGTTTTCACAGGAGCCAACCTTTGAAATACAGGTACAAAGCCAATACTCATAACTTCAAATACAAAAATGATACATGCATACAAAAAGCATAATCATATTTAGCAAGTCATAACCTCTCCATAGACACCTTATTTGACATATTTTGTACAAGATTTGTTGCAATTATACACCAAAAGTGTTTGCAACAATGATCAACATGGTCATATTTTAATAAGATAACATCACGCCGAGTGTGTGTGGTAACTAACTTTGACCGTAGTTTACTAAGTATAAATTAGTTAACTCAAAGGAAAAGACGGCATGGTTTGCTTGAGAGTTTTCACATCTGCTGTCACGGATGGTCTAAGGAAACTGAAAAACTCCTTCTTGGTTACAAAATTTCTCCAGACTTTAGACCATGTCTAAAGAGGTGCTGAGCACCTACCACTCCCCTTTCAAGCAGTTCCCTGATTGTTTTGGGGGGAGGGGAGAGAGATGAGTGGAGAGTTGCACTTGAACATCCCAGTGCTCAAACTCTGCCAGTGCTGCTGGGGCTGAGAGTGCACAGAAGTAGTAACAACTTATGAGCTTCTTTGGTCATTAATGCTAATAGACAACATACCCTTGCAGCAAAGCAGCATGAGGAACGGTCAAAGGCAGAGATGGAGTCTAAACAGCATCACCCCTCCCCTCAACTCTGCAGAAGCCTCTTCCACATATTTTTACCCTACAGTGGGGGAGGCGAAGTTGTTGGATGCGGAGGGGATGGAATTGAAGGTGGGAGCAGTGCTCCACAGCATCCAGCCACATGAAACCAGCAAGGACTTTCCTCTTTAGGATTATACTTATCTTGTTCATCATACAACAGAGCATTCCTTATCCAGAGTTTGAGACCCTTTCCACCCACAGGTGTCTCTGGGAGTGGGGAGGAGGGCAAGCAACATGGAGGATGGGTGCCTCCACACAAGTATTCTTGTTGTCTACAGTTAAGGTGAGATATAGCAACAACCTTGGGCTCGGAGAGCTATTTGCTCCTGCAAAAAGTCTCTGGGGGCAAACCATCAGCCGTATGACTCTGCTAAGACTTCATGAGACCTGGTGGAAATTCCTGACCTTCCCTCAAGTTCTCCCCCACCCCCAACACACACACACACAGACACAGGGGATAGTGTGGCCCTGTAAAGTGTTACATTAAAGTGCTAATAGCAATTTGTCCCTTGATTTCAGCAATAAGGGTAGGTGTATATACACAACCACATACAACTGAAGAGGAAAGAACCTTTAGGGGATTGGTCAAGAAAGTTTAAAGATTTCTTTCACTACGGATATTCTTTTCCACATATATTTACAAAAAACATTGAAGGAATGTAACCCTGACGAAACCCAAGAAGAAGGCCTCCATTCAGACATCTTTCACTGGAGAGCATTGGTCCATGCAGCTGCCCTACTGCAGGCTGCTGTTTGTTTTAACATTTCCCACTGAACGTCAATGGAGACTAAAGAAGATTAGTAAACAAAGATACCCACAATAAATGCCAAGTCTTGTTTGCAGAGTAAATTGTGTGCTTAGACTTAGAGGAATCTTTGCAGGGTAAACACTGCCAGTGGTGTGAGTAAGTGAAGAAAAAAGAGCAGACATGAATGGTGACTTCACTGGAATGTGATTTCACTGACAGGAGGGAGGCAATGGGTGGTTAAAACGGTGGGAGGAAAAACAAGGGACACAGGATCACACACTGGAGTCTGATTTTTTTTCGGCATTTTTCACAAATGAAGAAATCCAACCTCTGCCCCATCCCGTGAATTAGCGAATGACTTGAAGAATCCCTTCTGAAATAATCTGATTTCTCTTCCAAGTTTTTCCTTCAGTCTTCTGTGTTTAGAAGGAAACATTCTAACAAACAGCCATTTGTTCTCATCTGTCATCAGGTTTCATTCTTTAAATTTTCCACTCCCTCCTTTCTCCCAGCTTGAAGAGAATAGCAACAATTAAAGGGAGGGGCTCCCACGTTCCAGAGGTTTTGGTTTCAGTGGCTGTGTAAAAGCAGAAATGCAAACGTCAAGTCCTCTGTCCTCACTGAGACGATCATCTAGAATTACACAGCCAGGGCTAACATGGCCCTTCCTGGGCAGTAATGTACAAGATTGCCAACAGGCTCTGCTTAGCAGAGACTCAATGCAGCACACAGATAACACGGAGAAAGATTCCATCCCTACAAACTGCTTCTATGGGGCAGCACTGGGCCAACTAACGAGTTGCTCTTCCAATACCCATGTACCCAGGACCTGGTCATTTTATGACGAATTATTGTTGCCACATTGCTCATTCCTGCTCCCTCGTACGCCTTACAATCCAGTGATGTACAGACACATCCTTCTTAGCAGTAAGGTCTTAAGTCTGCTAGTCATTTAAACCCCACCCAACTATGTTCTTTCCATTGATGATGCACTTCTCAGCATGTTTCAAACTATTCTCACTGGAATTTGTCAGGTCTTCAATTTTAAAACAAAGAACTTTCCCCTCATAAGAAATGAGGGTGGAAGAATTTCTGCAACATTTACGGCTGGGAGTCCAGCGTTAAAGCGTTATGCACCTTCCCACCAGCGGTTAAAGAGCACTCTGAAAGCTTTACGGCAGGGAACAGACCGGTTAACAGCAACCCGACTGAACACCACCAAGAGTCACACTCACGTCACAGCTAAATATTCTTTCCTACAAAGATACAAAGTATCTACAGTAAGAACAGCCACACAGATCCATCTAGTCCAGTCCCCTGTCTTCAGGCAGTGGCCAGTGCCAGATGCTTCAGACGGAATGACCAGAACAGGGCAGTTATCCAATGATCCATCCTGTTGTCCAGTCTCAGCTTCTGGCACTCAGAGTTAGGGACACCCAGATCATGGAGTTGCTCAGACAGTTTCTCATCATATTTTTCTGCTGTTGCTGATGTGTTTAGATGGCTTATGGCCTGAATGCTGCTTGTTCAACAGCTACGCACTTAGCCCTGTGATTAACACAAAGAGGTTAACTGGGATTGGGGTGAAGACTTATTTTATTCCCATTCTAAGGGGTTTTCTTCAAAACAAAAACAGGTGGCGGCTGCCCCATTGGACTGTTTTATTGCTAATTCCACTAGCTCAGATCCCCAGCACCTTCAATCACTGTGAAGCAGCTAGGCTGATGCAGTTAGACTCCAATTCCTCCGAGACAGCTCAACACTGAAGTCGGTATTAGTAAGCAATTTTCTTCAGCTGGTACCGCTCAAGATCTTAGCCTTTAAGCAGAGGTACCAAGCAATAGGTTTCAGATCACATAGTGCAGGTTACGCTTCACAGAAACTGGGTTCCAGACCTGAAACACAAGGATCTGTGCAATGCACACATTGCACCAAGAAAAAAAATCTTGACTGTGACCAGAAAGTACCAGATCCTGGCCCAGACAAAAGCCAAGTGTGCAATAGCATAATTTATCCACACACAACTCAACAAAATCCCCTAATCACTCCAAGTACAGACCGTATTTCCCCAGCTGCTCCCAGCCCTGGAAAGGAAGGAGCCTTCTATAACCTGAGCAGCAGTCATTTGGTATAAGGAGAGGGTGCTGGCACAGGGGACTGGTTACAAGGTTTCTAAAGCCCAGCAATGCCGGAGGGAGGAGGTAAATCCCACAAGTGGGAACAGACAGAGGGTACCTCAGAAGAGTTATGTTGTGGGGCTGGGAAGAATCTACAGTCACATACTGTTTCCTAACACCAGCAACGCTGCTACTGCACCCCCCCTTGACAACACTGTTTCAAGATGCACAATGTAATTTATTGCCTTTTTAATACAAGCAGCTGTCATCTCCATGCTAAGCTATTGATATAACAGCCCTTTCCCTTCTACCTCTCCCTTTGTAGAGGTTTAAGTGACAGAAATGGATGTACTCCTTCCACAAGGCTTCCTTACTGGTTATCTGAATCCTTGCTTCTGCATTCCTCATCTAGTATTTAGCTATAAGTTACAGAAAGGCATGAGGACCCACAACAAGGCCTGAACCCTACTCCTGAATGGGTCATGGGAGAAGTAATGACGCAAACAATGGTGCTGCATATTTGCCCATGACCTCTGTAAGTGCGAAGTGTTTCAACGTACCTCAACCCATTTTTAAGGAGTCCAGTCCCATGCCAGGGCAGGCAACTGAATCATATAATCCTGTTCATAAATGTATCAAGCCAGGGAGGAGCAGACACTCTAGATTCCCTGGACTTTGTATGTGGGATGATCACTCATTCCCTTGTCACCTGGGGAATCCTGCAACTCCTGGTCAACTTTTCCCATTGTGGAATTGCAGCTGCACAGCACATATATATATATATATATATATATATACACACATATACACACACACACACGCTGATATATATCTATCTCATAGAACTGGAAGGGACCTTGAAAGGTCATCAAGTCCAGCCCCCTGCCTTCACAGCAGGACCAAGTACCATCCCTGACAGATTTTGCCCCAGATCCCTAAATGGCCCCCTCAAGGATTGAGCGCACAACCCTGGGTTTAGCAGGCCAATGCTCAAACCACTGAGCTATGCCTCCCCTGCTTAGTCCAGCCCAGAGTGCAAGGACTAGTACTAAGTAGAGCAATTTGCCCTCAGAAGCCTGCAAATGCTGCCTCACAAGCAGAGCAACTTTTGCTCTTCACTAGTCAGTGCTTTGGGGCTGCTCCACCACTGTGGGGTGAGAACTGGGTTTGTGGTGTTACATGGGCAGACCCAGAGAGGTTGAAGGCCTCATTTTTGGTTTTCCCAGTCTAAGTTGGAAGGGCTTTGAAACGTGACCTGCTCCGCTGTCTGCTCAAGGCTACAGGTAACAGCAACAAACATCTGAGTGTTAACGTCTATCATTTTCCTCAGGGAGAGGTTTATTACGAAGGCGGATCACTAAGAATTGGAGTTGTAATATTAGCCGGGGGAGGGGGGGGAGGTTGAGGGGTTATCAAAGTTGGACAGGAGTCCTCACTATCTGTAGCACCGTTTTTTGTTTTACACACTACACTTTTGGTTCAGATTCTAAGGCCCAGTGTCGACTAGGAAACGAGGTATGTTTAGCAAATGTGTTAGCTAACACAAACATGCATATTTTTAAAACTATTTAACAGCCAGTGTAAACAAATGCTGTTAAAACCGTGCTTACTAGGTGTGGCCAAACCCTGTTTTTAAAAGCCATATTTTTGACAGTTATTTAAACATGATAGCCAACATGTCTCTTTAGAGAATCTTTTTCCTATTTCTAGTCCAAAGCCTAAAGCAAGGCGACCCTTTCATCAAAAGATAAGGCAAGAGACTGAAGAAGTGGAACTGGCTGCCTTGAAAGGGAGCCTAAATAAAATCCTGAAGGTCTTGTCTGATGCTTTTAATGTACTGGAATTCACTGTAAGCCCCTAGTCAAAGTTTCGAAATGTGCCAAACACCCACTTCAAAGATCCATTACTGCAGGATATTTTTGGCACAGGAGCTCTTAAAAGACCAGACAGTGCAAGATGGTATTGAAATTCTGGCCTCACATCTCCACCGAGAGGAAGCCCAGATTCCACACACTAGAAGTAAAACGCTAGCCAAAGTTAACAAGTCTACACTGAGTAAGAGCCATTGAATAAAAGTATTTATTTTAACACATTTGCAGATCCATGCGTAATAGAATTGTCACCTAACAAGTGAGCATATTACCTTCACCCCCACATCTGCTGATGTAATCAGCATCACATAACAGTTACTCATTGCACAGAATTGAATAGGTATGACACCAATTCACCATTATGCACTGTATCAAGATTCCTGCTTTTTGTCATTAGGCTGTCTCAAAGACAGAAATGAGTTTCAGAAGAGGATTGTATATGTACAGAACACTGTCAGTCCAACAATTAAGTCCCGTCTCTTATTGGATAATTGTTCTGATGGGTAGTTCATATTAATAATTGTCGCTAAGTATAATAAAAACCTGAATGGGCATAGAACTATTTCTAAAGTGCATTACTGCAGCTAAATAAATAGCAGCAATTGTGTATTTTTTTTTCCTTTTTAAAAACAACCATACAAAGGATTGTGACCAAACTTGAAAAAGTTTTACACTGTAAAAAGAAAACCTGGCAAAAACACAAGACAAAGGCCTTGCATGATTCAGTCCACAAAAGATATAGAATATCAAGAGGCTCTCACACACACAAAACAGAAGGCTCTCTTCAGAGTTATCCATAATACACATCAGGGCAAAAAACAAATACGTTGGATACACGCACTTCCTCAGAATATTGAAAAAAAAAAAAAAAAAAAAAAAAAAAAAAAAAAAAAAAAAAAAAAAAAAACACCTTTCCCTTAGCTGCTTGCTGTCCAGCACAGGCTGTTATAAAATGCAAGTCTGCAGCGTTAGCATAGCACTAAATTTACCAAGACTTCACTGGCAGCAAATTCTGAAGAACTATTAAAATCCCCATTTTGTGAACAGTATTCCAGTACAACAGTGAATTCCAGCTCATGGTTTTCTGCGCCTGAAATAAAAAACACACAAACACTCTCAGCTCAAAGTTTTGATTCTCACATCATAACTTTCTATAAAAGTGGTCAAGAATGTTACTTAGATTTACATAGTCTGTTGTATGAATACAAGTTTTAAGCATATATAGTGATGGAAAGACAATCAATTGGTTAGACAACTATGCTAAAAGAAGTGCCACAGGACTCTTTGTTGCCTTATAGACTAATAGACGTCTTGGAACATGAGCTTTCGTGGGCGAATACCCACTTCGTCAGACGCATGCTGATATTCACCCACGAAAGCTTATGCTCCAAGGCGTCTGTTAGTCTACAAGGTGCCATAGGACTCTGTTGCTTTTTCCAAATCCACACTAACACGGCTACCCCTCTGATACTTGACAACTATGCTATGGATTTTATTCAACGCATCAGATCAGGGAGCAACAACTGTTAAGTTCACAATGTGCTTTTGCATAGAGTTCCTACACACACAGTACAACGCAAGACTGACCCAACAGGCAAAGTGAAGACTTGATCCTGCTCCTCTAAAAGGCAGTGACAAAGCTCCCACCCATGTCAATCAGGCCCCAAGATTACATGGAAGGGGGCTTTGAAGAAAAGTTTGTACCATAGCAGGATTACAAGGGAAATGTTTGTAAACAGATCTAAAATTGCAAGTCTTCCGACCAAACATTCCCAAGAGCGCCAGATTTCAAATGTATTCCAGCACTGCTATTGGATTTGTACAGACAAGTGTTCCTACTTGGAGCAGTGTACACCATAGAGTGAAGTCTAATGCATTAGCTTCTTACAGTTGTTTAGCCTCTCTATTTCGAGCTGAAATTTGTCAAGGTTGTTTGGTCATTATGGTATCATCATCCGTTTCTATCCCGCCAATCCCCTTTTTGCTTCATGAAAAGCACTTTTACCTCTGAAGCCCTCTCTCCTGCCTGTAAACATCGTGTAAAACTGCAAGCTTTCTTCCCCTGAGCTGAATGGATCACTTCCACAGCACTGCCAGCACCTATCTGCAAAAGGCCAAATCTGCAAGTGAACTCTGTTCTCCAGCGGCTAGGCTACCAGACTACCTAATAAGTACTTATGCTGTCAGCAAGTGTTTGAGACCCAGTCTTGCTGCTTATGAAGTTTCATGTCTAAACTATCATTTGTTTGAACTCTGGTGTTAGAAACTGGGACTTCTACATGATTTCAGGTGAGTTTTCTATTTATATAGCGAGATGGGACCTTTAGATTCACAAATTCTCCAGGTTGAGATTGAGCTACCCAAGAAGCCTCAGGCTGTCATCTGTGAATTCAGTAGGTGGGACTCCAGACTCTGAACAGAAGCAGGGCTTCTCTGGCAGGGCTTGGGCCTGTGCTTCTCCGCTGGAAGCTTTAGGTACCCAGTCTGGCAAGTGGTAGTTGGAATTTAACACGAGCTACATCAACTTTGCCATCAGATTGTTGAACACTATCCCTCTCTCCAAGGTCCCTTAAACAGTTTTTGTAAACTAATAAAATGTATTTAAATTACCCTCCCCTCCCACCATCAAGCAGAGATCGCGGATATGCCCATTTGCACTGCAGTGTGTTACTAACATTGACAGGCACTGAGATTCCTTTAATACTTTGCAACCTTAGATGTATAATGGCCAAAAATCAGGGCACAATATAATAACTTCTCTTCACTTCTGTCCCTGAGACACTGCTCCATCTCTGAGCTGTTGGGAAGCCAGTGTTCCAGCACAGGTTTGTGGGCCCACTCAACTGCCGCTGAAGACATAAGGTATTTACGTCAGATTTTACTATCATGCCTCAGGCCAAGAGTTCCACGTGTGACCGGTGATTCTGGGAGCCCAGCTTGAGATATTTTACAGGAAACTGATGTTCAAAAAGTCGGCCCAACTCTGAACGTCAGACTCCTTTCAGGCTTATCAAGTTGGGTACCCAAAAAAGTCACTGGTCATGCTAAATTTGGCTTCAATCTCCGTATTTTAGGCCACTTTGTCATTCCAATTGCCATGACACTTAGTTGTCTCCAGTTGTCCCTTTGGTGACATATCACTGCTACTTGATAATCTGAGTCAGCAAGAGAACCCATTCACATCAGCAGAGGAGAAAGAGTAAATGGCTGGAACCACAAAGTGGCAACGCCACCAGGTTTGACATTTCAGGATTTAATCCTTACCTTAAAGCTGGTAAGACTTGAGGGGAATAATATTTTTCCATCTAAATAGCATTTAGAGAAAGAAAGCCAGAAGCTCTAGTTATGATAAGTTAATATGACACCTACTTGGGCTGAGCATGATGCTGATATCCAGGTCCTAGATTGGATCCTGCCCTCATCTCCACAGCTACTGAACACTGGAAAGACACGTGCATTAGTCACTGCTGCTGCATGAAGCCAGTGAAAAGATGACACTTACTGGCGTTATTCCAGATTCACACCAATGTAAGAATCTGGCCGCCTACTTGTAACTTACTCTGGTTTCTACATCTGTCCATTCAGATTCCGCAGCGTCTTCTGGTGGAGTAGGACTTGAAGGTGATGATCTTCGCTTTCGACTGAAGGAGGCAGAGAGATGAGTTAGTCCTGAAAGACTGCTATATACAGCTCAATAGGTCTGCTATATACAGCTCAATAGACTGTCAAACAAGTGACTGCACAAGCCATTATCTAGAGACGGTTCGCTCATCTGGAGATGATGAATAGCTTCCTGTACCCCAAAACCCCAGCAGTGTGCCTGCACTGCCTGTAGCTGAAGGATTTACAAAAAAATCCTTACCTCAGTTTTACATATATTAAGCCAGTAACTCCAGTTCAAAGTCTCAGCAACTTCATTCTTCTGAAGTTTCTCACCAGACCACTGATAGAGTTAGAGTCAGAGCTGTGCGCACATTCTGGGGATACTAGGTTCTTGACATTATTGCAATTATAAAATTAAATGTGACTGACCCAGTTGGTGATTCTTGTTTTAGAGTCTCTATATCCGTGAACTGGACTGCCTGTCCACCACCTCTGGTTCTGTAAACATCACCCTGAGGGAAAGAAACGAACAAGTTACTTACAAATTAATATAATTACTTGGATATTATGTTTGCACAGAAACGTGAATTGTGGCCAACTAGTATGTGATCTCAGCATTAGCAATAACTACCATTTCTTTCAAGGAAGCTCATCGATCAACCCAGAGAACACAAACACTTAAGCATGCACGAGAGTGAACCATCAGCACATGATGTACCCAGAGGTTGTCAGCTGTCCCCCGAAAATGGGGCAAGAAATTCCCAAAACAGCAGATTACAAACACAACTGAGTAAGGCACAGTTTCAATGCTTTCATTTGCCAGTCTAGACAGGACTGTAACTGTGTTGGCAGATAGGAGAACGCCTGGGATAAGTGGGGTCAACAAGCCCTTGGGGTAGCATGGAGGAATTTTATTTAAAAAAGTGACAATGACATAGCAGTCAGAGCTAAAAGAAAACTGCAGCTGTTTTATCCACTTTAAAGTTTACCACAAGAAGTACTTATGAATGCTGTTTCTTTGGAGGATTTTTTAAGTGACAACAATTGGCATTTCCAAGAAACATGCTGAAAGCAGCCATCTGGCTGAAGAGACATCTTTTGTGAAACTAGTGGAGCCCCCTGGCACTCAAAGCCTACGCTGGAACCTAAAGCAAGCTGGGAGTTTGCCAGACTACCACTTGGAAGCTACATTCTGAAAGCGTTAGATTTCATATTGCTGCTTTGTTGCTGTGGCAAGATGGGAACTGGCTCACGCTGCTAGAGGAACGAAGCGACATCACTTCAACAAGATGGTCAAACCTCCGCAACTAGGCTTCAAGAAAGCCAGTGGCAGTCACAGGCTTGACACATCCACTGATTATGGATGGTGTCTTACATAATGGGCTAAAAGATCATTTTATTATGGTAGGTGCAGTTTCTTTTTAATCAAACTGATGCAGATGAAACTTGGCATGCAAATATCTAGAAGAGCACATTCAAGTACGGTAAGTTTACTAGAAATGTTTTCTAGAAACTGAAGTGTCTCCTACCCCCAACATGCAACTTCCAAAATCACAATCAACAAAAGCACTTCAAATCCAACACATCCTTATGCAACTAAGATCAGAAACTCTGGATTAGTTAAGTACGATTTGACAATACAAAGGTATTTGCTTTACCTTAATCAGTTTAGTTTCAATCTCCCCATCAGAAGCTAGTTCCTGGTGCGTCAGCATGTACTTGTCACACTTAGCTAGTGTCTTTTCGTTTGCAGCTGCTACTGTGATGGCATGGGGGACATGGGGCTGCATGACTGTTTCAGTGGGCACATTAGAAGGTGGCTTATGATCTACCCATCTCTCCCCCGCTGAACGTGATCGTCTGTGTCTGAGACGAACTGGAGGTGCAGTCTGATCAAAGTGGAAAAGGAATCAGAAGAAATAAGCATAATCAGTAGTTAAAGTGCAGTTTTTCGGGCCTGGTTAAAATGTATTTAGATGAAGACCAAAATTTCATGTCTTAAACTTTTAATCAGAATTGATTCTGCAGGGAACCATTACTGACACACTTATACAAAATTGCTATTAAAACACCACTTGGGCCAACTCATATTCTTTGCAGTTTTAATTAAGTTCTATGTAGTTGGATGGATTCCTTAACTAGAACTTCAGACAAAAAGGATTTGAACTTTTTTGCAGCAGCTCTCAAATGTCCAGCCAAACTATGAGTTCTACACACATTAAAAACAGGCCTGAAAAAGCAGTTACGTAAGACAGTTTCCATGGATACATTCCTGGGTCAAATGGTCTGTTTCTCAGGTAATCAAGGGAGCAGATTCACGGCACAGGTTTTGGGAGGTGTTACTTCAGCAGAGTCACTCAGAGATAGGAGACCTTAACTGTGTTACTGGGTAAATACTGTGGAGAAGGAAGAAGCTTGACATTAGCCCCCCTTTCCAGAGCGAGATTTTGACCCATCCAAAGTACACAAGACCCCTATTCAGCCACACAGTGCACTGTCCCCATTAAATGCAGCTTTTTTCTCCCATCATGCGAGAGTTTACATTATCGAGAGAATGGCACAGGTTTAAGAGAAGTAAGATGAAACTAGCGAGACCACTGGTATGGGTAAGTGTTCCTCTGCCATCAGGCTCTGGGAACTAACAGCTGTAAGTAGTAAGGGGAGATTTTACACTTCTGTCTCACACATACACCCAATGAAAATCCATTTCACTAGTGACATGTGGCAAGACCACCTGACTCAGACCCATGGACACTAACCCGCATCCACTGCACTTCCAAGAGCTGAGCATTGATTACGTTGTATTTTAGCAACAGGTGTAAGGCGTACAGTGCACCCTCTTGATAGGTCTCTTCTTAGTAGTCCCAAACACTGTTTACAAGCATCTATGTTCTTATCAAAACTACATGCTGCCAGGATGCAGAAAGCAACATTAAGATTTGGGCAAATAGAAGTTTTCAAGGCTCACCTAAAGCTACCCCGGAAACCGTGCGTTTTTTTGGATGGGTGAGTGAAATGTTCATTTTTCCATTGGCAATTTTTTGAGACAGTTCTGAAAAGCTGCCGAAGGAGTTTAGATCCTTAAAAAAGGGTGCACTGTATTTGACAGTAGACACTGTTCCTTAACTTGCTACCAACAAGGGTTAAGATATACTTTAATTTGAACGGCATTAGTATGAAAGCATGTCACTTGCATCAAACAGTCTCTCTGTAACAGGAACTTTGATGAACAAGTGTGTCTAGATTGTTTGTAATATAATTAAGGGAGTCCAAGATATGGATTCATAATGTAATAGAGATTTTGCTCCTGTTTAGAACATCTCAGAATAATCTGATATTTGTCTATTAGTTTTACCTGAACCCCTGTAGCAAGAATGTGATGATAAAGCGTAGAGTGTTAAGACAAGCATCTCCTTGTGATGAACTGGTACAGAGAAGAATCACTTAGACAAATTAAAACTGAATGAGAACTGCAAGTAAAACCACCACTTTTATTACAAATATTCAAATTTAGTAAGAACATTTTAACGGTTGTATGAATCCCAGACTCAGCCCTTTACAAGCGAGACAGCTTGTCCAAACAGTTTCCAGCTGATAAATGAAATTTGCACAAACAGCTCATGAGACCTTTAATCTGCCCCAAAATGACTCTGGCAATTTGCAGACTGCCAAATAAGTTTAAGAGACAGAAATGGAGACACAAAGAGGTTTATAGTCAGAAAAATTGACTATAATTGTTGTTCCTGGAGAGAGCTACACACACGCTGACAAGACACAGACATACTCCTTTAAGGGCTTTTATATGCTGATTTTAGAAACCAAATTAGACTGTGTTTTGCAAGTGCTGCAACACACAACTTGGAGGCAGCAGTCAAGCATGGAGAAAATTTGTAAAATAGGGTCCAATTCCATTTCAAGGGTGAGCTTACATATGGCAGAACACACTAAGCTTAGCAGTTGTTGGAGAATGGTAATTTTCTGAGCCATGGCAACCAAGCACTGCTACATGTAACCATTGCTAGGAGTAGCACTAACCCTGCAGCATTGGTCCTCTTCTAGTTCTATCTCATCTCTACGGCTGGGGACCTCAATGACTCCAGTCCAGTGCATCCCTCGCCTTCTGTCTGACACATTACAGTTTCTATTTTGCTCTGGTTCCTGTTGTCTACTCCTTGCCTTAGGTGTGCCAATGGTATGCTTGCTGTATGGAGGAATTTTCTGCTCCCACTCCGAAATACAGGATGCCACAGAAATGCTGCTACAAGAGTTAGAGCGTCTATGCAGCTGTGGCTGGCTCATGAGAGGTTGGCTGTTAGGGACTTGAGTAACAAAGTTACTAGAAAACTGAAGAAAACGGGAGAGAAGTTAGTGAACACATACAATTTTGAACTGGTAACAAAGTAGAACACTTTTCAGAAATCATCCTGCATGGCTGACTTGCATATATGCAGAGAGTAATCAACGCAAGTACTTGACATAATTAGGTGTTTCATGGTCAGCTTTAAAAAGCCAGGACACTCTTTCAATTAGTCAAGTGTAAGGTAAGAGAGCATGCAGAGACACACCACACCGGAGGAAAAAAGGAAGGAAAAAAAAAAAAAAACCCTTAAGGAATTTAGTAGAGCCCAAAATGTATACTCATTCCGTTGTCCCATTCCCAACAACTAGACAGAAAAATAATCAGCTACATTTAGCTTTATAAAACTTGTTTGTCTCTGCACTGACATACAAAGAGATTCATATATAACATACTGGTGCTGGCGGCGGGGACACGGATCTCTGAAAAGCTTTCTCCCGGTCCTTCTCCCGTGAAGGCCTCTCTGGTTTTTCATTCTTTGGTTCAGTAACAATAGCTTTCAGTTGCTTCAGTTTCTCATCTTTGACCCACAGCTTGTTCTGCATCTCCAGCTGTTTTGCTGCAACACGGCGTTCCTGCAGGTGAGAACAGGGTGAAGGCTATTGTTTTAAATAAAGATCAAATTATACAAGCATAAGTTATTGTGATGAAAATTGAACTGAGGAGAGCTATTTCAAATGGAATGAAGTCTTTCCAGCCACGATGTAGACTCGTCAAAGCACTCACTATGTAAACTAGGCCTGGCCAACTTTCAAAGCTATCTAGCATCTGTAACGTCCTAATTGAAGAACAAAGTGATTACATACATTTAGTAGCCCCCATAGCCACTACAATATGAGCGAAGTCTCTAGCTCAGGTAATGGATCACTATAGCAGGTTGATTCCTCAAAAGCTATTTTTCCCCCCTACACACACATGCAATTGCAAGAAAATTTGCTGTTGCTAATGTACCACGGGAAGAGTACCGTTTACATCAATACTCTACTAGAAAAATTCTACCTCAGCATAAGATCACACATGTCAAATTTTAAGGTAAGAGTGGATGGTCTGGTCTCTCTCAAAACTGGATACACAAAGAAAAATTAACTTCAACCTTAGCTTGGTACAAGCAGCATTGCTCCATGAAGCATTTCTAACAGATACACTAGCGTACTTACACATTCCTTCTCCCATTTCATTGTTGTCTCTGTCACCATGCCTTGCAACCGTGCTTCCAATCGACGCTTATCAGAAGCCTGCCGCTGCAATTTCTGACTCTTGTTTTCTAGCTCTTGCTGCAAATTACGTTTGTCTTCTTCATAAATTGTGGTCGTTTTCTCTAAAATCTCAATCTGGAGAAAAGACCATAGCAATTTCTTTTACATTTCACATTTAATTGCTCACGAAGCATTTTCTTGAAGAGGTGCACGATAGAGAAAAGGAGCTAATCATATTTTAAGATGCTTTAGAACACAATCAGCGATTTTAGTACAGACATAAACAAACACTCCAGTAAGATGCCTTTGAAATGTCAAGACAATTTCAGAAGTTTCTAACACATGTTTATCGATTTCTGGTTTTCTTGAAAGAAACTTAACCGTAACCACATGCTAAAGCCAAAACAAGACCGACATTTTGAGTAATATCCCCACCAAATAAAAGAAAAAAAACCTAAATTATTTTGAGAAAACCTTATGTGGAAAAACTTCTGGCTTTGATTTAAAAAATTGCCATTTGCTAAATAGGGTATAAGTTTTGTGCCTAAGAACTGAGTAATTTCAGATTATGCAAGAACAAACCTTGTACTCTAATGTTTTAGTTTTCTTTTCCAGTCGTTCAATCTCCATTTTCTGTCCTGCTATCATTTTCTCCTTTTCCGTGAGTTTTCCTTGGGCGTAGTTTTCCTTGGAAACAATGCTGCTATCAAATTCTTGCAGCATAGTTTTAAATGCGAGCACTGGAACAGATTCAGACATTGTAATCCATTTAAATTCACTTAGGGAGAATCTTTGCACTCCCACCCCAGAACATTAAACTAGATCAACTTTTGCCTCTTCCCTGCAAGCTTGAAATATGAAGATTGCCCTATTTGCTTGCTGACACAACCTTGCCAAAAGTCTGATTTATTACATCAAACCACAATGAAGTTTTTGAAGAATCACTCGCAAATTTAGGCAAACAAGATATGTTCCGCCACGTGCCTACTGGGATAGAAGATTCGCTATTTTACCCCAGATGCTTTGCACAACTGCCTTTCAGGTAATAGATTAGCAGAGGAATGGTTTCACATGGAGAATCCATGCTCACCATTTTTGGTAAACTCCTCTGACAGCATCTGCCGCATTTTGTGGCGTTTCTCAAGGACTTCAATCAGCCTAGGAAGTGTTTGGTCATCATTCACATCCAGTAGTTCACATGATGGTAACGGAGGGAAGTTCTGCAGAAGCATTTCTGCAACAGATTGTTCTTCTGTTTCTGTAAGGATTTAAAGCAGACAATCCATGACAGCAAGCTATCCTAAAAACATTTCAATATTATAGCGCACAGACTGAAGCCACACACTCACTCCTCTCATCCCAAAGCATTTTGGAAATATAAAAGCCAGAACATTTTAATTGGGAAGAGTTTCCACCACCTAGATGCTAGCTGATCAGGCACAACTGTACCAAAAGAAGGGTTTGAATGTGACGTTACTGCATATGATAAGTGTTTCAATAAGAGAAGTTATAAACAAAAGGTAGGCGTAGAGGGAAGCTTGGAAAAATTGGGAGAGATTAGAAGTCCTCTGAGCATAACATTTTTTTATCCCATTTAATAATTATTTCTTTGTCCAAATATTGCTGCATTTCTATATCCATGACCTCCCTCAAGGGACAGGATAAGGGAAAGTTAATCTAAGTCTATCATCACTATATTAAAAATTGACCTTGTAACTAGTAATATGTGCACTAAAACCAACTGTATTCATTATAATTTATAACCCTGCAGTATAAACACAAGGTAACAAATATACTTATGACTGTATTGTATAGGTTAAGTTATAGATTATGTAAGAGATTTTTGATTTATTTTAATGTCTTTTCTATTAGTCAGACTGGATCAATAAGTCTGTGCTATGAAACCATGTAACATCATTCCAGGTTTTACCTCCGCTGATTGGGCCACCTCGAATCTCAAGTTTTCGTGAGAGTTCATCCTTAAAGGCCTGGTTTCTAAATCGGCGTCCGGGGGTTAAGCCAAAAAGTGGTTTATCAACAGGTCTCGCAACTTCAACTTCTTGCGTCATTTCTGCAAATCGCATGACTTGCTAGGATAGAACAATATTCAGTTTTAGATACTCTGTATTTAGTTACCACAATCTTTAGCCTCGTAAGTACTAAGATACATATTAAAAAGGACATTATCAAATTGAGATGGCTTTTAAAAACCAAGTTACAGGTAGTTCCAACTACTACAGCTCCAGCTCAGTTTCCCTGGTGGTTTTACAGGGGCATGCGTGTCTTCCCCCTCCAATGCTGCCAACGAGGGAAACGGTGAAAGTGACTATACAGAGTGATGGCAAACAGTTAATGCCTAGAAGAAACGTGACTTCTTTCAGTTATAGTATTCTCCAATGCCATTTTTAAGAGTAGAGAGAGTGTGATCCTTTCAGTTTTGTTCCTTGTGAGACAAAGTGAGAGGTTCCCTCCCCTTTATATTTTCTATCTCTTCGTATTCATTTCATTCGTTTAGTGGGGATGGGATGGGGTGGGGAGAGGAGAAAGAGGGGAAATCAGGTGCAAGTTACCAAGCTCTCCTCATAGTCCTCGGCCTTGGGGTTAACGCACACGATCATACGCACTTTTCCTTCTCCATCAAAGTAGTTCTTGAACAGGTGGGTTAATTTGGAGTCTCGATAAGGGACCATCTAAAAAAATTGAAAAAAAAATCTAACCACATTCTCAAGCAAAAGTCTTGACAGGTTAGAAGACAGAAAGGAAGGGGGTTGTTGTATACCTTGTTGGTTCCATACATTTGGTTCTCCCGTAGAACTTCAATACATGTTCTTAACGTCATAAGTGACTGGTTAATGTTACCTGGAAGAAACAGAGCTAGTGTTAAGCACTCAGTTGGATGTGCCCTCCTCCGTTACAATATTCCAAAATTAGTGACCAGGTTATGCCTAAAATAGTATTGTTTGGGGGATAAACTATTCTGATTAGATTAGGAATATCTCAAGCCTTTTCTAGTTACATTAAGACAACAAGTAAATGCTACAAAGAGTGGTGTCCAGCTTTCCAGACAAGGGGATTTAAGAGAGTCCTTTGACTTAATAGAACAAAAAGACACCCCCAACAGGATTTTCCCAGGATTTTTATCTTGAGCCAGGAGGCATTACCATACAACCAGCTTTCTAGTCCACAAATAGTTGAATATGAGCATATAAGCAACAGACCACCCAAACCAACTATGCACCTGCTTCCCGTAGTCTGTTTCCTTCAGCTTTTGTCCTGTTCGTTCTTTCACTTCCAGCTAAATCAACCAAGGACAGCTGGCTTAAAGTTATTTGTTCTCTCTCCTGTTCAAGAAAAAAATAAAATGTTTAATACCATTTGCAACACTTCCCCAATACAAAGGGATGAAATAAAATTACATGGGACTTGTAAGCCTTACACAACTGTTCTAAGTTAACACTTAAAGGTTAGAGAGAGAATTGAAGATCTCTCTTATAATTATGTGAGAGGCTATGAGCACCTAATGGTTTAGTGCTCTAGCATTCCAGGTTCTGGAATTCATATTCCACCTCCGGCAGTCTCAAACTACTAACGCCTTTCACAAAACCTCTCCCAATTTCTACATGCTTAGTTTTTGTGTAAGAGTAGCCAAGACAAAGAGCAAGAGAACAACAAGCTTTGCTTATTTCGTTAATGCTCACCTTGACAGAGGGAGCTTTGACTTATGAGGCATTTAAAAAGTGCACCTGGAAACTAGTAATTAGAATGTCCCAGACAGGAGCCATTGTCTAGGCAGGTCTCCGCCCTTCCCACATGCCCATTGTGCTCTTTTAAATAATCAGCCTCTGAATTTCACCTGCAGGACATTATCTCCATCTGCATCCAGTGGTGCTTGAGCCAACTTAATCATAAACACACTGTGAGAACGACTAGATTCGCGATTCAGCTGAGTGTTAGCAATCCGTCTCTTCTTTTGACCTGTTAAACAAGAGACTCCTTTAATTAGAGTGGCAGATCTGTAGAGGTCATGCAGGTCTTGATGCCACAGGATTTCTACTGTACATGAAGGGATTTACATGACTAAAGTGACCACTACTTCTGAACATTTCTTACCTCTCCAAAACACTTCAAAAGCTTCTTCAGTAGATTTGACCTCTACTTCGGTGCATCCTATAACATACATGTTGTGATTCTGGTCCTCACGGAGTACTTTGGATTGTGGAGGTCTGCAAAGAGCATGGTTTAGATCAAGATGACAGACAGTAAGGCTTTTAAAGCAAGCACCATGCAAATCCTTATGTTTAAGGATCGAATTCAACCTAAACACAGATGTCAAACATTCTCCCACACCAACAGGACGCAGAGCCAATACAAATGCATGGCGAAATATTTAGACAGGATTAGTTACACTTCTGTTATTGCTTTGCTTTAACTCATAAGCCACATTGAATTGCAATGCACAGTAGGCACTAGGAGGCTGGAGGACTACTGCTACTCTCCTACATGCATAAGCTCATACAGAAGCATGTAACAGATTTCAACAGCATTATTCTGAATTTGCTAGAGAAGCAGAGAAAGAGATGGGGTCTGAATTTATTTACAGCAACACCATACAATAAATTCAGCGTCTCCAATTTTAATAGAAGGGACAATATGCTGGGCACATACATAAAATCACCATTCCGCACAGGAGTGTTGCGACTGTTCCACCTATCGAAGGAATAGGGTAAAATATTACAGCACCCAAAGCAACCAGCTAACATTTTAATCGTTGTAGTTCGCACAACGGGAAATAATGTAAAAGTTAAGACCAATTTATAGAAATGTTCAACAAGATGGTGATCCTCTAGTGAGAGCTTAACGAGAGGTTAAACAAAATAATTGTAACTCTCCTCTTAAAGCCTCATGACATAGCCAATATGCTCTGTTGGTTTGTGGACCCTATTCAGAGAAGGAATCCAAAGAGATTAGATCCAACGACCTCAGACCAGAGTGATGGCAATTCTGTGTGCATTAATTGTTCTACCATAAGTGTGTCAAGTTTCACAAAGATATTTGTACACCAGTAGCTATTTGCGAGAACCTTAATTTTAGACCCATTTAAACCGAAGCACAAAGCAGAGAGTTAATGTGGAGACAAGACAAAAGTTTAGAGGTGCGCTTGTGTTGTCCCTAATGAGCATTGTTTTCCCAAAAGTTCACAAACACTGCAGCAGTGCGAGGGAGCTCATCCAGAGGCTGCCTCCAAAAGCCAGAGTTTCAAACTGACATCTAGCATTTCTGTTCCTGTTTCAATGAAGTATAAAGCTGATTAACAGTGAGTCATGTTCACCAAGCCAGTATCAGTTTCTTTGGAAACAGAAGTAGGAATGGCAGCTAAGAAGTTGTACAGATTGCAAGTTGTAGTCATCAGCTGAGAGTGCTGTTTGTCAGATACCAGAACAGGTTTGGGAGTCCTGCACATTCCAAGAGCCTTAAAGTTCCTCTTTTGACATTCCCTCTAGAGCGGGTTACAATTTAGCACTAGCAACAATACACCTATTCTACAGTTTTAGGCCCTGCTGTAGAAACTTAAACAAGCCAACTCCACATGACATCACAGCTAGTTCCCATTTTTCAGATGAGGTTGAGGCAGACTTGCACAAGGCTATAGAGGCTGTCAGTGGCAAAGTTGGATTTAACTGTCTGATTCAGAGTCTTGTATCCACAGCCCTGTACCCACTATTCCTTTCTTGAGTAATCTCGTTTGGACTCAAGACAAAAAGTGGTGGGGGTTGTGAGCATGTCTCGAGGTAATCCAAATAAATTACAACCTGGACAGATGATTATTGCTCAAAGAGGTCTATTAAAAGAAACACTTACTTTGGTTTTATTGGATCGAAGGGAATTTCCTCCAACAGGTCATATATGTAGTTATTGTAGATTTCAATATATGAGACAAACACACTGTAGACATTGTCTTCTTCAACCTCTTCCACTTTGCAATGATCTCGTACACTGATCATATCAGCAAATTCTGGATCTATTTGTCGTCTGTTAAAACATGTATGACATTATTACAATAGAGCATCTATGACAAGCGGATAACTCATCACATATACTCTAGAATTAGAAGCTATATTGAAAGCAGCACAGTATCAGGAAACAAAACTGTCTAAGGCTATGTCTACACTGCAATTAAAAACCTTAGCTCAGGCTAGGGCACCATTTAAATGCAGTGTAAATGTTTTCAGGCTTGGGCTGGAGCCCAGGCTCTAGTACCCTATGAGGGTCCCAGAGCTTGGAATGCAACCTGAGCCCAAACGTCTACACTGAAAGTAAACAGTTCCATAGCCAGAGTCAGCTGGCATTGGCCAGCCATGGGTATATAACTGCAGTGCCAAAAATGCCCATATTGAACACTGATGCCAGGTCTCCTCCAAAAAGATCGACCTAAAGCACTTGTGAAAGCAGTAAAAAGCTTAAATATAGTCACGATTATTATTATATATTGTGATATAAAATTTTCAGATGCCATTGCGTTACTTAGTCAATTATCAAGCAGTTACAGTCAGTCAGCCCTATGCAGAGCTCATTAATACTTCGTACTTGTAGCATCTTCCATTCACTGAACTCAAAAAACACTTTTTAATTTAACATACCTTTTAGTAACAGGAAAGACTAAAGCAGAGACAGTTTAAGTGACTTAGCCAAGGTAATGCTACGAATCATATTGCAAAGACTAGAACCTAGGTTGCAAGTACTCGGCTTTAAATGTTGACTAGACTATCTTTATCTCACCAGAAGATAAAGGAAGAGTGATATATTAATGCTTCTTGAAAATGGCAAGCAGTGTTCATGAAGGCCATCTAAGTCATCAAAACTCAAGTTTTAGAAGGACATAAATCAATAGAGACAAGGTAGGTGAGGTAATCTCTTTCATAGACAAATTTATGAGATTACACAGAGCTCTTCTTCAGGTCAGGGAAATGTACTCTGAGTGTCACAGCTACATAAACTGTCACAGAAAAATGAGAAGCCAAAAACACCATATCACCTGTGAGTGAACACTTCTCACCTCTGTATCAGATGTTCCAGTCCTCAACCTCAAAGGAAACCTGCACAATACCGTCAAAAGCAGCCTGAGAGCTTAAATGCATAACTTTTCTAGATACTAA
Source organism: Gopherus flavomarginatus (assembly GCF_025201925.1). Taxonomy (NCBI): domain Eukaryota; kingdom Metazoa; phylum Chordata; order Testudines; family Testudinidae; genus Gopherus; species Gopherus flavomarginatus. The sequence continues at coordinate 89,469,518 of NC_066625.1, read as the reverse complement.
AAATCATGTACTGAAGTCATAAATTGAGTGTCTCTGTTATTACAACAGTCTATAACCTGCCTCCCCTGCCAGTTCTCCCCCCTCTTAATACGTGGAGAGATGTTAAAGGGCCACTTTACCTTGAATGGTCCCTTACAATGTGTTAATTATTAGGGCTGTTGATTAATTGCCGTTAACTCACACGATCAACTCACAAAAATAAATCAATCACAATTAATTGTAGTTTTAATCACACTGTTAAACAATAAAATACCAATTGAAATTTATTAAATATTTTGGATGTTTTTCTACATTTTCATATACATTGATTTGAATTACAACACAGAATACAAAGTATACACTGCTCGCTTTATATTAATTTTATTACAAATATTTGCACTGTAAAAATGATAAACAAAAGAAAACAGTATTTTTCAATTCACCTCATACTGTACCGCAATTTCTTTATTGTGAAAGTGCAACTTACAAATGTAGATTTTTTTTTTTTGTTACATAGCTGCACTCAAAAAACAAAACAATGGAAAACCTTAGAACCTACAAGTCCACTCAGTCTACTTCTCATTCAGCCAATGGCTAAGACAAACAAGTTTGTTTACATTTACCGGAGATAATGCTGCCCACTTCTTATTTACAATGTCACCAGAAAGTGAGAACAGGATTCACATGGGACTTTTGTAGCCGGCACTGCAAGGCATTTACGTGCCAGATATGCTAAATATTCATATGCCCCTTCACGCTTCGGCCACCATTCCAGACAACATGCTTCCATGCTGATGATGCTTGTTTAAAAAGAAAAAAATGTGTTAATTAGATTTGACTGAATTCCTTTGGGGGAGAATTTTATGTCTCCGGCTCTATTTTACCCGCATTTTGCCATATATTTCATGTTATGTTACAGTAGTCTCGGATAATGACTTGGCACATGTTCATTTTAAGAACATTTTCACTGCAGATTTGACAAAATGCAAAGAAGGTACCAATGTGAATTTCTAAAGATAGCTACAGCACTCAACCCAAGGTTTAAGAATCTGAAGTGCCTTCTAAAATCTGAGAGGGATGAGGTGTGGAACATGCTTTCAGAAATCTTAAAAGAGAAACACTCCAGTGCAGAAACTACAGAACTCAAACAACTAGAAAAGAAAAATCAACCTTCTTCTGGTGGCATCTGACTCAGATAATGAAAACGAACATGCATCAGTCCGCACTGATTCGGATTGTTATCGAGTAGAACTCGTCATCAGCATGGATGCATGTGTCTTGGAATGGTGGTTGACGCATAATGGGACATACGAATCTTTAGCGCATCTGGCAGGTAAATATCTTGCGACGTCGGCTACAATAGTGCCACAAGAACACCTGTTCTCACTTTCAGGTGACATTGTGAACAAGAAGCGGGCAGCATTATCTCCTACAAATGTAAACAAACTTGTTTGTCTGAGCGATTGACTGAACAAGAAATAGGACTGAGTAGACTGAGAGGCTCTAAAGTTTTACATTGCATTCAAAAATAAAACAGTTATGTACAAAATAATAATTCTACATTTGTATGTTCAACTTTCATGATAAAGAGATTGTGCTACAGCACTTGTATTAGGTGAATTGAAAATTGCTATTTTTTTTTACAGTGCAAATATTTGTTATAAAAATAAATCTAAAGTGAGCACTGTACACTTCGTATTCTGTATTATAATTGAAATCAATATATTTGAAAATGTAGAAAAAATGCAAAAATATTTAAATAAATAGTATTCTAGTTTGTTTAACTGTGCGATTAATTTTTTCAATCGCTTGACAGCCCTATTAATTACTTATTCTAAATAATCTGTTCCTCCTTGTATTTACCTGTGACACTGACTACCTTTCCCAGACCTGAAGAGCAGGATTGTGTATCTCAAAAGCTTGTTTCTCTCCCCAGCAGAGGTTGGTTCAATAGAAGATATTGCCTCACCCACTTTGTCTCTCTAATATCCTGGGACCGACACAGCTACAACATTTCATACATATGTATTAATACATTATTTCATTCTACTTACTTGCCAGACGGAGTCTTTGGAATTGGCATGGCATCTCTTTTTTGACGCTCTAATAAAGCATCAACTTCACACTGCACATCCACACCGTTCTTGTCATCAACTTTAAAAACCTGAGGGTAGCAAATGGAGTTAGCTGTCATGTGACGATCTTAAACACTGGAAAAGGCAGGTTGTGGAGAGAGTTAGTGGTGATAAAAATGTCAGCACGATAAGAGTGAAAATATGACTAATGAAGTAATTTGGTCTGACTACCCCAGAGATCATTTCATTGACATGCCATCCTGTAGTCATTCTCCTTTTTGTCCAGGCTCTGCTTCTGATGCAGATGTTTTGTTAGATTAATTTATTTCAAAAGGATTGTAAGATTACTCTTACAATTTAACTATTTGGAACAGAGAATAACTTTGTGACTGTATTTTAGGCTGTTACTGGGAAAGTTTCTCTTAAGACTTAAAACAAAGCAACTCACAAATCGCTTGGCCTGAAATGGTCCTATGCTGTTGAAGATCATGTCTAAGCACCGGGGAAGAAGTCCTCCATCACCAGGAGAACCTGTCATTGTGTGTGTTTTCCCACTACCTGTCACACCATATGTGAAAAGGAGACCTAGGAGTAAAACAGTTACAGTTAAATATTCCTAATTGGACTTATTAACTAGAAAATGTTCAACTTGAACTGTTACTTGAGCCTATCCAATAAAGAGAGAGGTTTTTGGGGGTGGGGGAGGGAGCGAAAGACGTCCTCATTTGGAACGGTTGGCACTAATACTCAAGACATGTTGGTACCATCCCAGGGGTGAGAAAGGAAAGAGAGTTAGTCCAAAAGGAGGAAAGATCACAGATGCATGTCTTCAGTGCAGTGACTGCCCAGATAGCAGGACTGGGCCAGCCAGCGTGAAGACATTCTCCCAGCACACTGTAATGCTGCTCAGGACAAGGCTAGCTGGCACTAGCAGACAGATCTCAGGAAAGTACTAGAAACAATCCATTTTTAATAAACTCTAGTTGCTCAGAGTCCCCCTTTCTGGTTAAGTACATTTAGAAATGAGAGTGAAGGCAGCTATTTTGACCGTCACTTAAAACTTGACTGCGGGAAGCTTGGTTGTTTTTATTCTGCTCTGACGAGCCTCAGATACAGCAGCCAGATGGACCTGAAGAACTTGGCTTCATGATATCAGTTAGTTTTTGATAGTTCACATGAGCCAATCACCAAATTACCACCACCATCTAGCTCTTTAGTAGTACTTTTCATCCTTAGATCTCAAAGCTCTTTTCAAAGAAAGTTGGCATCGTTATCCCCATTTTACAGATGAGGAAACTGAGGCATGGGGGAGAGAGACTTCCCAAGGTCACCCAGCAGGCCGGTAGCTGAATCCAAAGTAGAACATAGATAGAGCACTGGACTGGGATTCAGGAGACCTACTAGGTCAAACTGCTTGCCAATCATGACCTTGTATCAAAATGATACAGGGTCATGATTTTGTAGACAAAAGCCTCTACAGTTGATTGGTATGCAAGGAAATTAAGCCTCAATATAAATATCTTGTACGCATCTGAAACAGGAGTAATTTAGAATTGGAGGTGGGGGTTCTTTGCACTTTGTTACAAGGAAGTAGTCCTATTCTTTCATGAAAATAGGAACAATTTGAAGACTTGTTTTCAGCAGACAAACTGAGAATCCTTGATAATTTGGGGGAGTGTCAGAATAAGTGAAGTAAAGCTGAAGAAAATAAGTACACCTCTACCTCGATATAACGCTGTCCTTGGGAGCCAAAAACTCTTACCGCGTTATAGGTGAAACCGCGTTATATTGAACTTGCTATGATCCACGGGAGTGCGCAGCCCCTCCCCCCCGGAGAGCTGCTTTACCGCGTTATATCCAAATTCATGTTATATCGGACCACATTATATCGGAGTAGAGGTATATCCTTAAGTTTTGAACAGCCTTAACAGTGGTTTAAAGAAAAAAAAAAAAAAAGATTTCAAGAGAAAGGAAACCAAACAAGAGTAAAAAAAAAAATGGTTTTTAGCTATGCAGTGCCACTACAGCTTGTTAAATACAAAACAGATGCATACCATTTTTCCCATGAATGAGATCTTCTACTAGAGGTCTAGCCACCACATCAAAGAGTGTTTTCTGAGTGACAAGAGTTCCAAATACTTCCTTAAACGTATACTGCATCTGGGGAAAAGAAAAACACATTGATGTAAATCTGGTTTCTAGATCTCTCTCTGCATAACTAAAACTCTGCTTTTCACTAGCCTAGCAAAAGGGCAAAGTAGATTTTTTAGTGTAAGATTTCATAGAGACAATCACATTATATGTGTATAGGGCTGCACACAGAGTAACCGTTCAAATTCTAGTAAAGCCTAATACTAAAGGCAACCACATTATACTTCAGGGTTAGGCAACCTGCGGTACATGAGCTGATTTTCAGTGGCATTCAGATCCGGGGGCCTCTGCATTTTAATTTAATTTTAAATTAAGCTTCTTAAACATTTTTAAAACCTTATTTACTTTACATACAACAATAGTTTAGTTATATATTATAGACATAGATAGAGACCTTCTAAAAACATTAAAATGTATTACTGGCACACAAAACCTTAAATCAGAGTGAATAAATGAAGATTCTGCACACCACTTCTGAAAGGTTGCCGACCCGTTATACTTAAACACATGCTGTAGTATCAGGACATACCAATCACCACCATGTTTTTCCTCTCTGTCTGCCATCTTTTTAAAGTTAGAATACATGCTTGCTGGACCTTTGTATGTGTTCAGGAAGTACCAAGCACATTCCAGACAGAAGAAAAAGCCACCCTCCTTCCCCCAAGATAATAAGAGGTTAGAATTGTGTTTGAGTAGGAGGATGAGGAACTGGATGTGTGCACAGTGTGGGGTCCCATGATGGAACTGAAGAGGAGCGTGTTGTGGAGCTGCAAAGCTGAAGCCTGTTTCAACATGCATTGACGTCAGAGGGATTCTTTCCCCTGACTTCAATGAGCATTAGATCAAGCCCTTGACAGTATGTTAACATATTATGTTTGGGAATTTAAGGCATGCGAATTGAGGTTATTGTGGATGTTAATTGGTTAGTTCTCTGATTTTTAGCAATTGAGTTTAAGCCATTTAACCGTAAATTAAGAAATTAGTGTGAGAATAAATACATAGTTTAATCAAACAGTTTACAAAAAAGTGAAATACAAATTTTTAGAAGCCAGCCCTCTGTAGATTAATACATGAACTGTATGGCAAGCCTATAATAAATAGATTAAGTCCAAAGCTTGCTGGACAAAGTCAGCATGAGCATTAGCTATCAACTTGCCCGTTTTAAATTTGTTTCTACTGCTAGTCTTAAAAAGTACTATACCTCCCTGTATTCCCCATTCCGGAATATTCTGTATCCATCAGGAGGATGAATCTGAACTGTTGTTTCACTGATCACTTCTATGCAACACTCCTGATCCTGAACACTTAGGGGACGCACCCTGCAGTACACCTGATGGAACAGAAGTAAGTTTTCTTAGAATAAAAAGTAGTAACAATAATAAATAATAATAATAATAAGCCAGTCTACCCTTGTTCATTTTTTTTTTTTTAAACACAGTAATGTGAAACTAACATTTTGACATTTGCCACTATAGTTTACACACACCTTAGAAAGTTACAAAACATTTATACATAAAGTTTATTTTAATGCCCCAAGACATTTGGTCAATTGAATCTCCATTAGCTAACCATTCCCACCTAGTGATATTTTTGCCGTGTACTTCATGCTGTAGAATGCTTAATTTGTTCTACTTTAAAGTCACCAAAGGAATCATTTTATTTCAGCATCTTATAATTATGTACCAGATAATACGTACTTGACAGTACACATGATTTACCTAAAAAAAGAGCCACATGAAGAAATTCTCTGGCTGCTTCTCTTCAGAAAAATTCCTACTATGGCAGTGACAGGAGAATTTTAAGACCAACAAAAAAAAATAAAAATGTCCAGTGCCATTATAGCAGATTAACAAAGTCGCTCTTATAACAGATTTGTATCTACTTCTGTCACTTGCCACTGTATACTGACAGTGCTGCCCTTGAAAATCTTTCTACTGTAAATTATCACACAAGAGTCCCACATTTACGTTCTGGAGCACACACTGCCCTTGTGGGAAAAGGCCTGCCTGACAAGTGCCTCCCATCAACCCAGGAGTGCCACTGAGAGATTCTTATGATCTCATCCAATCCTTGTTGGCAAGAAGTAAAGTTATAACTCAGGACCTTGAGCCACTGCATCAGTGAAAGATGAGAGGGGAGTAACTCTGCTCAGGATGGGGAAGAAGAGAGAAATTGAGGGAATAGTTTCTGCCACTACATGGCTTTCCTTCCCCTACATTCCCCAGAACCACAGATGGTATTCACCAGAAAGCAAGCAGAAAAAAAAACACTGAAGAAATGGATTAGAAATGCATAAGCCTGACTGCAACAAGTGGATTCCAAAAAGACTTAAGCACAAGCATAAATATGCCTGTACAAGAGGAGGGGATGTAGAGGTTGCTTTCACCTCATCAGCATTATGTCAGGCACACACAAACTAAGGAGACCACAGTTCTAGTAGAAAGTTAATCATAGAAATTACCCTCTCAAAGCTACAGCAAGTTTGCTTTCCGGTTGACCGCAAAAAGAGCAAGACAGGAAAGCAAGCCACCTTACCCCAACTGGATCTTTCAGACTTGTGTTGGATGACTTCTTTAGCACTGGTTTTCTAGGAGTTTTAGTTCTACTGAAAATAAAGAACTGAAAGTTAGACTTGTCATCCAGTTACACAATTCATATATTGATTAGCATAGTTCTACCTAAAGAATATTAACTTGCCTCACCTCAACAATCTTTTAGACTAACTTTCCAAGAAAAATGATCTACCTGCATCTCTTTAGGAAAAAATTGGTCACTTATGGAAACAGGACACCATTGCTCCAAAATGGCAAGTCATATGCTCCTAAGGCCTTGTATTGACTGTTGAAGGCTTTTGGTTTTGATTCTTATCTCAGGGTAAAAAAAATATGAGAGCTATACCAAGGTATAGTCACAGTGAAGACAAGGTATTTTACTTTTACCTGAGGTAAAATAGAGAGAGGTCAGCATCGTCCTGTATGTAATACTTACTTAAACAAGGATTTATTATAACACTGCAAGCACAGACAGAAAAATGAACTTCTTGCTACACCTCCCCACCAATCAGATATAACATAACTACTAAACTTGGACAGATTAGATTTTGTAATCGATAAGTGTCAAATATCAATTTAACCATAAACACACAGACTAAAAAAAATACTTCCATCGATGATCATCAAAATTTACAGATAGGCAAAGAAAAAAATGCTGCCTGAAAACTGTTTGATTTAAGACTATTTACTATGTATATTTTGACGTGTGATGTTGACAATGTGTTTTAACAGTATAAAGCATTAACTTTTTGAATCAACATTTGTCATTAATTATTGTCTGACCAGCTCCCCATAATTTCCTGTAATTGTAAAAATCTAGATTAAAAACATTTAAAAATAAATATTACACATTTTGGCAGATATGATCTATATATCAAATTCCGCCAAGCCTAATAACAGAGAAATTAATAATTAATAAATAAAAATATGTTCAGAACCCCCTCTTCTGGTCTTCAAACAACCCCCAACCTCATCATCGCAAGTAAGTTACCCAGAGACCAGGACTCACCAACTCAAAGCAGTAACAGAACCTGCCAGAACGACAGACGCAAAACCTGCAGACATATCTCCACTGTTATGAACATCAATAACCCAACATCAAACTTTTCAAGATCCATGGGTCCTACACATGCCTATCACAACATGTGATGTACCTGATCCAGTGCACTAAATGCCCCCAATAAAAATTATGTGGGTAAAAACAAGCACTACCCTCTCAAATGACACACCAAAAAAAGATGACACACAAACACACTATATCACCCAAGGGCAAACATTTTTCACAATACAATCACTCCATATCTGATCTCTTAGTCCTCATCCTCAAAGGAAACCAGCACAATGCCTTCTATGACAAGTCTGGGAGTTTAAATTCATAACTTTGCTAGACACAAAAAAAATCACAATCTTAATAAGGATACTGGACTTATGGCTTGTTACTGCAATCTGTAACTCACTAACCACCCTTTTTTTTGTCCTATGACTCCAGTGGTGTTAACAGCCACTTCACCTTGAATGGTCCCTTACAACATGTAACTACTTATGATAAACAATCTGTTCCACAATGTATTTAGTTGTGACACTAAGTACTCTCCCCAGAGCAGATGAAGAACTCTGTGTAGCTGGAAAGCTTGTCTCTCACACCAATAGAAGCTGCCCCAGGAAAAGATAATATCTCGCCTATCTTGTCACTCTAAGGTCTGGTCTATACTAGGGGGAGGGATCAATCTAAGTTACGTAGCTGAAGTCGACGTACTTAGACTTACACACTGCAGTGTCTTCACTGCCACTCCCCCATCGACTCTGCCTGTGCCTCCCGCAGCGGGGGAGTCCAGGAGTCAACAGGAGAGCACTCAGGGGTCGATTTATCGCATCTAGACTAGACGCGATAAAATCGACCCTTGCTGGATCGATTACCGCTTGCCGATCCAGCAGGTAGTGTAGTCATACCCTAAGGCTTGGTCTACACTACAGAGTTAGGTCAACATAAAGCAGCTTATATTGACCTAATTATGTCAGTGTACATACTCCAGCCTTGCTCCCGCCGATGTAAGTGGCCTACTACACTGCCATTATAACTCCACGAGAGGTGCAGGGCTTATGTCAATGTAGTCAGGGCGACTAGTAATTTGTGTAGACCGGGGTAGGCAACCTATGGCACAAGCAGCAAAGAATCCTATGGCACCTTATAGACTAACAGACGTTTAGAAGCATGAGCTTTCGTGGGTGAATACCCACTTCATCGAATGCATGCCATGTATTCACCCACGAAAGCTCATGCTCCTAAACGTCTGTTAGTCTACAAGGTGCCACAGGATTCTTTGCTGCTTTCACAGATCCAGACTAACACGGCTACCCCTCTGATACTTGAGCCTATGGCACGGGTGCCAAAGGTGGCACGTGAACTGATTTTCAGTGGCAGTCACCCTGCCCAGCTCCTGGCCACCGGTCCAGGGGGCTCTGCATTTTAATTTAATTTTAAATGAAGCTTCTTAAAAACATTTTAACTACCTTATTGACTTTACAAACAATAATAGTTTAGTTCTATATTATAGACTTATAGAAAGAGACCTTCTAAAAATGTTAAAATGTATTACTGGCACGGGAAACCTTAAATTAGAGCGAATAAATGAAGACTCGGCACACCACTTCTGAAAAGTTGCTGATCCTTGGTGTAGACACTGCATTACTTACATCCACTGTCAGCTGTCATTCATGCAGGAGCCGTGAAACTAACAAGAAAGCTGGGCTCCTGGCCACAGGGGAGCTGCGTGTGGGGCTGACAGCCTCTCAGCCCCCCACGCTGCCACTGTTAAGTCAGTGGAAGCGCTCCTCGTGAGGATGTGCACCATGGACAAAAGGAGGGTAGCATGGACATGAACCACTGCAGTAATCACTGTGATGGTTGTAAGCTGACCTAACACGGGTCAGCTTACAGTTCCAGTGTAGACATGCCCTAGGGCCAACACACAAACAAGCCTCATAATAGAGACGAGGTGGGGGAGGTAATGTGTTGTACTGGTGAAAGAGACGGGCTCACAACAGAGCTCTTTGTCTGCTCGGGCACACAGGGCTACGCCGCCACTGCAAAGCCTAGGAACATGCAAGACAGGGGCCTCACACGAAGCCAAAGATCCAGCACCCTGCAGGGGCGAGGCCGGGGCTGATCACCGCACTAGCCGCCTCGGGCTGTGCAGCGCCGGTTTCCCCCGGCGGCAGCGGTGCTGTAGGGGATGGTCCCAGCACCTGAGAGACGGGGGGAAGGGGTTTCTCAGGCCCGACGCTGGATGCACACGCGGGGCCCTTGCCGGGACAGGGGGTGACTCTGGCCATGCAAGTCCCCGCCCTCGGGCTGGGCTGGGGGGGTCCCGCGCGGGGCCTGCCCCATACTCACGCCGCCTTCATGGTGCTGGGCCCTGGCCGCGGGCCGCGCTCTCGGGTCCCGGGACGGTGGCCGGGCGGTGCTGGCAGGAGGGTCGGTCTCTCGCTCGCTTAGTGATCATTCGATTTGAACTTTCCCTCCGCTCCCATCGGCCCGCGCGCTGCTGTGATTCAAATCCGGCCAATCAGAGCGCGCCGTTCGGCGAGCGTCACCACGCAACGCGTATTGCGTGCCGCAGCGTCACGGTCAATCTTCGTCACCATGGAGACGCCGACACTAACGCGCAGGCTCCAAGTAGGGGGACAAGGCCCGGAGGGAGGAGGCCGGGTCCCAGAGGGGCTGCGCGGCGGAGCGGGGACTCAGGGTAGGCGGGACGGGACGGGACGGGGTAGCTGCGCCGCAGGCCGCGGGGGCAGGAGCCCGGGCTCCAGCGAACGGCGTAGGCCGAGTGAGTCCCGGGTAGCGCTCGGGGCAGGCCGGGGGGTAGAGCTCCACCCGTGTGGGGTGCGGAATCGCTGCCTAGGACGTGAGCCTGGGCGGGGTTCCGGTTGCAGGGCTGTTGGATGCCGGGGAGCTGGAGCCGGGTGGGTCCGGCCCTGGGCCAGGAGCGGGACACGGTGGGGGAGGTAACGGCTTCTGTGGACTTAGAACAACATAACCTGAAAGGTGCCCCCCCCCCTTCCCTCCATCGCGGGCAGGCGAGAAGGTGCCATCCCAGCAGAGTGCCCGGAGCCTGAGCCTCTGCAGCGGCCTTCCTCCTGGTGACAGGGCCGCGCCTTGAACTTACTGAAGCCAGCTGTAAACTGTTAATTTCTTCTGGCAACGGAATCTCCCTTAGGGAAGTATCCTTAGTGCCGAAACCTGAAGTGTGGTAGGACACGTGACAACATCCAGGAAGTGGACAAGCCCCATGAGGGACCCAAAGGAGGTGAGGAATGGGCTAAATGCCCTAACTTCGTGTTATTATTTAGTATAGTAGTTATCCACCATTTATTTAGATTTATACAAACTATAAGAAGAATAGTCCATCCAGTGCTCTGGGCACCCTTGAGATAAATATATCGATATTTAAATACACAAAAATAAGCTGATGTATCAGTTTTCCTAGATCAACTTACACAACAATAGTATGAATATAGCTGAAGTTAATCAATCCCCTGAGTTCCACCCTCTGCCCTACTTGTTTGTTCTGGAGCTAGGGAGAAAAGGTAGGCGCTGAAGGCTGGCAAAGTTGAGCTGTTTAAGAACTGGAGAGGAAGCAAGTTCCGAAGGCCCAGTACCCTAACAGAGAATATCCTGCCTGCTAGCTAGCCAGGACCTCCTCTCTTCTATTGAAAGCACTACGGGTGCTATTGCTAACAAGAGCTGCAGTAGTACATCACAGGGACAGCAGAATTTCTTAGGTAGGTCCCAGGAATTTTAGGGCATTATAGGTCAAAACTAACCTCATAAAAACGAGAAACTAGGCCATCAGTGGAGATCATAGAGCACAATTTAATATGCTCATGAGAGAGCAATTGCTTAAAAAGAAAGCTGCCAAATCCTGCATCAACTGCAGTTTCCAAATAGATTTAATATGTAGAGCATACTCCAGTGTCTAATCTCAAGGTGACAAAGGCATAGGAGACAGTTGCAAAGCCTGCATCCAAAAAAAAAAAAAAAGTTGGAGGGCATTACCTCCTAGCTCTCCATAGATGGAAAAAGGCTAACTTGGCTATAGCAGCTATCTGGTCTTCTAGCAACAGCCAAGATCTGATTGCTCTGCAGATTGCAAACCCTGGCCACAAAGGCCAGAACCACAGCTCAGTCAGTGGGCAGAAATAACCCACCCATCTCTTCTCATTGCTTCTGTCAATCAACCAACATCATCTCAGCCAGTTAGCCCTCATTTATGCCCCAGTTTTCCCCCAACGTTAAGTAATACATTTAATAGCTCCTGATAATCAGTGGGGTGGAGATGGAGAATATTGAACCTAAGAGGTGGACGAATGTAATTCTCATACTGAGGATGGGATTAGGGCTAGGCATAATATCATGGGAAGGGAGTTAGTTTTGGGGGTCTGGGGCTGAGGTAAAATAAAGACTAGGGTTAAAAGTAAGGTAGAGGTTAAATCCAGGAGAATGTTCCATCTAATTTTTTACATCCACGTGCAGAATGAATTTTGTTATATGCACCAATATGGAGGTGATGTGTGGCTGGGATGAGGCCAAGAGGGTTAAGTGCTGGGGCAGAGGTTTGGGATGCAGGGCAGTGAGGGCTCTGGCTGGGGGTGTAGGCTCTGGGATTGGGCTGGGAATGAGGAATTTGGGGTGCAGGAGGGGGCTAGGGCAGAGGGTTAGGGTGTGGGGGGGTGATGGCTCTGACTGAAGGTGCAGGCTCTGGGGTGGGGTCAGGGATGAGGGGTTTCGGGTGCAGGCTGCAGCAGGTAGAGAGGATTCCCTGCAGCCTTCTCTTACAGCAGCCCAGGACTGGGGAGAGTGCCTCTCCGTGATGTCAGTGGCAGCTTCAGAGGGGGCAGGGCCAAGGCACCTCTCCCTGCTGTACGGCTGCACAGCTTAAAAGGAACTTGGAGCCTGGCACTGGGTCGGAAATGACAGACATGGGATCATATCCCAAACACTGTTTAACTTTATCCTGGACAGATACCTGCCATGGTTGTCTCTTTTTTACACTTTGGCAACATTTGTATAGCTTGCCATGCTAACAAAGTACCACTGAATTGAAATATGTAACTGAAAAAAATGTTCTAGATTTGGTCTTAAAGTTGAAGGGCTTCACCTATTTCTTGGTTGGGGGTCTGATGAAGAGGATGCAAATTAAGCTCAGTGTTTGGGACAGGATAGGCCAAAGATTGCCCTTCAGTTTGCAGGACTCTGTTTGGATACTGTACAGACATGGTAGAGAGGCTGAAAGAAACAAACAGTTATTCTGGCATTCTTCACATGTAATAATATGACAAGACCAATTCTTCATAAATAGACTTTATTTCTTTACAGCTGTATAGCTTAATTCATGGTATGGTTTTGAATGTGTCTCTCACATTATAATTAATCTGGCTTCTCTTTCCATCTGATGTTTCAGGATCAGAAAATGTTGGAATGACACTCAACTAATTTGCTCTATTAAAATGTGTAAGTGTCAGACCAGATCCCCACGTGACACTGCTGTAGGGTCTAGAAGGATGAAGGAGCAGACTACCCTGTCGAACAGAAATGTGTTGTTTTACAGGTAGTTCTCCTATGAACCACTGCTTATTTGAAGTTACCTAATTGTGTATGTGTAATAGTCACAGAACATGGGACTTATTGAATCGGAAAAGTTAGACTACCAACTGAGAAAGAAAGAAATTAATTAATCCTGTAGAATCTTAAATCACTTTTTGCAAACAAAGCCAGACTTTCCCAGCTATACTAAAAGACAAGATAGATAAACAGATCAGCAGCACATATTAGCGTTTTTCTTGTCATAGTTATTTTTTTAATTAAATAAAATGTTGGATAAAAACGTTATATTCCAGTGCTAATAAATGTTAATAGAAATCTTGATCAGCTTTCAGAAGAAAGTAAGATCATTTCCAAGTTGTGTTTTTCCCAGAATATATTTAAAGATTGTGCTGTACTGTCAACCCAAAGTTTATCTATTACACCTCAATGGAAGCTACTATTTACAAAACATATAGTAAACCCATACAGTTATCAGGAAGCTTGATAATCTCATTGTAATTTTCTGCATTATATATTTATGTACTTAATAAAAATATATTCCAAGGTATTAGATAATCCAATATGCGATCAAGTCACAGATAACCTCAAAGCCTGAGACATTTGAGTACCACTCCTGTGTATAAAAAACAGTAATCAGCTACTCTAACAGACATTATAACCTGGCCTAGTACCTCTCTGGTCACCAGCTGAGTGCAAGTCAGTCCAATCGCAGGGTGCCACCTGCTTCCAAGCCAAAATTTGTGACCCCAGATTGCAATTTTGATGGCTTCTCAGTGATAGTCTTTCAGTGAGGTGTCTGCATACTGTGGAGAGGTTTAATTAAGAGCAATGGAGGCTTGATTCTCCTCTCATTCACATTACTGTAAGTCAGGAGTGTAACTGCTGAAGTCAGTGGAACTACCCCAATGTTAAGACTGATACAAGGGCCTGAATTACAGCTCATTGTACTCAATGGAAAACACCCACCGACTGATCAGGCCGTAAACAAGTGCAGAATCAGGCCAAGGAAATTTAGACTGAATATCAGAAAAACATACTAACAGTGAACTCAGACTGGAGTAATCTCCCGAGGGAAGAACTGAAAGGCCCAATCCTAGGAACACTAGAATTCTAGGGTGAAATCCTGGCTCTTATTAAAGTCTGTTGCAAAAGTGCCATTTACTTCAATAGGATCAAGATGTTACCCCATGTATTAAATATATAAAATATAGACACTTATGCCTATGAACTGACATAATCACAATGTACCATCATGTTATAATCAAAATAATAAAGTTTCCTGGTTCTACCCTAAAGCAGTCAACTGAAATCAGCACAGATAAATGACCCTTGACTTAGAAGATGGTATTGCAGTGTTTCATCATTTGGATTAAATCTGCCCTCAAATACTGGCTTGCAAAATATTACACTTCTCCCTTTTACAATGTTTTAATTTTTTTCTAAATAATTTCATGCTCAAATATCAACTTGACCTGATTTTAAACCATTTCACAATCTCTCCAACTTTAAAGTCATATGTACAAAAAGCAGTGCAATATAAAATGGTTCACTCTTGAAAACCCCTTAAGTATCTTCCCCAAGAAAATCAATCAAAATATCTCATCACCTTAATTGATCCAGTACTAAAGTTACTTGGTATTTCTCATTTACAGCAATGTAACTAAAAACCAATCTCTACTTCAAGTTTAATGCCTGTGTAGTTTTTCTTTCCTAGAGGACTTTGGTCTTGAATAGAGAGCCCATGAGAAAGCCACAATGATAGTTAGGCTAATGATAATGGAGATACCAATTGAACTAACTGTCTGAGAGAAAGAGAGAAGAGGTGAGAAAGCTAAGAGCCAGTCACGGCGAGTGTTCATGTCTATAAAGATGGCCTCCATTTGGAAGTGTGTGCCAATGATGCCACATACATGGAAAAGCTGGTGGCTGTGCCCTGCAACAGAGTCAAAAATATTTAACAAGAAATTTCTTGGTTTCATTAAAATACACCTCTGACAGTTTAGCAAATCTTATGTGCAAAAATTCAATTTATTTATTTTACTAATTTATATGGCTCTTATTGTGATGCTGCTAAACTAAGGCAATTGTCCATCTGGAAACTCACTGAATCCCTGCCTACTGTAAACCAAAGCTCTGCATATACTGCTTTGTGCTCTTATTCTGCCAGAGATTACAAGCTAAATAGAACTTGGCTGGATCACTGCTTGGATGGGAGACCACCAGGAAACACCTGTGTGCTGCAAGAAATGGTATTGATGAGTCAGGCTTTCTTCCAACTCAGTACTGTATAGCCTGGCACGATGGTGTAGATCGGGTCAGCAACTTTTCAGAAGTGGTGTGCCAAGTCTTCATTTATTCGCTCTAATATAAGGTTTTGCTTGCCAGTAATACATTTTAACGTTTTTAGATCTCTTTCTATAAGTCTATAATATATAATTAAACTCTTCTTGTACGTAAAGTAAATAAGGTTTTTAAAATGTTTAAGAAGCTTAATTTAAAATTAAATTAAAATGCAGAGCCCCCCGACCAGTGGCCAGGACCCAGGCAGTGTGAGTGCCACTGAAAATCAGCTCACATGCCGCCTTCAGAACACGTGCCATAGGTTGCCTACCCCAGTATAGATTTTTGGATGGCAAAGGACCACTTTGTGGTCATTAGAGATTCTATGATGCTTCTTGAAACAAGAGGTCATTGGAGATGCCTTCTTGCACAACTGTGCATGGCTACTCTAACCATGACTGTGAAACAGTGAATGCATTTTCCTGATATGAACCATTTACTCTGCTCCGGATATATTATATCCCTCATGAGATGCCCAAGCTTCTGTGCTCTTAAATGCTGGAAATAAAAAATAGTAAAGACAAGAATCACAGTGTTCTGCACTCACCAATATAGTCAAAGCGTCCCGGTGCAAGTCTTTCAGGCAGATGTGCAGCAAAAATGAAACAAGTGAGGAAGGCAAACACACAGTGCTTGTAGTGGACTGGGATTACACTTTCCATGCAGCTTTCCCCAGTACACAGATATAGCTATGATATCAAAAGGAAAAATTACACATGGGGTACCAAGAAAAGGAAAGTTAGAGAACTACTGAAGAATACCTCTAGATTGGGGCCAGATTTGCTGCTATGCTAAGGTTCCCCGGCCTCATAAAATGGCTAGAGGTGGCTTGTGGAGTAGTCACCCCCCAAACCAGAATGCTCCACTAGCAGAAAGCTTGCACAGGCAGTTCCCCTGCCCCCTGTGCTAGCCACTTTTTCATTTCCAGTGTAAGCTGAAAGGGGGGCTAGGGCAGGGGCATTCATACATTGGGGCATGGGTGGGATCAACAGTGAAGTGGGCGTGGTTATATCTGAGTCTTATTCGCCACTGGTGTAAGGTCCCTAAGGGCCCTTATGCCAGTGTTGTAAGTTAAAGCCTTTTTCATGGAGCTTCAGTTTAGACTGGCTGGGAATCAGGTAGCCTCAGTCAGCTCCTGTGCCTGTCCTGCTGGGACACAGGGAGAATCAAGCCCAAGCTGTCTATATATAACAGGGATTTCTTGTCTGTCTGTTGCATGTTTCCAAAGAACACACCACCTATCCCTGTAGCCCTATATACCAAGATGATGATATTTAACTACTAGCCATTTTAGTATGAGGACTAAAAGTGGCCACTTAGTCGGGCTGGATTATTGTACGCTGGGATCTGGAACACTGTGAGCAGAACCCAGTAGTAGATATGAGAGCAGATGCAATCATCTGTATTTTATGCAAATTGTGGTCCAAATACTAACGAGCTTACTCAGGCAGAACTCCCACTGACATCCAAGAATTGGGCCAAGGGCAGCTTTTGGGCTCATGGTAAATTGCCAATATGTTTGAGTGCCCCAGTACTGAGCACAAAATAATCTGTACATCAACAAATATTTGCTAAAAATAGCCAAACACTGTTTTCTAGCTCATATAGTTTTCCTTTTTAAAAAAGTCTGGATATTTTCCTAAATACGCTCAGTCTCATGTTAATAGCCGATAGTTACTTCACTGCAGGAAGCCAATGTATTTTATGGCATCTTAATAAGAGTTGAATGTTCAGTGCGTACCCTGTAGAAGAGAGGCGTGCTGTCGAACAGGTACGGATATGCAAAAGCCAGCGTGCGAAGAGTTTTACTGAGCCTGGGCTGCTTTATCTCGGGGAACCTACATAAAACGCATTTCAAATTACAAAATTAAAGCAAATAAGGATTGTGCAACTGCCAGGGATATTTTCGAAGGAACTGTGGCTTGCAGAACATGCTTTTTATGTAAATTTTTTTGCACAGCCATATTTCCACAGCTGTTGTAATCTATACTAGCGTACAACAAGCTGTCTAAGCCTAGAAGTGGGGCTGGAGAAATTAAACCCAAATTACAGCCATCCTCAACTTGTTTTTGCAACTAATTATTGTAAAACGTGGTAGACAAACAAGCCACATAAATGTCCAGGTTTGTTCTAACAATGACCTTGTTTATAATGTATCAATCAGCTGAATTATGCAAAGACTGGTTAAAACTGTGGGCCTGGCCCAACTCTACTGAAGTCAATGGAAAGACTCCCACTGCCTTTACCATGCATGGATCAGGCCTTTTGAGACAGGGCACCCACAATCATTCCTCATTAAACTCCATTGATTCCCCACTTCTTCAGCTCTCATGTTGTAGATAAGACAATTAACAAATTGAAAATAGCTGAATCTTGCACTAATACAGGAGCATAGCAGGCCAGTCATCATTAATAATAAGGAATGATGAATGGAGCAGATGGATATCTTGATTCTATAATTCAGCAAACTTCCATGTTGGGTCTCCAGCCTGATAGCTAGTATTGTGGTGTGCTGCTGTGTCGTTGAGGTGAGAGAGTCCAACATAAACAGACACTGGGATCAGTGTTGGAAGTTCTGGTTCCTTGTGTGATTCACTATAACAATCTTTCCAGTTGTTTTCTGCAGGCCACAGTGGAATTAGCAGCATATTGAGGAGTCTGTAGCCATTTCCATGATGGCTGAATCACACAAATTTATTTCCCAGATTACAAGATTCCTACCATTGTGTAAAATCACCGAACAGCAAACAAATCAGACACAATTTTCTAAACTCTGATTGACTAAAATGGATGTCTCTTCTAGATGTAGATTAGCATGCACCGGGCTCTTCAACACAGACTCTGAGAGCGACTTTGAAAGTATGAAATCTTTTTACATCATCTTGGCACACATTTCAAAGCAGTATTAATGGCCTAAGGGAAAACACTGAGAAAGTGCGTCCTTTAAAATTTAGCAACATCTACCATATGTCAGTTGGAAAAAACAGAGTTTACTTCTTTAAAAGTTATAGTTATTTTGACCTCTTGAGTTTTTGAACTCCTTCATCACAGAGGCTAGATATTGAACTCAGTGTTGTCATAAAAATAGATCTATTTATATTGGATTACAAGGTCTTGTAAGTAAAGCAGCATTCATGCCATGGTCATGAATATTGATTCATTAAATTGAATCACAGTTTCAGTTTACAATGCATGACACATGTCTTAGAATACTTATATTTTGCATCCAGCCAAGATTTTGTAAATGCAGCATTTCAGGGAATACAAACATATTAGCTAAAATTCAAAATAAAATAAAATAAATCTGACCCTTATTACCTTTCTATGACATCACTGTTATAATGGAGATATGGAGCACCAAGCCTGTTGATTACAATCATATGGTAAATGAGAAGAAAAGAGTATGTTTGGGTGGAGACATATATGCTGGACTTTGTTAGCAATACAAAGAAAATGGTTGAGACGCACTTTATACTTTGTTGGTGCAAAGTCTAAACATAATTTACCAGTCCTCAGCAAATGTGCAAAGAGCTGAAAGAAGTGATGATTGTGCCAAAGAGGAGAGTTAGAAAGAACACCAAACCTTTCAGCAGAAAAAACGTGTTCATAGGTGACTTTCATTTACTCAAATGAAGAGCTTGCGATTCCAAACCAAGACAGAACCAGAAAGACACACATTACTGCTCAGTGGTACACATACAAAGTTCATAGTAAATGCGATGCATTACCATTCTATCCAGGTCAGAAATCCAGTTGGAATATCAGGGATCATAGACACTTCGCTTATCCCTTCGAGTCAGGGCTTGATCCTGTAAATCCTTGAGTGGTGTAGCACAAGTGGAGGCTGGTTCCATGTGAGGGCAAGGAAAGATAAGCATGGGGTGTAGTATGGCAAAAGTAAGCTTCAAATCTCCTTCATCCCTGCTCCCAATGTGGTTACATACAGTGTATTGAATGGGTGTGTCTTGATGCTAATTTGGGTCGTCTTAACTCTGCACTTCTTCCTTAGGTCTTATTCTTGCTATCAAGGAGAACAGACTTGGTAGCTACACAGCAGCTGTTTCATTACTGCAAGTTCAAATTTCTCACTGCTCCTTGTCCTTGCACCTTTTACATGCAGCATTCTGTGCTCAGGTCATCTAAGGTTCCCTGCCAACTTCTCAGCTCTTTTAACACCCTGTCCCTGCAAAACAATTCTTTGTAACTATCCAGACTTTCTGAGCAATGAACTAGATCAGTGTTTCTCAAACTTTTGCATTGGTGACCCCTTTCACACAGCAAACCAATGAGTGCAACCCCCCTTATAAATTTAAAACACTTTTTTTGTATTTAACACAATTATAAATGCTGGAGGCAAAGCGGGGTTTGGGGGTGGAGGCTGATAGCTCGCGACCTGCTATGTAATAACCTGGTGCTCCCTGAGGGTTACAACCCCCAGTTTGAAAACCCCTGGACTAGATACTGACTAGTGCTTTTCAAATCAGATGTGAAGCTGGCCCCCAACAAAGCTCTGACACAGTTTGGACCTCTGTGAAAGCCTGTTGTAAGGTCTGCAGACTTTGGGTATGGAAAACGACGATGATCCTATTGGCTCTCTTTTTATCCTCCTTGTAGGGTGCTGAGCTTAGGTGCAAGTGTAGATTCCATCCCATCCTGCATGTCCTCATGCCACCCATTCAAATACTGCTGTGCTACTAGTTTCCCTGCATTTTGCTACTTCTTTTTAGCAATGTACAAACCTACATTTGCTTCCATTTCTGAAACATAACACCAATTCTTCAGCCCAGGTGCGCAGTTCTGCAAATAAAGTTTAAGTGAGATGCACCAAATCCCAGAAATACTTCTCTGTTTTCTTCCATTTGTCCAGTCTTTATTCTAGATCCATGTAGGAATCTGAAGTGAGAGCTCTTGAGATGTGACTGCTGCACAGATACTGCTTCAGTGGGTGAGAAGGATATGGGAAGAAGTAGGAAGTTCTCAGTGAGAAAGCAATGGAGGCATCCTGCTTCCCCTAAAAGTCAAAAATAAGTTCAGTTTCAGCCATTTTTATACACTTTCACATTTGATAATTCAGTATTCGTAAAGTACATAAAAGGGAAAAAATGCTTTATTGCCAACTCACCAATCAACTATCCAGTATTGAAACAAATTCCTGAGAAGCTGGTAAGAGCTGGTACGGTAGATTTATAGAAACACATTAACCTTTTTCTGATGACCATGATAAAAGTTCCTGCCTTCATCAAGAAGTTCCATCTTCATGCTGATACACTGATTCATATTCCTATTAATCTTCATGAGGAACAGCATGAAGTGGTTAAGAAGAATGAGTACATAGAATCATAGAAATGTAGATCTGGAAGGGATCTTGAGAGGTCATCTAGTCTAATCCCCTGTGCTGAGGCAGAACCAAGTAAACCTTATTCTGCTGCTCTCACATTCCTTTCCTTAGGAATCATGAAATTTATCATTTCAGATGGTCACTTTCACCCAAATTGCCTTCCACCTTCAGATTCGCTACCAATTCCTCCCGGTTGGTCAGAATCAAGTCTAAAATGGCTCTCGCCCTGGTTATTTCCTCCATTTTCTGAAATAAAAAATTGTTCCCAATACATTCCAATAATTTATTGGACATTTTGTATTTTGCTGCATTATTTTTCCAACAGTTGTCTGGATAAAGTGCCCCATTAGTACCAGGTCTTGTGTTTTGGATATTTCTGTTATTTGTTCTAGAAATGTCTCATCCACTTTTTCCTGATCTCGTGGTTTATAGTAGCCCCCTACCATGATGTCACCCCTATTTTTCCCCTTTTATCTTTACCCAGGGATTTTCAACTGATATGCTTCTCACCTCCTTCTAGATCTCAGAACAAGTCTATATATTCTTAATATACAATGCAACATTTCCTGCCTTTTTCCCTGCTTGTTCTTCCTACACAATCTCTACCAATATTCCAGTCATGAGATTTAGCCCACCAAGTCTCTGTGATACCAATTAATTCATAATTTAGCTTACATACTAATACTTTCTCCATTTTTAGTTATTGTAGAGCAGTGGTTCCAAACTTTAACAACCTGTGAACCCTTTTCAGTAAAATGTCAAGTCTTGCAAACCTCTGCCTAAAAATGAATATTTCCAGGGATTTTTTTCCCTTACCTGAGTATAAATTAAAAAAGCAGTGATCTTGGAAATATAAAATTTGTTTTTATGACATGCTTATTACAGAGTATTTATTGTTAATTATTATTTATCATTACAGTATTTTTATTACATTATGAAAACGGCAACACTGTTCCAAGATCTCACTTTCATAGCTTGTATCACTTTGATTAAGCCTGTTATAAGACAAGGCTCCTATGTTTCATCAAGGAGAATCAGATGTGAAACAGCAGGAAGGTATTTAAGAAGCCAACTCAAAGAGTTCCTCCTACACAAGCATTCAGGTCTTGAGCAATCCAGGCAAACAACGCACATTACAACAAAGCTTAAACTTGTTCTTCATAATAATTTTAAAAAACAATACTAGCTTCCTGTTTCATTTTAAAAGCCAAAAAATATCCACCTCCCTTTCAGTTTCTTATAAGGAGTCTTGAAGTTTAAATCTCCTCAGTGTGATAGATGCACTTGCTTTGATCTGCTTGGCTCTTGGAAGTGCAGGGGCTCTGGGCTGCTGGCCCTGTGCTGTCCCTCTGTCCACCGTTAGGGATTTTTTTCCCAAGAGCCTCCTATAACATTTCATGAACCCCAGTTTGGGAACCACTGTTTTACAGCAAGTGAAAATAGTTGCCAACTGCTTGATGTCCCACCCGAACAGGTTAATACTGTGCTGGCTGTAATCTGGAGCTGTAGGCTGTTTGATAGTAATGGCTTCAGATTTAGTTTTGTTGGGATTAATAACCAGACCCATGCAAGCTACTTTGCTGTTTACAACCAGCTCAATATTAACCTGTCCTAATTGACACATGGAGCAGCTGCCAGCTGTCAGATCCTTGAGTAGCGTCAAAGACAATGCTGAACAATGCTTGGAAAATGTGGACTCTTGTATAGCAGCATCCTTGATTCAGGCCCTTCAGTGACCTCTGTGGGGACCTCATGACATCAAGCTTTCTACGAAGCTGCAGGTCTATAGAATGACAGTTACACCAATTCTATTGCACAGAAATGAAACGTGGGCGCATCCGAAGATCACTGGACTGATGGTTCTAATTTTCATTGTCTCCATCAGCTGCTCCATATGAAGTGGCAAGACAAGATCAGAAATGAAGATATTCAGAGCCAAATCCAACAATCATCTCCATCAGGACCGGATCAGTCCCAGCAGCTTTGTTAGTATGGATATATTATAAAAATGGAAGACCAATGAGTTCTGATGCATGCTTACTAATGAATGCTGCTACCCCGCCGGTGACCATGTGGGTGCCAAATGCTTCAGTGGCATGACAAGGTTGCCAGTAGTGGACAGAAACCTCAGTATACAACCAGACAACTTTAAGCACCATGCCGAAGATCGATCCGGATGACGACTGCTTTACAAGAAGACTACGTCCCTTTGGGATTTGCCAAGATGATGATGAAGTGCAAATGGCCTGAGTATTAATCAACCTGAAATCGTTATACTATATTGTTGCAGCTACATAATCTTTTACTCACTAAAATAATCTACATGCCTATGAAAGTTAGTGCCCAGTTCATTTGGAGGAGTGGAAATATATCTGCTTATTGGTAGATGTGGTTGTGATGGGATCCCCCCAAGGTGCAGCCTGGGACTGTGGGACCGCTGTGCCCCCTTAACCCTCTCCAGCCTGGGCCGTCTCTCGCAATGCCTTGCTAATGACCAGCAGCAAACCCCTCCAGGCGCTGTAATCACTCAGCACAACAGCATGTGGAGCTCCACACCCAGCTAGATTGCATGGATGCTCCCAGAGCCACTCATGAATCACACAGAGAAAGGTACCAGAGCCACATTCCCCCAGCTCCCAGCACTGTGCCCCAGGAATATACCGTCATGCACTGCTCAAGATGGCAGTGCAGATTTATTAATTGGTTCACCCCTTCATCAATGGAAAGTGGACATACACCAGCCTTTGTCAAACCTGAGCAGATTTGCCACACACTTCATACAAACTCACTGGAAAAGATAAACAGTAAAACAAATGTATTGACTATAAAAGGTAGATTTTAAGTGATATTAAGTGATAGGGAAAAAGTCAGAGTTTAGTTACCAAAAGAAATAAAATATGACCATGAAGTCTAAACTCTCAACCCTATTAGACAGGGCAACAACTAGATTAAGCAGTTTTTCTCACCCCACTGGACATTACAGTCCTTAGTATACAGATTTTCCCTTTGAATCTGGGCCATTCTCCTCTGCTGGAGTCTTGTCTTCTCGGTATTTTAGTTGCTTGCAGCATATGTGGGGGAAGGAGAAAGGCCAAGCATATGGCCACTCTGTCTGTTTTATACCCTCAATCCATGTGCTTGGAAAACACAAGTCCAGCATGTCTGGGTGGGCCTTGCTGAGTCTCTAGGCAAGATTGAGCAATTCCCCTGGTGTGGTCTCATGCAGGTGAGTCATTGCATTGTGCATTGCTCCCGTTTTGGACAATGGTTGTTGATGAGTTGATTGATACCCCACCCAGGTGTTGGCTACTTTCTTTGCTGTTGCCTCTGGTGAGCTGATGTCTGGCTGATTCCCCAATTTACAGCATGTTTTAGTGACCACCATACAACACAATTCTCATAACTTCACATGCATCAATGTACACACATGGACAGAGAAATGACTTTCAGCAGGTCATAACCTTTCCCCTGATACCTTACAAGGCATGCTTTATACATAAGATCACAATCATATGTAAATGAGGAATATGGAGGTTCCAGGACACTCCCCCAAGGTACAGAATGTCACAGTGGTTTCTCTGTGAATGGTCATAAAAGTTATGATAGATGTGGATGGCCCACGATTGCATTGGCCTACTACTGGGAGTGTTTTTTTAGAAAGACAAGAGAGAGAGATTCATGGATGGCTGCAGTTCTAAACATGTTAGACTGCATTGCTTCCAACATTGCCCATTCTGCAATTTGGACCAAGTTTTGCTCTGACTCACATTGATTTTTAGGAAGAGTTGCACTGGCGTAACTCAGCAGAATCTGGTCCCTTAGCTATAGTAATTAAGATTACGGAAGGATTCTGTGTTGTATGAAAGCAAATGAGATTTACTGCTGTCACTGAGCACTAAATTTCCTGCATGGTGCTCAATGCCTTAAACTCCCAGGGACTCAGTCAGGCCCTTAAATTCTCTCCCATTTTCTTTTCAACCTTTTCCTGTTGAAGCAGGATCTCTGACCCTTGCGTGGCTCATGCACCCTTTGGGGATACAATCATGAGTTAGCCACTTACATAAACAAGGAAGAGGACTTTGGCGAAGAGACATTCACAAAACTATGGATTTTACAGAACTGTGCACTCCTAGTGTATTTCACTGAACATCAAACCCCCTGGGGAAATTGATTCTGTGCCACAGGGTGGCATTGTTCTTCCTGTGCAGCTGCGGGCCTGAGCCTAAAAGAAAAAAAGAAAAGAGAGAGACAGATGAAAAGAAAAGAATAGATGGAGAGTCTGGTAGCTAACAAAGTCATTGCTGGCACAGGATAAGGTGAGGTTCCATGCTGCTGCAGCTCATTTGACAGGGAAGCTCTATTTTGCATGAATGAAGTTAAGGAAATATATAAAAGCTTCCGATAAGAGTTCAGCATCAACTGCACAGAGATATTCTCTGATTTTATTATATGTTTACTATGGACAATAGAGAAGTTACCTACTCGTAGGGGACAACATTGCACTGCTGATTGTGAAGCAACAGGATGGTTTGGTAGGAAGAGAAAGATGTCTCTAGGATTCAGGAATGATAAGTAGCAAGAGCTATTATCCCATTAGAGACAGCAATTAGAAATCAGTGGGCCTGATTCTCCACTCAGACTGGTGTAAATCAGGTATATATTATTTGAGCCAATGGAATCACCCTGGTGTAAAGTTAGAGCAGAATCAAGCCCACTAGTCACAATTTCTGCTTACTCAGAAACCTTTTTTTGACTTGTAAAAATGGTGACGTTTGATGGCGGCACCACAGATACAATTGACACTTCAGCATTGCTGAGACAACAATGTTACACTGTCTTATCTGATCTATTTAGTGCTGTAAAAAAGTTTTACATGACCATATCTCCAGTTCTGCAATTGGGGGATGCTGGCATTTCAATTTGTAAATTAAAAAGAATTTAAAATAGGTTAAAAAGCTACACTTGGACTGGTCAAACTTGTTGACATTTTATAACTGGGTTAGCCTGGTAATACTTGAAATTGTAAAAGCTAGAGTTAACCCACTGTCACCTGTCTTCATTTGTCTAACCAGACAACAGAAATCAAAAGTCAACCAACACAAAAGAGGAGGGGAAAACAAACAGAAGAAGAGAGAAACAGAGTTAAAAAAGAAAAAAGGACAGGGGAAAAAAAGGCAAGACAAGTGGGATGGTCTAAAAATATCAGTTCCTAATTCTGCAGTTCACATAATACTTGGTACTAAAATTAAAATGATGGAGGCAAACCTGCAGCCCTGACTCTAGTGAGTAGTCAGTCCTCTGCGAGTACCCTACAGAACGCAGTAGAGCTACTTCTGTAAGTAAGTGGCTGGATCAGGACCCATCTGGGACACTCAAGCTTTGCAGCATGATTTTGGGTAGACCCATGCACTGCTATGCTATCAGTTTGTTCCTCTCTGGAGTTGCTTCTTTTCTCTGCTACAACAGAATCACCTCTGCTACTGTTCCATTTTGTTTTGATGTTTTACCTTTGGGGATTCAGCTCTCCCTGTTCTATGGCAATATCGTTTCAAACATATTTACATGCCAACGAAGGCCCCGGGTGTGTACTTAGAGCCACTACAGCTGATAGTGAAGCACTCCTCAATAAGCAGAAGCTATTGTGGTGCTTTGTCCTGTAATGGACACACATGCTAACAGGAAAAACTGGGATCACTCCTCCAATAAAAGGACAATTAACTAATTACAGAGGCAAACTGTGTGTTATCCTAATGATAGAGATTAACCTTCTACAGAAAAGGCTTTAAAGAGCATTTCCATCATGAATTAAGATTAAAAAGATCCTTTTTGAGATTTGGTAGGTAATTCATAACCAGAAACTAGCTGAGTACTATGGCAGTTTTTAGAAATGTTGCTCAAATCCAGATTCCATGCCAGGATACTTTCAGTCTATAATAAAGTCAGATTTTCAGGGCAGTTAGATTTGAATGATTTTCTCATGGTAAGCATACAGTACACATCATGTTTATTACCCTTTAGAAAGGAGGTAATTGGTGTGAGGCCCCAATCCTGCAAACCCTTACGCATGTTCCTAACTTTATGTCCATGAGCAGTCCCCTTGACTTCAACGGGACTATCTAGGTGTTTAAAATTAAACCCATGCTTAAGTGGTTGCAGCACAGGGGCCCAAATTTCTTTACCCTATATATCAGGCACACTGTAGTTAAAGAAAAAAAAAAGTTACTTTAGGCAGACATATTAAACATAGTAAGTTAAGATACCAAGCTAGCTTTCAGCAACTCTAAAAATAAAGCTTTACCGATAAGTTATTTCACATGCTTTCTTGTGAAGCTGCTCTAGCTTCACTGTGTGACATGGTTCTAAAATTAAACGTCCTTTACCCTTCCCTTTCCCCAGTGCACACAGTGTTGCATATTCCAAAGCTACATTTGTAAATAAACCTGCTTTCTCAGTCACAGTGGGATAATCAGAAGGTAACTGTACCTGGAGTAGCAGGAAAGACCAGTGCTAATGACCGTGTTAAGCACAGCAATGGGTACATAACAGTGATGGAAAGTGCTATTGATCCATTCTTCTGGGAAAACATACGTTGAATAAGCAATAGCAGAACCTGAAAATAAAATCAGTGCCCAGGTTAGTTCTGAATGTTATTAGTGCCCTTCAGTAACCTCCCGGGTAATTTGGTAATCTTGCAGGTTTCAAACAAGCAAACCAATGTTATCCCGTATATCCTGTAGGCAGATCCTAAATATATTTCAGAGGTAATGAATTTCAGAGGTGATGAGCACCTGTAGCTCCCTCTGCAATTAAAGAAAGCTGCAAGGAAGGACAGGATTTCAGCACGCTGGAAAATGCAACAATTGATTTTTAAATAAGCCTCCAGATTCAGGGGCAAGGCTATCAGAAAAAGTCCATTGTTGTTTCAAGCTGACTGATATTGGATATGTAATGTTGTAGCTGTGCTGGTCTAGAGACAAGGTGGTTGAAGTGATATCTTTTGTTGGACCAACTTCAGTTGCTGAGAGAGGTGTCTGTCTCTCTCACCAACAGGAGTTGGTCCAGTAAAAGACATTACTTCACCTACCTTTGTCTCTCTGATAGTGGATAATCTGCCATGGACTTGATCAGAGGTGTCTGCGAGTGGACTAGGGACCTTAATTTAACACATGTAAAAGACAAAATAAAGAAAAAAGTTTCATCATTTCAGATACTAGGTTAAACACTTAATTAATCAGAGCTTTGAAACTGGCCTGTATCACACAGGAGAGAAACAAATTGACTTAGGACAATAGCATTCCCCTATGCATTGGCAGCCCAGCCTGATAACATTCTATTCTAGCTACGTTTATACATCTTTTTCTGTTAGAAAAAATTAAGGCAAATTATCTATCCCTGAGCTGATTCTGTTCTCACTCACATTGGGTTTTATGCCTGTGCGATGCCATTGACTCCAGCGGAGTCCCTCTTGATTGACCCCAGTGTAAGCATGAGAAGAATCTGGCCCAGAACCTTTTGTTTTTTCTTGTTGTAAAGTGACAGAATTGTAGTGTGCTTCAGCCTGCTCCTTTCAGGTATTTTACAAAAAACGAAGAGCCCCACCCTGCAACCAGTCCTAAATCAGGCATTTTCCCCTGCAGTGACTGCTAGGGCTAAGTCAGGACTGCACGATCGGACCCTTCAATGGATTTTTTTTAAATTGCAGTGGAGATGTTCTTATGTTTCTGTTGTATGTATGTGGTTGCCAGTGTATATGCTTTCTTTACTGTCATTCATATTTATGCTTGAATTATTTCATTAAGTGCTGAAGATAACTTTATTGTTCAGTTGCTGTCAGCAGGACTTCCTTGTAACAGAGATGACGCATCCCACGGAGCCCATACCTTTACAAATATAATAAATAAACCCAAAGGCAGTAACTTTATGTCAGGATATCTCTGATTTATAAACAAGACAGCCAGGTCCCTCTGGATCCTTATGTAGCTGCAGATTAGACACATCACAGAGGGGAAACTCTGACTCAGAGCAGGGTACTTTCAGCAACCCCTTGTATGACTGTGCACTGATAAGAATTACCAGCAACTTCAAAGGAGGCTGGACATGTCCCATGATAATAGATAAAACATGCTATGTTGGTACTGCAGGAATGCAGAACATCTGAACCAGCAGGTCAGGGCTAATTTACCTTATTTAGTTTTGGGGGGGGGCTATGGGGATATGGAGCTATTTGGATTGTGCAATTTCATCCTTTTACTCTGGGCATTAGCAAAATGGCGACATCTAAAAATGTTGGTGACAGGTGTTTTACAAGCCACGGGCTGCTTCAAATTGAAACAGCAGGTATAATCCACTGTAGACAAAAGCATGGAATTAATTTACAAATGGTGAGATGGCCTGCATCTCCCTCGATGGTATCAGTAAAAAAACCAGAGCTATTCTCACACGGGTTGCATGTACTCAGCATTCTTTCTATAGAGCCATAACAGTGTCAGGGCACCGCTTTTGTTCCCTCTACCCCCAGGATTAATCATTAACACACAGCACAGATTCGTGATAGAAAAAATTCACAGTTTTACTTCAACGCTCCCAGACAGAGTGACTTTACCAAATGTTAACATGCAGGACTGTACTTCAACGTTCTGTGGATGGTAGTACAAGTATCTAGTAAGCCTCGTCTTTGACTTCGGCAGGCAACAGAGTTGGATTAAGTGTGTGTCTGTCTGTCTCAAGTCCTGGGTGTGTCTTCAACACAGTCATGTTGCAACAGCTAAGGACAAGAGGTCCTCCAATCTCCCCTTGCTAATTGGTGGAGCAGGATTTCAAGGTGGCATGTGAAGGAAGCACTAGTGAGACGGACCCAACAGCTCCAGGGAGATGTCATCTGCCAGGCAGGCAGCGGGATACGTCCCCCAGCTGGCTGTTCGGCCACAGCATGCACCAGCCAGGGCAAATACCATGTATTTCCAAAGGAACAACTGTCCCACTGTGCCTCCCATAGTCACCCCAGAGAACCCAGCCCTGAGAGTGAACCAGCAGAGCCCATGCTCCTCCTCTTACTTCCAGCCCAGGTAGCATTTGGTCCCTAATTTGCTGTGGTTGCATAAAGGGAAAGAACCCTAATTCTTGGGTTGATGCAGGACTTGACTCGGGGGGAACAAAGGAAGCTTTAAGCCCCTTTTCAGCTGTCAATCTCTTGGTTCCTGGCATAAATACCAGCAGCCTCGGGACTGCCTGTGTGACTTCAGGCAAGGCATTTAAACTCTGTGCTTTAGTTTCTGTAACATGGGTATGACAATACTTCCATACCTCATGAAGGTGTTGTGAGCCTTACTTCATTAATGTTCATGAAGTGATTTGAGATCCTTGAGTGGAAGATGCAAAGCATGAATTATTATTAACTGAAAAACACCTACAGCAACCCTAAAATACTTAAGGCATTAAAGACGAATGAGAAAAAAAAAAAGACATTGGGCAACTTTTTCAAAAGTGCCTAAGTGACTTAGAAGCCTAAGTCCTATTTTCAAAAGTGAATTAGGAGCCCATGTTCCATTGACTTTTAATTAGATTTAGGCTCCTAAATACCAAAGGCACTTTTGAAAATGGGGCTTAGGCCCAGATCTTTAAAGGTGTTCAGGTACATAATTCTTACGGATATCAGTGGGAGCTAGGGGCCTAAATACCTTTGAGGATCTGGCCCCTAAGTCACTTGGATGCTTCTGAAGATGTTGCCAATTATTCTGTTACATATTTAACAAGACAATGTTTGGAGACTCTTACCTAAACTGTACATACTAAGGGCACCATAATCAAAGAAATAACAAATATGTCTCGCCTGGATGGACATCGTACTGAATGTGTGGGCACAGCTGGATGTGAAAGGATAAATGCAGCACGTGAGCATGTAGGCAAGGAAGGGCCAGGCATACGTGTCGTTCCAGACATCCAGCGAATAGGCCAAGGCAAATAACTTCCATAGGAAGTACCTGAAATAGAAAATACTGAGTTAGTACCTTGTGTGTTACTAGTGAAATCCCACCCCATTGTTATTATTTGAGTTCTCAGTTATATTTTCCCTGTCCCTCCATTGGAACACAGTACATTTCCCACCCAGGTCCCCAAATCCTTCAGTCGCCCTCCATCACAAACAGCCATTGGCTTAGGGTGATTTTAAACATTTGAAAATACAACAGTTAATAAAAACCAGCTCAAGTACCAGGCAGGCAAAAAATGTGTCCATATATTTAGCGTTTCATTTGTCATCTGGAAGACGCTGAGGAGACAGTCTGCTGCAGAACTTCTTGGATGGCGATACCCAAACAGGATGCCCTGCTCTCGAAACACCTGCAAGGGGATGATTAGAAGCGCGTCATTTAGATGGACTGTACAGTCTGTATATTTCACACTGTGTCACAGGAATTGGAACATGAGATGCCCAGTCCTGCAGCAAAACTCCCACTAAACATCTCTCTGTAAAAAGAGAACTTTATCAAGCTGCAGTGCAGGTTATGGTAACTATTTAATTCAGAAAGCATGCTACAAAGGAAGGAGAACACATGTTAATGGTGCAGTAGGGTTGTTGCAGAAACATGGTTGCATGTTCTTATCTAGGACATGGGCTCAGGGGGTGAGGAACAATCGAGGTGATAAACAGGGTCATAAGAATGGCCACACTGGGTCAGACCAATGGTCCATCTAGCCCAGTGTCCTGTCTTCTAACTGGTGCCCCAGAGGGAATGAACAGAACAGGTAATCATCAAGTGATCCATCCCCCGTTGCCCATTCCCAGCTTCTGGCAAAAGTATGAGGATCATAGGGAAATTCTTGAAGAGGACCTTGAGCTCAAAGGACACGTACATATAGGAGCTGACCCTCGATCTGCAAGCCTGCAGCAGAACTGTTGGCAATGGCTGGTCCGTCAGCTGCTGGCTGCTCCTAGCCTCTGTCCCCTCAGTGGCATGTAGAAGCTGGGCTGCAGCTCAGCTCCAGCCCAGCCCATTTCTGCAAAATTAGGTCATTCAAAAAATTTGCAGTGCCTCCATTTGGGAGCCACACGAGAAACAATTTGGGCCTGGTTTTCAGCATTGTTGAAGAAAATAGCAGCTGTTGGGTCCTCAGCAATTCCGAAAATGAGCCCACTTAGTTAGGTGCCCACTTCTGGACTAAGGGTATGTCTATACTGCATGTGGGAGGAAGCCTGCCAGCCTGAGTCCACAGACTTGTGCTGGCAGGGTTTGCGCCAGTGCATTATAAATAGCAGTAGGGCTGTTGCAGCTCGGGCTGGAGCTGGCTCTCAAACCGGCATGGTGGGGGAGACTTGAGAACCCGAGCTCTAGCCTCAGCCACAATGTCTACACAGCTCTTTTCAGTGTGTTAGTGCAAACCCTGCCAGCACAGGTCTGGGAGGCACATTCCCAGAAGGGTCTGGCTTCGGGCACCCGTTTCTGAAAATCTCGTCCTTTAAGTTCAGACTCTTCCAAAAATTAAAACTCATTGCATCACTCCACTATCACAGTGAAGAGCAAGCAATGTCCACCTAGACAGCTCAGAGATCAGTGTATGATAGTGTCCTTTCCAAAGGCTAGATTACGCCATCTTTACACAGCAAGTCATCAACTGAAGTCAGTGGGACTCCTGTTTGGATAAGGTGTTATTTAACATGAGCAATGATGGCAGAATGTGGCATGAAGTAGTAGTAGCTAATGTTCCAGACAGACTTCAAGTGTCTCTAGTAACTTTATATGTCCGAACATTTTAAGATCAGGAAGGAACATAGAATTGAATCGCATCTCAGAGACGTAGGTTATAAATGTGGCACAACTCTGAAGATAGCTGAGTGCCACTATTGTTTTAACAGAGATCTTACCTTACGTTAATGAGCCCATTACTGCAAATAATTCCCCTCAATATCCTCCCAGTGTCTTTAAAGAACAGCACTTGCTAGATGTGACTCTTTCTAACATTACCATGCCTAGGTCAGAGCACTAAGCTTGCTTTTGAGATACTCAGACAGTTCCTAAAATGAATCTGATTCTTCTTTATCTGAAATTCAGGGTCTGACTCTGATTCTCTAACCTAAGCAAGTGAAATACCCTCCCTGTGCAAGAACAGATGTTTTCTTTACCTTGATGTGACCAAAATCAAGTCAACATTAAACTGCAGCGTCTCCTTAGTTTTTCTAAATCTAAAGTAATCATAGTAAAAGCCAAATCTGTGTGTCGTCTTCTTGTAAATAGTTCTACTATCCCCAGTGGGAAGATGGGCCAAATTTCATTCTCCACCTCTTTTCTGAATAATTAGGCCAATTTTTTTTAAAAAATGGTCACAATAATTGGTCAACATTTTTTAACTAAAAATATTTTCATCCAATAAATGGCTCTCTTGTGAAAACAAAATTGTATGCAACAAAACTCAACATTTTTCCTTCTTCACAATTTTTTTTTGCTTTTAGTTTGTGCGCATACAGGTATTTAAATGAATTAAAATATTATTGAAAATCGTTATCAAAATATTTGATCAAAAACCTGGTTTTTGATGAATGTAAGTTTTATAACCATTTTATAATGTTTTCAATTAAAAAAATTAAAAATACACTGAAAAAAATTCTCTGCACTGTTTTTTCAATGCTTCTCTTTCAAATGCTTCAGAACAAAAAGTTACACAAAACAAAACAACTTCACCGTTTCAAACATTTTCCACAAAAATAGGTTTTTTTCCCAGCCAGGTCGAGGGCCACTGATTTGGACATAGGGTTTGGCCAACCTGCTTTGATCAAAGGAGTCACATGTAGAGCATTAGAAGAAAGTTATAATTAAAAAGAGAAGTTGTAGCTGAGGTTTTATTAGGCTACTGAGCCCACACAGGTCAGCAGCCAAATAGGAGATACATTTAACAAAACCTTACTTACCTGAGGCACTTGATTAATACTGAGTTGCCTGGGCAACTTCCAACTCAGCATTGTGTGTTGGGCTAGGCGGGGTTGATTTTGGCTCCGAATGCTTGTTAAAATCTTCACCTCCTTAGAGACAGACTCCTGCGTAGTCTTCATCTATGGCCTCAGGCCAAACTCATCGTCATTTACACCTTCCTGTCTCCTCGCCCGGCTTGTTTCCAAGCTCCCCAAGCGCTTTGGTGCTAGGGAGAGCAAGAGAACAATACAAGGGAGATTGCTATGCAAGAGAAACAAACGAGGAATGGGCCCCGGGCCAGGTAACTGGATTCAAACCATCACTGGCAGCTCTAGCCTGTGTCACATCCCTATCAGCTGCTCTCTTTTCTGTTTCTATACCAAGTTAGGGTGCCAGTTTGGGATTCTTGGGTTTAGTGAAGGCAGGTGTGATGTGGAGGGCAAGACAGTGACATTCACCCCTGTGCAAAGTCTATGCACAGATTATGTCTCACATAGGCCATCAAAATGGGTTGACGTGAAACCTATGCTCTGTGATGACCTTTTGCATGAGGGACTGTCACCCTAACGGAATAAGTACATAGAGAGACTCAGAACTGAGCACTAGATGCTGCAGGCCTTACTCAGGGCTTGATCAGTTCCACTGCTTTTGAGAGCAGAGGGTACCCAGAGCTGGAAGAACCAGCTTTGAGGCACAGAAAGGAGAACAGGGTCTCCATGGCAATGCCCTTCCTCCTAATCCCAGGGAAGCCTCTTCGCTGGATGAGGTACTACCAGACTAGGCCCAGCCCTCTGGAAACTACCAGGGGTCTCCAAGGAGGAAAGCAGTATGTTGTGTGTAACAGATCCCCTGCAAGTGAGTGAAAGCCCCGCAATATGGGCCAATTGGCAGGCCTCTACAGCACGGGCACAGGGGCTGGGAAACAGGGTAGAGATATTGGATCTCGGCCTTGAATACTGCGTGCAGATGTGATCATCCCAGATATATTGGTAATTGGAAAAGGTACACAAAAGTACAACAAAAACGATTAGGGGTATGGAACAGCTTCCGTATGAGAAGAGATTAACAAGACTGGGACATGTCAGCTTGGAAAAGAAATGACTAAGGTGGCATATGATAGAGGTCTATAAAATCATGACTGGTGTGGAGAAAGTAAATCAGGAAATGTTATTTATTCCTTCTCATAAAACATAACATAAGAACCAGGGGTCACCAAATGAAATTAACAGGCAGTAGGTTTAAAACAAACAAAAGGTTTAAAAACACACAACGCACAGTCGACATGTGGAACTCCTTGCCAGAGAATGTTGTGAAGGCCAAGATTATAACAGGGTTCAAAAACAACTAGATAAATACATGGAGGATAGGGCTATCAATGGCTATTAGCCAGGATGGGCAGGGATGGTGTCCCTAGCCTCTGTTTGCAGACGCTGGGAATAAGCAACAGGGGATGGATCACTTGATGATTCCCTGTTCTGTTCACTCCCTCTGGAGCACCTGACATCGGCCACTGTCAGAAGACAGGATACTGGGCTAGATAGACCCTTTTTTTTTTTTGACTATTTGCCAAAATCTAGCCAAATTCGCAGATTTTTGTGGTCACCCCACAACTGCATTTTTTGGTGGAAAAAAAACTAGTCTAATGAAAAATTTTACCTAAGTGTAGTTTAGGCTCTGCCTATTCTGTCATGGGGGTCCAAACTCCCCACCATTGATGGAAATACTGAGAGGAAGCTCAAATGCCCACTTGTCTTGACATTCTGGGGCCTGATGCAGCCAATCAGCCCACACTGAAAGCTCCCATCAGCATTGACGTGTGCTCCATTCAAGGCAGGATTGGCCCCTTTGCAGAATTTCACTTGTTTCTCATAGCCTTCTGTGAGTGGTTCCTATTAGGACTGGGAGTCAAGGAGAATACGCAGCACGAGTGGCATTTATTTCCTTAATACTCCATCTTGCAGCGTCTGAAATTTCCATTTATCATCACACAAAAAAATCACTCAAGAGAGAACCAGCAAAAGGGCAAGAGGACCAGCCTTCCATGTGCAGTGCTGTGCTACCACGCAGATGGTCTCTGCTCAGTTATGTTCTTGGACATCAATAGACTGGGGAGGTGAGATGAGGGGCAGGGGGGCTCTCCTTAAAGGAGTGGGGAGATGGGGGGATCCAGGCAATGCTGCCAAACCTGCAGCTGTTTGGGGTAGTCTCATCATGGGAGCCCCTCCTCGTTCCAGCCAGTATCAGCTTATTGCTCCCAGTCCAATGCCACAAGGTGTGGAATACAAACTCCTCCATGCCCAATGACAGCTCAGTGGTGTTAATAACATGCAGCCCCTGGGAAATCAGTATGTCTCCTGCTTTATCTCAACCCCTACTGGCAAACTTCCCTAACAGTAAAACACTGTCTGTCCCACCCTCTGGCCCCAGCTGGCATTGCTGAGGAGGTTGGGAGGTGGGTGGGAGACTGTCAGATGCTGAATCCTGGGCATTGGCATCTTAGGGCTAGCTTGAATGTCCTGGCAGGGAGGCCCAAATGTGCTGGAATAGGTCCTGGGGGAAGAGATACAAGCTGCTGGCTTCTACAGCAGCCAAAAGGGGCCACGCTGCATTCCTGATGTGGGAAAATGCGAAAGGATAAAGGGTGGGTGTTGCAATAGTCTGCAGTTGTTAGAGGCACGAACTCAGGACTCCTGGGTTCTAATCCCAGATTTGTCACCGACTCACTTTGTGAGCTTGGACAACTCCCTTCACCCGCTGAGCCTTAGTGTCTCAGCTGTGCAAGGAGGGTAACAAAACCTGCCTCACCAGGGTGCTGGGATGC
Organism: Gopherus flavomarginatus; assembly: GCF_025201925.1. Lineage (NCBI taxonomy): Eukaryota > Metazoa > Chordata > Testudines > Testudinidae > Gopherus > Gopherus flavomarginatus. The sequence continues at coordinate 89,432,753 of NC_066625.1, read as the reverse complement.
TGAATAAACTAGTATATTTAAACCTGTCTGGGACAGGGGCAGGGGAGCGGCGAGCCCCTTTCCATGGTTTCAGCAAACTCCCAGCCTTTAACAGGTGCAGTGATGGTCAAAAGTGCTCCTTAGCCTTTCAGAATTAAGCAACTTTGCTCTCAGCTTCGCTTAGGCCTGGTCCACACTACACTGTTAAACCGATTTTAACAGCGTTAAATCGATTTAACGCTGCACCCGTCCACACTACACTGCTCTTTATATCGATTTAAAGGGCTCTTTAAATCGATTTCTGTACTCCTACAAAACGAGAGGAGTAACGCTAAAATCGATATTACTATATCAATTTAGGGTTAGTGTGGATGCAAATCGACGTTATTGGCCTCATTCTTTTACAGTAGCTACCCACAGTGCACCGCTCCAGAAATCGACGCTAGCCTCGGACCACGGACGCGCACCACCGAATTAATGTGCCTAGTGTGGATGCGCACAATCGACTTTATAATATCTGTTTTATAAAATCGGTTTAAGCTAATTCGAATTTATCCTGTAGTGTAGACGTACCCTTAGGCTACAACAGAAACAGAGAATTGAAAGTGAATGCCTATGGAAGGTGTTTGTAGCGCCATCTACAGGACACCCCTTGGCACAGAAAGGGATTGAGGTTTCCCATACTGTCCCATAACTTGCTAACTCACAGATAAATGAAGCGAGTTCATTAAAACAAACATTCTGCTGAAACCATTTCAGAGAACACTCGGTTTTCTAACCTTTTTTAATTTGTTGGCTCACATTTGGCACGTTGCTGTTAGTCCTGGCATGGGAATGATTTTCTGACAGGATTTACAATCACGTTCATTTATTCCCAAGCGCCTATTTGAAGCCTACCTGCACAGGGCTGGGTTGGCAGACTAATTCCTGAGGTTTCCTCTGAGGGGTGGGCATGCTGGGAATGCATCCAGGGCCTGGGGATGCCCCTCTTTGGACTGGCAGGTGAACGCTGAAATGTCTGTGCACTGCTCACAGTTCCCTAGAGCTTTTTTGGTGTCTGTTTCTGCAAAACCTTGCCAAACGTCTAACTCAAGCAGCCTCTTCCGATTCCGGACAGCTTGCTTTCTGCATTAGAGACAGGGCCGGCGCTTCCATTTAGGTGACCTAGGCGGTCGCCTAGGGCGCCAGGATTTGGGGGGCGGCAATTCGGCGGCGGGGGGTCCTTCCGCTCTCCAGGTCTTCGGTGGCAATTCTGCGGTGCATCTTTCACTCGCTTCGGGACCTGCCACCGAAGTGCTCCTAAGACCAGGAGCACGGAAGGACCCCCCCCCCGCAGGGCACCAAAAACCCTGGCGCCACCCCTGGGACGCCCCCACCTCAGATCCCCACGTCCGGCTGCTCACGGAGCACGTGGTGCTGAGCTGGCGGCTGAAGCCAGAGCACTGGGAGCGCTGTGCAGGCAGCCCCGAGGCACAGCCCCTGCTGCGGGGCTTCCTGGAGGGCGCCGCGGGGCAGCCACTGCTGCTGCTGGTGACGCTGAACCTGGTGGGGCAACTGGAGCTCAGCACCAAGCTCCCCGCCAGCCCCGGCAAGGCGCTGTTCTTCCTGTGCAGGGGGCCCGGGCTGCTGAGCACTCCACCAGGCCCCGGGGAGCTGCTCTACAGGGACCTGCCTGCCTCCTCCCTGGAGCACGTAGCCGCTCTGGTGGAGGAGGTAAGGGGACCGTGTGTGGGGACCCCCAGCATGGGGGTGGCTGGATGGAAGCCCAGGAGCAGCCCCTTCCCCTCCGCAGTTCTGGGTCCTGGCGGCTGGCAGGGACCGACCCCCGCGGCTGCCCCCCTTCTGGCCTGGCTCCCAGTCTCTAGCAGCCCAGGGAGCCAGTGAGGTGCCCAGCCTGGCCGTGCTAGTGCCCCAGGTCCCTGGGTGGGGTTGGCACCAGCAGGGAACCTCTCTGGTTCCCACCTTAGTTCAGAGATCTGTGACCCATCCCCACCCTCGAGGCTCTCTCCCCTCAGCCTGGCTGAGCCGGAGGTGGAGGCTGAGGAGCTGTAGCCTGGCCAAGCAGTGGGGTTTTGTAGCTCAGGGAGCAGCAGCTCATGCATGGGGAAGCAGAGATGTCAGGGTCAGTCCCTGCTGTGGTGATTCACCCCGGGGTGTCCCCAGGGACACAGGTTACAGTGGTAAAAAACAAGTTGCTAAGGGGTTGTGTGCAATGTTAAGGTAACATCAAGGAGAACAAGTTGCCAAGTGACAACAATGCAAAACTGGAACACACACAACACAGTGTAACACCATGTATCTCGGTACATCAGTCCCACACATCCCTGTTCCCAGATATCATCCATTCCCAGAGAAAAGCTGCTCTACTTATCCACACTCACAGGCCACCCAGATCCCTTAACTCTGCCATCTGTAAGCCCCAGGCTAGCCCAGCAGGGAAGTGTTTACAAAATCAAAACCCATCTGTAGACAGGGCCTGTTTAATGCCAGTGTTCCTATGGGATTAATCTGTGTTTCTCATGGTTAGCTTGAATCTGGATCATCGGATGCATTTTTGAGGGAGAGGGATAGCTCTGTGGTTTGAGCATTGGCCTGTTAAAACCCAGGGTTGTGAGTTCAATCCTTGAGGAGGCCACTTAAGGATCTGGGGCAAAAATTGGTCCTGCTAGTGAAGGCAAGGGGCTGGACCCAATGACCTTTTGGTCCCTTCCAGTTCTAGGAGATAGGATATCTCCTTTCATTTCCATTTAGGACTTGTCAAGAATCACAACTATATGTCCTTTTTGTTTGTAATCTTAATATTGTGAACTAGAATATGTTACCAGTATTTTTCCCAATAAAAGTGTCACCTAAAGAATTTTTTTAAAATAAACATTTATTTTGAATGTGTTCAGTATGAATTTAAGATGGGAAATCTGCACAATGATAAGAGTGTATGTGGAAATAGGTGTAAATGTGGCAGTATTTTGGAGTTGGCATTGTTATATTAAGACTTTGAACCTTCATCTCACAGTTGTAGGCCACCAACCAAGTTATTTTGATTTTGTGGGGTAACATATTTGTTTATGTGGAGCAATATTATATCTCAATCTTTTTGATGGGTTCTGCAATTTGGTAAGTCATAATTGCACAGATTGCAGTGTTTGTGTGCTGTGACTTTGTTTGTAAATGGTGACAGGTAGCATATGAGAGGACTTGTAAGCTCCAGCTGTTATGTAGAATTTTTGGGGGTGTAATGAATAGTTTTAGATTGATGTCACTGGGGCTCCTTTGGTCATGTGTCCTGAGCAGGGTGCATGTGCAGATCTCTGCTATGCATATTTCTTTATGTAGCTTTTTGTTCAGGAGCTGTAAGCATTGTTCCATGGCATTCCACGGAGGATAGAGTTAAGGGTCTGACTGTGGTGACGATAGCTGAGTAGGACTGGTTGGCTGGGGGAATGGGCAGTGTGTGAGTGAGAGAGAGAAGAGGAGGGGTGTAGGTGAATGGTTTTGTGCTGTGTTTCCTAGCGTTGTGCATTTGGGTTTTGCGTCGCTGTCTCTCAGCCACCTGAACTGTTTTTACAAAGTGTCTTTTGTGTTTGAATTTCCTGGTTTTCTTGAAAATAGAGAGAGGCAGGCTCAAGAGGACTCAACCAAGGAGGCTCCTTCTCCTCCCCTGTGCAGTCGCTTTGCACCTGCTGTGTGTGCAGAGTAGGGT